>NW_028255422.1:0-433000 GCF_964263255.1 Lissotriton vulgaris | reverse complement strand
GCTCTAACACTGATGATCCACCTACAAATGTGAACTGACGTTCAAAAATAAAACATTTGAAAACGGACCATTTTCCACATTTCTGAAGCATGACGTAATGGGGCGGTGTTATCTCTTTTGTCAAAAATCAGCTGTTTTTGCTTGAACATTAAATGCCTCCAAATAGTATTTAATTCACTTCCAGAGCCCCTGGAAGCATGAAAATCACTTTAAACATGCTAATTTTAGCTCTAACACTGATGATCCACCTACAAATGTGAACTGACGTTCAAAAATAAAACAATTGAAAACGGACCATTTTCCACATTTCTGAAGCATGACGTAATGGTAGGGTGTTATCTCTTTTGTCGAAAATCAGCCGTTTTTGCGCGAACATTAAATGCCTCCAAATGGTATTTAATTAACTTCCTGGGGTGAAGAAACCCTTTTTTGAGAACTCAGAGTGAGTAAATTGGCCATTTTCATGCACTTTTAACCATTCCATAAATGTTGTGTTTAGGGCCCCTGGAAGCATGAAAATCACTTTAAACATGCTAATTTTAGCTCTAACACCGATGATCCACCTACAAATGTGAACTGACGTTCAAAAATAAAACATTTGAAAACGGACCATTTTCCACATTTCTGAAGCATGACGTAATGGGGGGGGTGTTATCTCTTTTGTCAAAAATCAGCTGTTTTTGCTTGAACATTAAATGCCTCCAAATAGTATTTAATTTACTTCCCGAGCCCCTGGAAGAATGAAAATCACTTTAAACATGCTAATTTTAGCTCTAACACTGATCATCCACCTACAAATGTGAACTGACGTTCAAAAATAAAACATTTGAAAACGGACCATTTTCCACATTTCTGAAGCATGACGTAATGGTAGGGTGTTATCTCTTTTGTCGAAAATCAGCCGTTTTTGCTCGAACATTAAATGCCTCCAAATGGTATTTAATTAACTTCCCGGGGTGAAGAAACCCTTTTTGAGAACTCAGATGAGTAAATTGGCCATTTTCATGCACTTTTAACCATTCCATAAATCTTGTGTTTAGGGCCCCTGGAAGCCTGAAAATCACTTTAAACATGCTAATTTTAGCTCTAACACTGATGATCCACCTACAAATGTGAACTGACGTTCAAAAATAAAACATTTGAAAACGGACCATTTTCCACATTTCTGAAGCATGACGTAATGGGGGGGTGTTATCTCTTTTGTCGAAAATCAGCCGTTTTTGCTCGAACATTAAATGCCTCCAAATGGTATTTAATTAACTTCCTGGGGTGAAGAAACCCTTTTTTGAGACCTCAGAGTGAGTAAATTGGCCATTTTCATGCACTTTTAACCATTCCATAAATGTTGTGTTTAGGGCCCCTGGAAGCATGAAAATCACTTTAAACATGCTAATTTTAGCTCTAACACTGATGATCCACCTACAAATGTGAACTGACGTTCAAAAATAAAACATTTGAAAACGGACCATTTTCCACATTTCTGAAGCATGACGTAATGGTAGGGTGTTATCTCTTTTATCGAAAATCAGCCGTTTTTGCTCGAACATTAATTGCCTCCAAATGGTATTTAATTAACATCCCGGGGTGAAGAAACCCTTTTTGAGAACTCAGAGTGAGTAAATTGGCCATTTTCATGCACTTTTAACCATTCCATAAATCTTGTGTTTAGGGCCCCTGGAAGCCTGAAAATCACTTTAAACATGCTAATTTTAGCTCTAACACTGATGATCCACCTACAAATGTGAACTGACGTTCAAAAATAAAACATTTGAAAACGGACCATTTTCCACATTTCTGAAGCATGACGAAATGGGGGGGGTGTTATCTCTTTTGTCAAAAATCAGCTGTTTTTGCTTGAACATTAAATGCCTCCAAATAGTATTTAATTCACTTCCCGAGCCCCTGGAAGCATGAAAATCACTTTAAACATGCTAATTTTAGCTCTAACACTGATGATCCACCTACAAATGTGAACTGACGTTCAAAAATAAAACATTTGAAAACGGACCATTTTCCACATTTCTGAAGCATGACGTAATGGTAGGGTGTTATCTCTTTTGTCGAAAATCAGCCGTTTTTGCTCGAACATTAAATGCCTCCAAATGGTATTTAATTAACTTCCCGGGGTGAAGAAACCCTTTTTGAGAACTCAGAGTGAGTAAATTGGCCATTTTCATGCACTTTTAACCATTCCATAAATCTTGTGTTTAGGGCCCCTGGAAGCCTGAAAATCACTTTAAACATGCTAATTTTAGCTCTAACACTGATGATCCACCTACAAATGTGAACTGACGTTCAAAAATAAAACATTTGAAAACGGACCATTTTCCACATTTCTGAAGCATGACGAAATGGGGGGGTGTTATCTCTTTTGTCAAAAATCAGCTGTTTTTGCTTGAACATTAAATGCCTCCAAATAGTATTTAATTCACTTCTCGAGCCCCTGGAGGCATGAAAATCACTTTAAACATGCTAATTTTAGCTCTAACACTGATTATCCACCTACAAATGTGAACTGGCGTTCAAAAATAAAACATTTGAAAACGGACCATTTTCCACATTTCTGAAGCATGACGTAATGGGGGGGTGTTATCTCTTTTGTCGAAAATCAGCCGTTTTTGCTCGAACATTAAATGCCTCCAAATGGTATTTAATTAACTTCCCGGGGTGAAGAAACCCTTTTTGAGAACTCAGAGTGAGTATATTGGCCATTTTAATGCACTTTTAACCATTCCATAAATCTTGTGTTTCGGGCCCCTGGAAGCCTGAAAATCACTTTAAACATGCTAATTTTAGCTCTAACACTGATGATCCACCTACAAATGTGAACTGACGTTCAAAAATAAAACATTTGAAAATGGACCATTTTCCACATTTCTGAAGCATGACGTAATGGGGGGGTATTATCTCTTTTGTCGAAAATCAGCCGTTTTTGCTCGAACATTAAATGCCTCCAAATGGTATTTAATTAACTTCCCGGGCTGAAGAAACCCTTTTTGAGAACTCAGAGTGAGTAAATTGGCCATTTTCATGCACTTTTAACCATTCCATAAATCTTGTGTTTAGGGCCCCTGGAAGCATGAAAATCACTTTAAACATGCTAATTTTAGCTCTAACACTGATGATCCACCTACAAATGTGAACTGACGTTCAAAAATAAAACATTTGAAAACGGACCATTTTCCACATTTCTGAAGCATGACGTAATGGGGGGGTGTTATCTCTTTTGTCAAAAATCAGCTGTTTTTGATTGAACATTAAATGCCTCCAAATAGTATTTAATTCACTTCCCGAGCCCCTGGAAGCATGAAAATCACTTTAAACATGCGAATTTTAGCTCTAACACTGATGATCCACCTACAAATGTGAACTGACGTTCAAAAATAAAACATTTGAAAACGGACCATTGTCCACATTTCTGAAGCATGACGTAACGGGGGTGGTGTTATCTCTTTTGTCGAAAATCCGCCGTTTTTGCTCGAACATTAAATGCCTCCAAATGGTATTTAATTAACTTCCTGGGGTGAAGAAACCCTTTTTTGAGACCTCAGAGTGAGTAAATTGGCCATTTTCATGCACTTTTAACCATTCCATAAATGTTGTGTTTAGGGCCCCTGGAAGCATGAAAATCACTTTAAACATGCTAATTTTAGCTCTAACACTGATGATCCACCTACAAATGTGAACTGACGTTCAAAAATAAAACATTTGAAAACGGACCATTTTCCACATTTCTGAAGCATGACGTAATGGGGCGGTGTTATCTCTTTTGTCAAAAATCAGCTGTTTTTGCTTGAACATTAAATGCCTCCAAATAGTATTTAATTTACTTCCCGAGCCCCTGGAAGCATGAAAATCACTTTAAACATGCTAATTTTAGCTCTAACACTGATGATCCACCTACAAATGTGAACTGACGTTCAAAAATAAAACATTTGAAAACGGACCATTTTCCACATTTCTGAAGCATGACGTAATGGTAGGGTGTTATCTCTTTTATCGAAAATCAGCCGTTTTTGCTCGAACATTAATTGCCTCCAAATGGTATTTAATTAACTTCCCGGGGTGAAGAAACCCTTTTTGAGAACTCAGAGTGAGTAAATTGGCCATTTTCATGCACTTTTAACCATTCCATAAATCTTGTGTTTAGGGCCCCTGGAAGCCTGAAAATCACTTTAAACATGCTAATTTTAGCTCTAACACTGATGATCCACCTACAAATGTGAACTGACGTTCAAAAATAAAACATTTGAAAACGGACCATTTTCCACATTTCTGAAGCATGACGAAATGGGGGGGGTGTTATCTCTTTTGTCAAAAATCAGCTGTTTTTGCTTGAACATTAAATGCCTCCAAATAGTATTTAATTCACTTCCCGAGCCCCTGGAAGCATGAAAATCACTTTAAACATGCTAATTTTAGCTCTAACACTGATGATCCACCTACAAATGTGAACTGACGTTCAAAAATAAAACATTTGAAAACGGACCATTTTCCACATTTCTGAAGCATGACGTAATGGGGGGGTATTATCTCTTTTGTCGAAAATCAGCCATTTTTGCTCGAACATTAAATGCCTCCAAATGGTATTTAATTAACTTCCCGGGCTGAAGAAACCCTTTTTGAGAACTCAGAGTGAGTAAATTGGCCATTTTCATGCACTTTTAACCATTCCATAAATCTTGTGTTTAGGGCCCCTGGAAGCATGAAAATCACTTTAAACATGCTAATTTTAGCTCTAACACTGATGATCCACCTACAAATGTGAACTGACGTTCAAAAATAAAACATTTGAAAACGGACCATTTTCCACATTTCTGAAGCATGACGTAATGGGGGGGTGTTATCTCTTTTGTCAAAAATCAGCTGTTTTTGATTGAACATTAAATGCCTCCAAATAGTATTTAATTCACTTCCCGAGCCCCTGGAAGCATGAAAATCACTTTAAACATGCGAATTTTAGCTCTAACACTGATGATCCACCTACAAATGTGAACTGACGTTCAAAAATAAAACATTTGAAAACGGACCATTGTCCACATTTCTGAAGCATGACGTAACGGGGGTGGTGTTATCTCTTTTGTCGAAAATCCGCCGTTTTTGCTCGAACATTAAATGCCTCCAAATGGTATTTAATTAACTTCCTGGGGTGAAGAAACCCTTTTTTGAGACCTCAGAGTGAGTAAATTGGCCATTTTCATGCACTTTTAACCATTCCATAAATGTTGTGTTTAGGGCCCCTGGAAGCATGAAAATCACTTTAAACATGCTAATTTTAGCTCTAACACTGATGATCCACCTACAAATGTGAACTGACGTTCAAAAATAAAACATTTGAAAACGGACCATTTTCCACATTTCTGAAGCATGACGTAATGGGGCGGTGTTATCTCTTTTGTCAAAAATCAGCTGTTTTTGCTTGAACATTAAATGCCTCCAAATAGTATTTAATTTACTTCCCGAGCCCCTGGAAGCATGAAAATCACTTTAAACATGCTAATTTTAGCTCTAACACTGATGATCCACCTACAAATGTGAACTGACGTTCAAAAATAAAACAATTGAAAACGGACCATTTTCCACATTTGTGAAGCATGACGTAATGGTAGGGTGTTATCTCTTTTGTCGAAAATCAGCCGGTTTTGCGCGAACATTAAATGCCTCCAAATGGTATTTAATTAACTTCCTGGGGTGAAGAAACCCTTTTTTGAGAACTCAGAGTGAGTAAATTGGCCATTTTCATGCACTTTTAACCATTCCATAAATGTTGTGTTTAGGGCCCCTGGAAGCATGAAAATCACTTTAAACATGCTAATTTTAGCTCTAACACTGATGATCCACCTACAAATGTGAACTGACGTTCAAAAATAAAACATTTGAAAACGGACCATTTTCCACATTTCTGAAGCATGACGTAATGGGGGGGTGTTATCTCTTTTGTCAAAAATCAGCTGTTTTTGCTTGAACATTAAATGCCTCCAAATAGTATTTAATTTACTTCCTGAGCCCCTGGAAGAATGAAAATCACTTTACACATGCTAATTTTAGCTCTAACACTGATGATCCACCTACAAATGTGAACTGACGTTCAAAAATAAAACATTTGAAAACGGACCATTTTCCACATTTCTGAAGCATGACGTAATGGTAGGGTGTTATCTCTTTTATCGAAAATCAGCCGTTTTTGCTCGAACATTAATTGCCTCCAAATGGTATTTAATTAACATCCCGGGGTGAAGAAACCCTTTTTGAGAACTCAGAGTGAGTAAATTGGCCATTTTCATGCACTTTTAACCATTCCATAAATCTTGTGTTTAGGGCCCCTGGAAGCCTGAAAATCACTTTAAACATGCTAATTTTAGCTCTAACACTGATGATCCACCTACAAATGTGAACTGACGTTCAAAAATAAAACATTTGAAAACGGACCATTTTCCACATTTCTGAAGCATGACGAAATGGGGGGGGTGTTATCTCTTTTGTCAAAAATCAGCTGTTTTTGCTTGAACATTAAATGCCTCCAAATAGTATTTAATTCACTTCCCGAGCCCCTGGAAGCATGAAAATCACTTTAAACATGCTAATTTTAGCTCTAACACTGATGATCCACCTACAAATGTGAACTGACGTTCAAAAATAAAACATTTGAAAACGGACCATTTTCCACATTTCTGAAGCATGACGTAATGGTAGGGTGTTATCTCTTTTGTCGAAAATCAGCCGTTTTTGCTCGAACATTAAATGCCTCCAAATGGTATTTAATTAACTTCCCGGGGTGAAGAAACCCTTTTTGAGAACTCAGAGTGAGTAAATTGGCCATTTTCATGCACTTTTAACCATTCCATAAATCTTGTGTTTAGGGCCCCTGGAAGCCTGAAAATCACTTTAAACATGCTAATTTTAGCTCTAACACTGATGATCCACCTACAAATGTGAAATGACGTTCAAAAATAAAACATTTGAAAACGGACCATTTTCCACATTTCTGAAGCATGACGTAATGGGGGGGTATTATCTCTTTTGTCGAAAATCAGCCATTTTTGCTCGAACATTAAATGCCTCCAAATGGTATTTAATTAACTTCCCGGGCTGAAGAAACCCTTTTTGAGAACTCAGAGTGAGTAAATTGGCCATTTTCATGCACTTTTAACCATTCCATAAATCTTGTGTTTAGGGCCCCTGGAAGCATGAAAATCACTTTAAACATGCTAATTTTAGCTCTAACACTGATGATCCACCTACAAATGTGAACTGACGTTCAAAAATAAAACATTTGAAAACGGACCATTTTCCACATTTCTGAAGCATGACGTAATGGGGGGGTGTTATCTCTTTTGTCAAAAATCAGCTGTTTTTGATTGAACATTAAATGCCTCCAAATAGTATTTAATTCACTTCCCGAGCCCCTGGAAGCATGAAAATCACTTTAAACATGCGAATTTTAGCTCTAACACTGATGATCCACCTACAAATGTGAACTGACGTTCAAAAATAAAACATTTGAAAACGGACCATTGTCCACATTTCTGAAGCATGACGTAACGGGGGTGGTGTTATCTCTTTTGTCGAAAATCCGCCGTTTTTGCTCGAACATTAAATGCCTCCAAATGGTATTTAATTAACTTCCTGGGGTGAAGAAACCCTTTTTTGAGACCTCAGAGTGAGTAAATTGGCCATTTTCATGCACTTTTAACCATTCCATAAATGTTGTGTTTAGGGCCCCTGGAAGCATGAAAATCACTTTAAACATGCTAATTTTAGCTCTAACACTGATGATCCACCTACAAATGTGAACTGACGTTCAAAAATAAAACATTTGAAAACGGACCATTTTCCACATTTCTGAAGCATGACGTAATGGGGCGGTGTTATCTCTTTTGTCAAAAATCAGCTGTTTTTGCTTGAACATTAAATGCCTCCAAATAGTATTTAATTTACTTCCCGAGCCCCTGGAAGCATGAAAATCACTTTAAACATGCTAATTTTAGCTCTAACACTGATGATCCACCTACAAATGTGAACTGACGTTCAAAAATAAAACAATTGAAAACGGACCATTTTCCACATTTGTGAAGCATGACGTAATGGTAGGGTGTTATCTCTTTTGTCGAAAATCAGCCGGTTTTGCGCGAACATTAAATGCCTCCAAATGGTATTTAATTAACTTCCTGGGGTGAAGAAACCCTTTTTTGAGAACTCAGAGTGAGTAAATTGGCCATTTTCATGCACTTTTAACCATTCCATAAATGTTGTGTTTAGGGCCCCTGGAAGCATGAAAATCACTTTAAACATGCTAATTTTAGCTCTAACACTGATGATCCACCTACAAATGTGAACTGACGTTCAAAAATAAAACATTTGAAAACGGACCATTTTCCACATTTCTGAAGCATGACGTAATGGGGGGGTGTTATCTCTTTTGTCAAAAATCAGCTGTTTTTGCTTGAACATTAAATGCCTCCAAATAGTATTTAATTTACTTCCTGAGCCCCTGGAAGAATGAAAATCACTTTAAACATGCTAATTTTAGCTCTAACACTGATGATCCACCTACAAATGTGAACTGACGTTCAAAAATAAAACATTTGAAAACGGACCATTTTCCACATTTCTGAAGCATGACGTAATGGTAGGGTGTTATCTCTTTTATCGAAAATCAGCCGTTTTTGCTCGAACATTAATTGCCTCCAAATGGTATTTAATTAACATCCCGGGGTGAAGAAACCCTTTTTGAGAACTCAGAGTGAGTAAATTGGCCATTTTCATGCACTTTTAACCATTCCATAAATCTTGTGTTTAGGGCCCCTGGAAGCCTGAAAATCACTTTAAACATGCTAATTTTAGCTCTAACACTGATGATCCACCTACAAATGTGAACTGACGTTCAAAAATAAAACATTTGAAAACGGACCATTTTCCACATTTCTGAAGCATGACGAAATGGGGGGGGTGTTATCTCTTTTGTCAAAAATCAGCTGTTTTTGCTTGAACATTAAATGCCTCCAAATAGTATTTAATTCACTTCCCGAGCCCCTGGAAGCATGAAAATCACTTTAAACATGCTAATTTTAGCTCTAACACTGATGATCCACCTACAAATGTGAACTGACGTTCAAAAATAAAACATTTGAAAACGGACCATTTTCCACATTTCTGAAGCATGACGTAATGGTAGGGTGTTATCTCTTTTGTCGAAAATCAGCCGTTTTTGCTCGAACATTAAATGCCTCCAAATGGTATTTAATTAACTTCCCGGGGTGAAGAAACCCTTTTTGAGAACTCAGAGTGAGTAAATTGGCCATTTTCATGCACTTTTAACCATTCCATAAATCTTGTGTTTAGGGCCCCTGGAAGCCTGAAAATCACTTTAAACATGCTAATTTTAGCTCTAACACTGATGATCCACCTACAAATGTGAAATGACGTTCAAAAATAAAACATTTGAAAACGGACCATTTTCCACATTTCTGAAGCATGACGAAATGGGGGGGTTTTATCTCTTTTGTCAAAAATCAGCTGTTTTTGCTTGAACATTAAATGCCTCCAAATAGTATTTAATTCACTTCCCGAGCCCCTGGAAGCATGAAAATCACTTTAAACATGCTAATTTTAGCTCTAACACTGATGATCCACCTACAAATGTGAACTGACGTTCAAAAATGAAACATTTGAAAACGGACCATTTTCCACATTTCTGAAGCATGACGTAATGGGGGGGGGTGTTATCTCTTTTGTCGAAAATCAGCCGTTTTTGCTCGAAAATTAAATGCCTCCAAATGGTATTTAATTAACTTCCCGGGGTGAAGAAACCCTTTTTGAGAACTCAGAGTGAGTAAATTGGCCATTTTCATGCACTTTTAACCATTCCATAAATCTTGTGTTTAGGGCCCCTGGAAGCCTGAAAATCACTTTAAACATGCTAATTTTAGCTCTAACACTGATGATCCACCTACAAATGTGAACTGACGTTCAAAAATAAAACATTTGAAAACGGACCATTTTCCACATTTCTGAAGCATGACGAAATGGGGGGGTGTTATCTCTTTTGTCAAAAATCAGCTGTTTTTGCTTGAACATTAAATGCCTCCAAATAGTATTTAATTCACTTCCCGAGCCCCTGGAGGCATGAAAATCACTTTAAACATGCTAATTTTAGCTCTAACACTGATTGTCCACCTACAAATGAGAACTGGGGTTCAAAATTAAAACATTTGAAAACGGACCATTTTCCACATTTCTGAAGCATGACGTAATGGGGGGGTGTTATCTCTTTTGTCGAAAATCAGCCGTTTTTGCTCGAACATTAAATGCCTCCAAATGGTATTTAATTAACTTCCCGGGGTGAAGAAACCCTTTTTGAGAACTCAGAGTGAGTATATTGGCCATTTTAATGCACTTTTAACCATTCCATAAATCTTGTGTTTCGGGCCCCTGGAAGCCTGAAAATCACTTTAAACATGCTAATTTTAGCTCTAACACTGATGATCCACCTACAAATGTGAACTGACGTTCAAAAATAAAACATTTGAAAATGGACCATTTTCCACATTTCTGAAGCATGACGTAATGGGGGGGTATTATCTCTTTTGTCGAAAATCAGCCGTTTTTGCTCGAACATTAAATGCCTCCAAATGGTATTTAATTAACTTCCCGGGCTGAAGAAACCCTTTTTGAGAACTCAGAGTGAGTAAATTGGCCATTTTCATGCACTTTTAACCATTCCATAAATCTTGTGTTTAGGGCCCCTGGAAGCATGAAAATCACTTTAAACATGCTAATTTTAGCTCTAACACTGATGATCCACCTACAAATGTGAACTGACGTTCAAAAATAAAACATTTGAAAACGGACCATTTTCCACATTTCTGAAGCATGACGTAATGGGGGGGTGTTATCTCTTTTGTCAAAAATCAGCTGTTTTTGATTGAACATTAAATGCCTCCAAATAGTATTTAATTCACTTCCCGAGCCCCTGGAAGCATGAAAATCACTTTAAACATGCGAATTTTAGCTCTAACACTGATGATCCACCTACAAATGTGAACTGACGTTCAAAAATAAAACATTTGAAAACGGACCATTGTCCACATTTCTGAAGCATGACGTAACGGGGGTGGTGTTATCTCTTTTGTCGAAAATCCGCCGTTTTTGCTCGAACATTAAATGCCTCCAAATGGTATTTAATTAACTTCCTGGGGTGAAGAAACCCTTTTTTGAGACCTCAGAGTGAGTAAATTGGCCATTTTCATGCACTTTTAACCATTCCATAAATGTTGTGTTTAGGGCCCCTGGAAGCATGAAAATCACTTTAAACATGCTAATTTTAGCTCTAACACTGATGATCCACCTACAAATGTGAACTGACGTTCAAAAATAAAACATTTGAAAACGGACCATTTTCCACATTTCTGAAGCATGACGTAATGGGGCGGTGTTATCTCTTTTGTCAAAAATCAGCTGTTTTTGCTTGAACATTAAATGCCTCCAAATAGTATTTAATTTACTTCCCGAGCCCCTGGAAGCATGAAAATCACTTTAAACATGCTAATTTTAGCTCTAACACTGATGATCCACCTACAAATGTGAACTGACGTTCAAAAATAAAACATTTGAAAACGGACCATTTTCCACATTTCTGAAGCATGACGTAATGGTAGGGTGTTATCTCTTTTATCGAAAATCAGCCGTTTTTGCTCGAACATTAATTGCCTCCAAATGGTATTTAATTAACTTCCCGGGGTGAAGAAACCCTTTTTGAGAACTCAGAGTGAGTAAATTGGCCATTTTCATGCACTTTTAACCATTCCATAAATCTTGTGTTTAGGGCCCCTGGAAGCCTGAAAATCACTTTAAACATGCTAATTTTAGCTCTAACACTGATGATCCACCTACAAATGTGAACTGACGTTCAAAAATAAAACATTTGAAAACGGACCATTTTCCACATTTCTGAAGCATGACGAAATGGGGGGGGTGTTATCTCTTTTGTCAAAAATCAGCTGTTTTTGCTTGAACATTAAATGCCTCCAAATAGTATTTAATTCACTTCCCGAGCCCCTGGAAGCATGAAAATCACTTTAAACATGCTAATTTTAGCTCTAACACTGATGATCCACCTACAAATGTGAACTGACGTTCAAAAATAAAACATTTGAAAACGGACCATTTTCCACATTTCTGAAGCATGACGTAATGGGGGGGTATTATCTCTTTTGTCGAAAATCAGCCATTTTTGCTCGAACATTAAATGCCTCCAAATGGTATTTAATTAACTTCCCGGGCTGAAGAAACCCTTTTTGAGAACTCAGAGTGAGTAAATTGGCCATTTTCATGCACTTTTAACCATTCCATAAATCTTGTGTTTAGGGCCCCTGGAAGCATGAAAATCACTTTAAACATGCTAATTTTAGCTCTAACACTGATGATCCACCTACAAATGTGAACTGACGTTCAAAAATAAAACATTTGAAAACGGACCATTTTCCACATTTCTGAAGCATGACGTAATGGGGGGGTGTTATCTCTTTTGTCAAAAATCAGCTGTTTTTGATTGAACATTAAATGCCTCCAAATAGTATTTAATTCACTTCCCGAGCCCCTGGAAGCATGAAAATCACTTTAAACATGCGAATTTTAGCTCTAACACTGATGATCCACCTACAAATGTGAACTGACGTTCAAAAATAAAACATTTGAAAACGGACCATTGTCCACATTTCTGAAGCATGACGTAACGGGGGTGGTGTTATCTCTTTTGTCGAAAATCCGCCGTTTTTGCTCGAACATTAAATGCCTCCAAATGGTATTTAATTAACTTCCTGGGGTGAAGAAACCCTTTTTTGAGACCTCAGAGTGAGTAAATTGGCCATTTTCATGCACTTTTAACCATTCCATAAATGTTGTGTTTAGGGCCCCTGGAAGCATGAAAATCACTTTAAACATGCTAATTTTAGCTCTAACACTGATGATCCACCTACAAATGTGAACTGACGTTCAAAAATAAAACATTTGAAAACGGACCATTTTCCACATTTCTGAAGCATGACGTAATGGGGCGGTGTTATCTCTTTTGTCAAAAATCAGCTGTTTTTGCTTGAACATTAAATGCCTCCAAATAGTATTTAATTTACTTCCCGAGCCCCTGGAAGCATGAAAATCACTTTAAACATGCTAATTTTAGCTCTAACACTGATGATCCACCTACAAATGTGAACTGACGTTCAAAAATAAAACAATTGAAAACGGACCATTTTCCACATTTCTGAAGCATGACGTAATGGTAGGGTGTTATCTCTTTTGTCGAAAATCAGCCGGTTTTGCGCGAACATTAAATGCCTCCAAATGGTATTTAATTAACTTCCTGGGGTGAAGAAACCCTTTTTTGAGAACTCAGAGTGAGTAAATTGGCCATTTTCATGCACTTTTAACCATTCCATAAATGTTGTGTTTAGGGCCCCTGGAAGCATGAAAATCACTTTAAACATGCTAATTTTAGCTCTAACACTGATGATCCACCTACAGATGTGAACTGACGTTCAAAAATAAAACATTTGAAAACGGACCATTTTCCACATTTCTGAAGCATGACGTAATGGGGGGGTGTTATCTCTTTTGTCAAAAATCAGCTGTTTTTGCTTGAACATTAAATGCCTCCAAATAGTATTTAATTTACTTCCTGAGCCCCTGGAAGAATGAAAATCACTTTAAACATGCTAATTTTAGCTCTAACACTGATCATCCACCTACAAATGTGAACTGACATTCAAAAATAAAACATTTGAAAACGGACCATTTTCCACATTTCTGAAGCATGACGTAATGGTAGGGTGTTATCTCTTTTGTCGAAAATCAGCCGTTTTTACTCGAACATTAAATGCCTCCAAATGGTATTTAATTAACTTCCCGGGGTGAAGAAACCCTTTTTGAGAACTCAGAGTGAGTAAATTGGCCATTTTCATGCACTTTTAACCATTCCATAAATCTTGTGTTTAGGGCCCCTGGAAGCCTGAAAATCACTTTAAACATGCTAATTTTAGCTCTAACACTGATGATCCACCTACAAATGTGAACTGACATTCAAAAATAAAACATTTGAAAACGGACCATTTTCCACATTTCTGAAGCATGACGTAATTGGGGGGTGTTATCTCTTTTGTCAAAAATCAGCTGTTTTTGATTGAACATTAAATGCCTCCAAATAGTATTTAATTCACTTCCCGAGCCCCTGGAAGCATGAAAATCACTTTAAACATGCTAATTTTAGCTCTAACACTGATGATCCACCTACAAATGTGAACTGACGTTCAAAAATAAAACATTTGAAAACGGACCATTTTCCACATTTCTGAAGCATGACGTAATGGGGGGGTGTTATCTCTTTTGTCGAAAATCAGCCGTTTTTGCTCGAACATTAAATGCCTCCAAATGGTATTTAATTAACTTCCTGGGGTGAAGAAACCCTTTTTTGAGACCTCAGAGTGAGTAAATTGGCCATTTTCATGCACTTTTAACCATTCCATAAATGTTGTGTTTAGGGCCCCTGGAAGCATGAAAATCACTTTAAACATGCTAATTTTAGCTCTAACACTGATGATCCACCTACAAATGTGAACTGACGTTCAAAAATAAAACATTTGAAAACGGACCATTTTCCACATTTCTGAAGCATGACGTAATGGGGGGGTGTTATCTCTTTTGTCAAAAATCAGCTGTTTTTGCTTGAACATTAAATGCCTCCAAATAGTATTTAATTTACTTCCCGAGCCCCTGGAAGCATGAAAATCACTTTAAACATGCTAATTTTAGCTCTAACACTGATGATCCACCTACAAATGTGAACTGACGTTCAAAAATAAAACATTTGAAAACGGACCATTTTCCACATTTCTGAAGCATGACGTAATGGGGGGGGTGTTATCTCTTTTGTCGAAAATCAGCCGTTTTTGCTCGAACATTAAATGCCTCCAAATGGTATTTAATTAACTTCCCGGGGTGAAGAAACCCTTTTTGAGAACTCAGAGTGAGTAAATTGGCCATTTTCATGCACTTTTAACCATTCCATAAATCTTGTGTTTAGGGCCCCTGGAAGCCTGAAAATCACTTTAAACATGCTAATTTTAGCTCTAACACTGATGATCCACCTACAAATGTGAACTGACGTTCAAAAATAAAACATTTGAAAACGGACCATTTTCCACATTTCTGAAGCATGACGTAATGGGGGGGTGTTATCTCTTTTGTCGAAAATCAGCCGTTTTTGCTCGAACATTAAATGCCTCCAAATGGTATTTAATTAACTTCCTGGGGTGAAGAAACCCTTTTTTGAGACCTCAGAGTGAGTAAATTGGCCATTTTCATGCACTTTTAACCATTCCATAAATGTTGTGTTTAGGGCCCCTGGAAGCATGAAAATCACTTTAAACATGCTAATTTTAGCTCTAACACTGATGATCCACCTACAAATGTGAACTGACGTTCAAAAATAAAACATTTGAAAACGGACCATTTTCCACATTTCTGAAGCATGACGTAATGGGGGGGTGTTATCTCTTTTGTCAAAAATCAGCTGTTTTTGCTTGAACATTAAATGCCTCCAAATAGTATTTAATTTACTTCCCGAGCCCCTGGAAGCATGAAAATCACTTTAAACATGCTAATTTTAGCTCTAACACTGATGATCCACCTACAAATGTGAACTGACGTTCAAAAATAAAACATTTGAAAACGGACCATTTTCCACATTTCTGAAGCATGACGTAATGGGGGGGGTGTTATCTCTTTTGTCGAAAATCAGCCGTTTTTGCTCGAACATTAAATGCCTCCAAATGGTATTTAATTAACTTCCCGGGGTGAAGAAACCCTTTTTGAGAACTCAGAGTGAGTAAATTGGCCATTTTCATGCACTTTTAACCATTCCATAAATCTTGTGTTTAGGGCCCCTGGAAGCCTGAAAATCACTTTAAACATGCTAATTTTAGCTCTAACACTGATGATCCACCTACAAATGTGAACTGACGTTCAAAAATAAAACATTTGAAAACGGACCATTTTCCACATTTCTGAAGCATGACGAAATGGGGGGGGTGTTATCTCGTTTGTCAAAAATCAGCTGTTTTTGCTTGAACATTAAATGCCTCCAAATAGTATTTAATTCACTTCCCGAGCCCCTGGAAGCATGAAAATCACTTTAAACATGCTAATTTTAGCTCTAACACTGATGATCCACCTACAAATGTGAACTGACGTTCAAAAATAAAACATTTGAAAACGGACCATTTTCCACATTTCTGAAGCATGACGTAATGGTAGGGTGTTATCTCTTTTGTCGAAAATCAGCCGTTTTTGCTCGAACATTAAATGCCTCCAAATGGTATTTAATTAACTTCCCGGGGTGAAGAAACCCTTTTTGAGAACTCAGAGTGAGTAAATTGGCCATTTTCATGCACTTTTAACCATTCCATAAATCTTGTGTTTAGGGCCCCTGGAAGCCTGAAAATCACTTTAAACATGCTAATTTTAGCTCTAACACTGATGATCCACCTACAAATGTGAAATGACGTTCAAAAATAAAACATTTGAAAACGGACCATTTTCCACATTTCTGAAGCATGACGAAATGGGGGGGTTTTATCTCTTTTGTCAAAAATCAGCTGTTTTTGCTTGAACATTAAATGCCTCCAAATAGTATTTAATTCACTTCCCGAGCCCCTGGAAGCATGAAAATCACTTTAAACATGCTAATTTTAGCTCTAACACTGATGATCCACCTACAAATGTGAACTGACGTTCAAAAATAAAACATTTGAAAACGGACCATTTTCCACATTTCTGAAGCATGACGTAATGGGGGGGGTGTTATCTCTTTTGTCGAAAATCAGCCGTTTTTGCTCGAAAATTAAATGCCTCCAAATGGTATTTAATTAACTTCCCGGGGTGAAGAAACCCTTTTTGAGAACTCAGAGTGAGTAAATTGGCCATTTTCATGCACTTTTAACCATTCCATAAATCTTGTGTTTAGGGCCCCTGGAAGCCTGAAAATCACTTTAAACATGCTAATTTTAGCTCTAACACTGATGATCCACCTACAAATGTGAACTGACGTTCAAAAATAAAACATTTGAAAACGGACCATTTTCCACATTTCTGAAGCATGACGAAATGGGGGGGTGTTATCTCTTTTGTCAAAAATCAGCTGTTTTTGCTTGAACATTAAATGCCTCCAAATAGTATTTAATTCACTTCTCGAGCCCCTGGAGGCATGAAAATCACTTTAAACATGCTAATTTTAGCTCTAACACTGATTATCCACCTACAAATGTGAACTGGCGTTCAAAAATAAAACATTTGAAAACGGACCATTTTCCACATTTCTGAAGCATGACGTAATGGGGGGGTGTTATCTCTTTTGTCGAAAATCAGCCGTTTTTGCTCGAACATTAAATGCCTCCAAATGGTATTTAATTAACTTCCCGGGGTGAAGAAACCCTTTTTGAGAACTCAGAGTGAGTATATTGGCCATTTTAATGCACTTTTAACCATTCCATAAATCTTGTGTTTCGGGCCCCTGGAAGCCTGAAAATCACTTTAAACATGCTAATTTTAGCTCTAACACTGATGATCCACCTACAAATGTGAACTGACGTTCAAAAATAAAACATTTGAAAATGGACCATTTTCCACATTTCTGAAGCATGACGTAATGGGGGGGTATTATCTCTTTTGTCGAAAATCAGCCGTTTTTGCTCGAACATTAAATGCCTCCAAATGGTATTTAATTAACTTCCCGGGCTGAAGAAACCCTTTTTGAGAACTCAGAGTGAGTAAATTGGCCATTTTCATGCACTTTTAACCATTCCATAAATCTTGTGTTTAGGGCCCCTGGAAGCATGAAAATCACTTTAAACATGCTAATTTTAGCTCTAACACTGATGATCCACCTACAAATGTGAACTGACGTTCAAAAATAAAACATTTGAAAACGGACCATTTTCCACATTTCTGAAGCATGACGTAATGGGGGGGTGTTATCTCTTTTGTCAAAAATCAGCTGTTTTTGATTGAACATTAAATGCCTCCAAATAGTATTTAATTCACTTCCCGAGCCCCTGGAAGCATGAAAATCACTTTAAACATGCGAATTTTAGCTCTAACACTGATGATCCACCTACAAATGTGAACTGACGTTCAAAAATAAAACATTTGAAAACGGACCATTGTCCACATTTCTGAAGCATGACGTAACGGGGGTGGTGTTATCTCTTTTGCCGAAAATCCGCCGTTTTTGCTCGAACATTAAATGCCTCCAAATGGTATTTAATTAACTTCCTGGGGTGAAGAAACCCTTTTTTGAGACCTCAGAGTGAGTAAATTGGCCATTTTCAGGCACTTTTAACCATTCCATAAATGTTGTGTTTAGGGCCCCTGGAAGCATGAAAATCACTTTAAACATGCTAATTTTAGCTCTAACACTGATGATCCACCTACAAATGTGAACTGACGTTCAAAAATAAAACATTTGAAAACGGACCATTTTCCACATTTCTGAAGCATGACGTAATGGGGCGGTGTTATCTCTTTTGTCAAAAATCAGCTGTTTTTGCTTGAACATTAAATGCCTCCAAATAGTATTTAATTTACTTCCCGAGCCCCTGGAAGCATGAAAATCACTTTAAACATGCTAATTTTAGCTCTAACACTGACGATCCACCTACAAATGTGAACTGACGTTCAAAAATAAAACATTTGAAAACGGACCATTTTCCACATTTCTGAAGCATGACGTAATGGTAGGGTGTTATCTCTTTTATCGAAAATCAGCCGTTTTTGCTCGAACATTAATTGCCTCCAAATGGTATTTAATTAACTTCCCGGGGTGAAGAAACCCTTTTTGAGAACTCAGAGTGAGTAAATTGGCCATTTTCATGCACTTTTAACCATTCCATAAATCTTGTGTTTAGGGCCCCTGGAAGCCTGAAAATCACTTTAAACATGCTAATTTTAGCTCTAACACTGATGATCCACCTACAAATGTGAACTGACGTTCAAAAATAAAACATTTGAAAACGGACCATTTTCCACATTTCTGAAGCATGACGAAATGGGGGGGGTGTTATCTCTTTTGTCAAAAATCAGCTGTTTTTGCTTGAACATTAAATGCCTCCAAATAGTATTTAATTCACTTCCCGAGCCCCTGGAAGCATGAAAATCACTTTAAACATGCTAATTTTAGCTCTAACACTGATGATCCACCTACAAATGTGAACTGACGTTCAAAAATAAAACATTTGAAAACGGACCATTTTCCACATTTCTGAAGCATGACGTAATGGGGGGGTATTATCTCTTTTGTCGAAAATCAGCCATTTTTGCTCGAACATTAAATTCCTCCAAATGGTATTTAATTAACTTCCCGGGCTGAAGAAACCCTTTTTGAGAACTCAGAGTGAGTAAATTGGCCATTTTCATGCACTTTTAACCATTCCATAAATCTTGTGTTTAGGGCCCCTGGAAGCATGAAAATCACTTTAAACATGCTAATTTTAGCTCTAACACTGATGATCCACCTACAAATGTGAACTGACGTTCAAAAATAAAACATTTGAAAACGGACCATTTTCCACATTTCTGAAGCATGACGTAATGGGGGGGTGTTATCTCTTTTGTCAAAAATCAGCTGTTTTTGATTGAACATTAAATGCCTCCAAATAGTATTTAATTCACTTCCCGAGCCCCTGGAAGC
This sequence comes from Lissotriton vulgaris, assembly GCF_964263255.1. Lineage (NCBI taxonomy): Eukaryota > Metazoa > Chordata > Amphibia > Caudata > Salamandridae > Lissotriton > Lissotriton vulgaris. The sequence continues at coordinate 413,262 of NW_028255422.1, read as the reverse complement.
ATGAAAATCACTTTAAACATGCGAATTTTAGCTCTAACACTGATGATCCACCTACAAATGTGAACTGACGTTCAAAAATAAAACATTTGAAAACGGACCATTGTCCACATTTCTGAAGCATGACGTAACGGGGGTGGTGTTATCTCTTTTGTCGAAAATCCGCCGTTTTTGCTCGAACATTAAATGCCTCCAAATGGTATTTAATTAACTTCCTGGGGTGAAGAAACCCTTTTTTGAGACCTCAGAGTGAGTAAATTGGCCATTTTCATGCACTTTTAACCATTCCATAAATGTTGTGTTTAGGGCCCCTGGAAGCATGAAAATCACTTTAAACATGCTAATTTTAGCTCTAACACTGATGATCCACCTACAAATGTGAACTGACGTTCAAAAATAAAACATTTGAAAACGGACCATTTTCCACATTTCTGAAGCATGACGTAATGGGGCGGTGTTATCTCTTTTGTCAAAAATCAGCTGTTTTTGCTTGAACATTAAATGCCTCCAAATAGTATTTAATTTACTTCCCGAGCCCCTGGAAGCATGAAAATCACTTTAAACATGCTAATTTTAGCTCTAACACTGATGATTCACCTACAAATGTGAACTGACGTTCAAAAATAAAACAATTGAAAACGGACCATTTTCCACATTTGTGAAGCATGACGTAATGGTAGGGTGTTATCTCTTTTGTCGAAAATCAGCCGGTTTTGCGCGAACATTAAATGCCTCCAAATGGTATTTAATTAACTTCCTGGGGTGAAGAAACCCTTTTTTGAGAACTCAGAGTGAGTAAATTGGCCATTTTCATGCACTTTTAACCATTCCATAAATGTTGTGTTTAGGGCCCCTGGAAGCATGAAAATCACTTTAAACATGCTAATTTTAGCTCTAACACTGATGATCCACCTACAAATGTGAACTGACGTTCAAAAATAAAACATTTGAAAACGGACCATTTTCCACATTTCTGAAGCATGACGTAATGGGGGGGTGTTATCTCTTTTGTCAAAAATCAGCTGTTTTTGCTTGAACATTAAATGCCTCCAAATAGTATTTAATTTACTTCCTGAGCCCCTGGAAGAATGAAAATCACTTTAAACATGCTAATTTTAGCTCTAACACTGATGATCCACCTACAAATGTGAACTGACGTTCAAAAATAAAACATTTGAAAACGGACCATTTTCCACATTTCTGAAGCATGACGTAATGGGGGGTGATATCTCTTTTGTCAAAAATCAGCTGTTTTTGAGTGAACATTAAATGCCTCCAAATAGTATTTAATTCACTTCCCGAGCCCCTGGAAGCATGAAAATCACTTTAAACATGCTAATTTTAGCTCTAACACTGATGATCCACCTACAAATGTGAACTGACGTTCAAAAATAAAACATCTGAAAACGGACCATTTTCCACATTCCTGAAGCATGACGTAATGGGGGGGTGTTATCTCTTTTGTCGAAAATCAGCCGTTTTTGCTCGAACATTAAATGCCTCCAAATGGTATTTAATTAACTTCCCGGGGTGAAGAAACCCTTTTTGAGAACTCAGAGTGAGTAAATTGGCCATTTTCATGCACTTTTAACCATTCCATAAATCTTGTGTTTAGGGCCCCTGGAAGCCTGAAAATCACTTTAAACATGCTAATTTTAGCTCTAACACTGATGATCCACCTACAAATGTGAACTGACGTTCAAAAATAAAACATTTGAAAACGGACCATTTTCCACATTTCTGAAGCATGACGAAATGGGGGGGGTGTTATCTCGTTTGTCAAAAATCAGCTGTTTTTGCTTGAACATTAAATGCCTCCAAATAGTATTTAATTCACTTCCCGAGCCCCTGGAAGCATGAAAATCACTTTAAACATGCTAATTTTAGCTCTAACACTGATGATCCACCTACAAATGTGAACTGACGTTCAAAAATAAAACATTTGAAAACGGACCATTTTCCACATTTCTGAAGCATGACGTAATGGTAGGGTGTTATCTCTTTTGTCGAAAATCAGCCGTTTTTGCTCGAACATTAAATGCCTCCAAATGGTATTTAATTAACTTCCCGGGGTGAAGAAACCCTTTTTGAGAACTCAGAGTGAGTAAATTGGCCATTTTCATGCACTTTTAACCATTCCATAAATCTTGTGTTTAGGGCCCCTGGAAGCCTGAAAATCACTTTAAACATGCTAATTTTAGCTCTAACACTGATGATCCACCTACAAATGTGAAATGACGTTCAAAAATAAAACATTTGAAAACGGACCATTTTCCACATTTCTGAAGCATGACGAAATGGGGGGGTTTTATCTCTTTTGTCAAAAATCAGCTGTTTTTGCTTGAACATTAAATGCCTCCAAATAGTATTTAATTCACTTCCCGAGCCCCTGGAAGCATGAAAATCACTTTAAACATGCTAATTTTAGCTCTAACACTGATGATCCACCTACAAATGTGAACTGACGTTCAAAAATAAAACATTTGAAAACGGACCATTTTCCACATTTCTGAAGCATGACGTAATGGGGGGGGTGTTATCTCTTTTGTCGAAAATCAGCCGTTTTTGCTCGAAAATTAAATGCCTCCAAATGGTATTTAATTAACTTCCCGGGGTGAAGAAACCCTTTTTGAGAACTCAGAGTGAGTAAATTGGCCATTTTCATGCACTTTTAACCATTCCATAAATCTTGTGTTTAGGGCCCCTGGAAGCCTGAAAATCACTTTAAACATGCTAATTTTAGCTCTAACACTGATGATCCACCTACAAATGTGAACTGACGTTCAAAAATAAAACATTTGAAAACGGACCATTTTCCACATTTCTGAAGCATGACGAAATGGGGGGGTGTTATCTCTTTTGTCAAAAATCAGCTGTTTTTGCTTGAACATTAAATGCCTCCAAATAGTATTTAATTCACTTCTCGAGCCCCTGGAGGCATGAAAATCACTTTAAACATGCTAATTTTAGCTCTAACACTGATTATCCACCTACAAATGTGAACTGGCGTTCAAAAATAAAACATTTGAAAACGGACCATTTTCCACATTTCTGAAGCATGACGTAATGGGGGGGTGTTATCTCTTTTGTCGAAAATCAGCCGTTTTTGCTCGAACATTAAATGCCTCCAAATGGTATTTAATTAACTTCCCGGGGTGAAGAAACCCTTTTTGAGAACTCAGAGTGAGTATATTGGCCATTTTAATGCACTTTTAACCATTCCATAAATCTTGTGTTTCGGGCCCCTGGAAGCCTGAAAATCACTTTAAACATGCTAATTTTAGCTCTAACACAGATGATCCACCTACAAATGTGAACTGACGTTCAAAAATAAAACATTTGAAAATGGACCATTTTCCACATTTCTGAAGCATGACGTAATGGGGGGGTATTATCTCTTTTGTCGAAAATCAGCCGTTTTTGCTCGAACATTAAATGCCTCCAAATGGTATTTAATTAACTTCCCGGGCTGAAGAAACCCTTTTTGAGAACTCAGAGTGAGTAAATTGGCCATTTTCATGCACTTTTAACCATTCCATAAATCTTGTGTTTAGGGCCCCTGGAAGCATGAAAATCACTTTAAACATGCTAATTTTAGCTCTAACACTGATGATCCACCTACAAATGTGAACTGACGTTCAAAAATAAAACATTTGAAAACGGACCATTTTCCACATTTCTGAAGCATGACGTAATGGGGGGGTGTTATCTCTTTTGTCAAAAATCAGCTGTTTTTGATTGAACATTAAATGCCTCCAAATAGTATTTAATTCACTTCCCGAGCCCCTGGAAGCATGAAAATCACTTTAAACATGCGAATTTTAGCTCTAACACTGATGATCCACCTACAAATGTGAACTGACGTTCAAAAATAAAACATTTGAAAACGGACCATTGTCCACATTTCTGAAGCATGACGTAACGGGGGTGGTGTTATCTCTTTTGCCGAAAATCCGCCGTTTTTGCTCGAACATTAAATGCCTCCAAATGGTATTTAATTAACTTCCTGGGGTGAAGAAACCCTTTTTTGAGACCTCAGAGTGAGTAAATTGGCCATTTTCAGGCACTTTTAACCATTCCATAAATGTTGTGTTTAGGGCCCCTGGAAGCATGAAAATCACTTTAAACATGCTAATTTTAGCTCTAACACTGATGATCCACCTACAAATGTGAACTGACGTTCAAAAATAAAACATTTGAAAACGGACCATTTTCCACATTTCTGAAGCATGACGTAATGGGGCGGTGTTATCTCTTTTGTCAAAAATCAGCTGTTTTTGCTTGAACATTAAATGCCTCCAAATAGTATTTAATTTACTTCCCGAGCCCCTGGAAGCATGAAAATCACTTTAAACATGCTAATTTTAGCTCTAACACTGACGATCCACCTACAAATGTGAACTGACGTTCAAAAATAAAACATTTGAAAACGGACCATTTTCCACATTTCTGAAGCATGACGTAATGGTAGGGTGTTATCTCTTTTATCGAAAATCAGCCGTTTTTGCTCGAACATTAATTGCCTCCAAATGGTATTTAATTAACTTCCCGGGGTGAAGAAACCCTTTTTGAGAACTCAGAGTGAGTAAATTGGCCATTTTCATGCACTTTTAACCATTCCATAAATCTTGTGTTTAGGGCCCCTGGAAGCCTGAAAATCACTTTAAACATGCTAATTTTAGCTCTAACACTGATGATCCACCTACAAATGTGAACTGACGTTCAAAAATAAAACATTTGAAAACGGACCATTTTCCACATTTCTGAAGCATGACGAAATGGGGGGGGTGTTATCTCTTTTGTCAAAAATCAGCTGTTTTTGCTTGAACATTAAATGCCTCCAAATAGTATTTAATTCACTTCCCGAGCCCCTGGAAGCATGAAAATCACTTTAAACATGCTAATTTTAGCTCTAACACTGATGATCCACCTACAAATGTGAACTGACGTTCAAAAATAAAACATTTGAAAACGGACCATTTTCCACATTTCTGAAGCATGACGTAATGGGGGGGTATTATCTCTTTTGTCGAAAATCAGCCATTTTTGCTCGAACATTAAATTCCTCCAAATGGTATTTAATTAACTTCCCGGGCTGAAGAAACCCTTTTTGAGAACTCAGAGTGAGTAAATTGGCCATTTTCATGCACTTTTAACCATTCCATAAATCTTGTGTTTAGGGCCCCTGGAAGCATGAAAATCACTTTAAACATGCTAATTTTAGCTCTAACACTGATGATCCACCTACAAATGTGAACTGACGTTCAAAAATAAAACATTTGAAAACGGACCATTTTCCACATTTCTGAAGCATGACGTAATGGGGGGGTGTTATCTCTTTTGTCAAAAATCAGCTGTTTTTGATTGAACATTAAATGCCTCCAAATAGTATTTAATTCACTTCCCGAGCCCCTGGAAGCATGAAAATCACTTTAAACATGCGAATTTTAGCTCTAACACTGATGATCCACCTACAAATGTGAACTGACGTTCAAAAATAAAACATTTGAAAACGGACCATTGTCCACATTTCTGAAGCATGACGTAACGGGGGTGGTGTTATCTCTTTTGTCGAAAATCCGCCGTTTTTGCTCGAACATTAAATGCCTCCAAATGGTATTTAATTAACTTCCTGGGGTGAAGAAACCCTTTTTTGAGACCTCAGAGTGAGTAAATTGGCCATTTTCATGCACTTTTAACCATTCCATAAATGTTGTGTTTAGGGCCCCTGGAAGCATGAAAATCACTTTAAACATGCTAATTTTAGCTCTAACACTGATGATCCACCTACAAATGTGAACTGACGTTCAAAAATAAAACATTTGAAAACGGACCATTTTCCACATTTCTGAAGCATGACGTAATGGGGCGGTGTTATCTCTTTTGTCAAAAATCAGCTGTTTTTGCTTGAACATTAAATGCCTCCAAATAGTATTTAATTTACTTCCCGAGCCCCTGGAAGCATGAAAATCACTTTAAACATGCTAATTTTAGCTCTAACACTGATGATTCACCTACAAATGTGAACTGACGTTCAAAAATAAAACAATTGAAAACGGACCATTTTCCACATTTGTGAAGCATGACGTAATGGTAGGGTGTTATCTCTTTTGTCGAAAATCAGCCGGTTTTGCGCGAACATTAAATGCCTCCAAATGGTATTTAATTAACTTCCTGGGGTGAAGAAACCCTTTTTTGAGAACTCAGAGTGAGTAAATTGGCCATTTTCATGCACTTTTAACCATTCCATAAATGTTGTGTTTAGGGCCCCTGGAAGCATGAAAATCACTTTAAACATGCTAATTTTAGCTCTAACACTGATGATCCACCTACAAATGTGAACTGACGTTCAAAAATAAAACATTTGAAAACGGACCATTTTCCACATTTCTGAAGCATGACGTAATGGGGGGGTGTTATCTCTTTTGTCAAAAATCAGCTGTTTTTGCTTGAACATTAAATGCCTCCAAATAGTATTTAATTTACTTCCTGAGCCCCTGGAAGAATGAAAATCACTTTAAACATGCTAATTTTAGCTCTAACACTGATGATCCACCTACAAATGTGAACTGACGTTCAAAAATAAAACATTTGAAAACGGACCATTTTCCACATTTCTGAAGCATGACGTAATGGTAGGGTGTTATCTCTTTTATCGAAAATCAGCCGTTTTTGCTCGAACATTAATTGCCTCCAAATGGTATTTAATTAACATCCCGGGGTGAAGAAACCCTTTTTGAGAACTCAGAGTGAGTAAATTGGCCATTTTCATGCACTTTTAACCATTCCATAAATCTTGTGTTTAGGGCCCCTGGAAGCCTGAAAATCACTTTAAACATGCTAATTTTAGCTCTAACACTGATGATCCACCTACAAATGTGAACTGACGTTCAAAAATAAAACATTTGAAAACGGACCATTTTCCACATTTCTGAAGCATGACGAAATGGGGGGGGTGTTATCTCTTTTGTCAAAAATCAGCTGTTTTTGCTTGAACATTAAATGCCTCCAAATAGTATTTAATTCACTTCCCGAGCCCCTGGAAGCATGAAAATCACTTTAAACATGCTAATTTTAGCTCTAACACTGATGATCCACCTACAAATGTGAACTGACGTTCAAAAATAAAACATTTGAAAACGGACCATTTTCCACATTTCTGAAGCATGACGTAATGGTAGGGTGTTATCTCTTTTGTCGAAAATCAGCCGTTTTTGCTCGAACATTAAATGCCTCCAAATGGTATTTAATTAACTTCCCGGGGTGAAGAAACCCTTTTTGAGAACTCAGAGTGAGTAAATTGGCCATTTTCATGCACTTTTAACCATTCCATAAATCTTGTGTTTAGGGCCCCTGGAAGCCTGAAAATCACTTTAAACATGCTAATTTTAGCTCTAACACTGATGATCCACCTACAAATGTGAACTGACGTTCAAAAATAAAACATTTGAAAACGGACCATTTTCCACATTTCTGAAGCATGACGAAATGGGGGGGTGTTATCTCTTTTGTCAAAAATCAGCTGTTTTTGCTTGAACATTAAATGCCTCCAAATAGTATTTAATTCACTTCCCGAGCCCCTGGAGGCATGAAAATCACTTTAAACATGCTAATTTTAGCTCTAACACTGATTATCCACCTACAAATGTGAACTGGCGTTCAAAAATAAAACATTTGAAAACGGACCATTTTCCACATTTCTGAAGCATGACGTAATGGGGGGGTGTTATCTCTTTTGTCGAAAATCAGCCGTTTTTGCTCGAACATTAAATGCCTCCAAATGGTATTTAATTAACTTCCCGGGGTGAAGAAACCCTTTTTGAGAACTCAGAGTGAGTATATTGGCCATTTTAATGCACTTTTAACCATTCCATAAATCTTGTGTTTCGGGCCCCTGGAAGCCTGAAAATCACTTTAAACATGCTAATTTTAGCTCTAACACTGATGGTCCACCTACAAATGTGAACTGACGTTCAAAAATAAAACATTTGAAAATGGACCATTTTCTACATTTCTGAAGCATGACGTAATGGGGGGGTATTATCTCTTTTGTCGAAAATCAGCCGTTTTTGCTCGAACATTAAATGCCTCCAAATGGTATTTAATTAACTTCCCGGGCTGAAGAAACCCTTTTTGAGAACTCAGAGTGAGTAAATTGGCCATTTTCATGCACTTTTAACCATTCCATAAATCTTGTGTTTAGGGCCCCTGGAAGCATGAAAATCACTTTAAACATGCTAATTTTAGCTCTAACACTGATGATCCACCTACAAATGTGAACTGACGTTCAAAAATAAAACATTTGAAAACGGACCATTTTCCACATTTCTGAAGCATGACGTAATGGGGGGGTGTTATCTCTTTTGTCAAAAATCAGCTGTTTTTGATTGAACATTAAATGCCTCCAAATAGTATTTAATTCACTTCCCGAGCCCCTGGAAGCATGAAAATCACTTTAAACATGCGAATTTTAGCTCTAACACTGATGATCCACCTACAAATGTGAACTGACGTTCAAAAATAAAACATTTGAAAACGGACCATTGTCCACATTTCTGAAGCATGACGTAACGGGGGTGGTGTTATCTCTTTTGTTGAAAATCCGCCGTTTTTGCTCGAACATTAAATGCCTCCAAATGGTATTTAATTAACTTCCTGGGGTGAAGAAACCCTTTTTTGAGACCTCAGAGTGAGTAAATTGGCCATTTTCATGCACTTTTAACCATTCCATAAATGTTGTGTTTAGGGCCCCTGGAAGCATGAAAATCACTTTAAACATGCTAATTTTAGCTCTAACACTGATGATCCACCTACAAATGTGAACTGACGTTCAAAAATAAAACATTTGAAAACGGACCATTTTCCACATTTCTGAAGCATGACGTAATGGGGCGGTGTTATCTCTTTTGTCAAAAATCAGCTGTTTTTGCTTGAACATTAAATGCCTCCAAATAGTATTTAATTTACTTCCCGAGCCCCTGGAAGCATGAAAATCACTTTAAACATGCTAATTTTAGCTCTAACACTGATGATCCACCTACAAATGTGAACTGACGTTCAAAAATAAAACATTTGAAAACGGACCATTTTCCACATTTCTGAAGCATGACGTAATGGTAGGGTGTTATCTCTTTTATCGAAAATCAGCCGTTTTTGCTCGAACATTAATTGCCTCCAAATGGTATTTAATTAACTTCCCGGGGTGAAGAAACCCTTTTTGAGAACTCAGAGTGAGTAAATTGGCCATTTTCATGCACTTTTAACCATTCCATAAATCTTGTGTTTAGGGCCCCTGGAAGCCTGAAAATCACTTTAAACATGCTAATTTTAGCTCTAACACTGATGATCCACCTACAAATGTGAACTGACGTTCAAAAATAAAACATTTGAAAACGGACCATTTTCCACATTTCTGAAGCATGACGAAATGGGGGGGGTGTTATCTCTTTTGTCAAAAATCAGCTGTTTTTGCTTGAACATTAAATGCCTCCAAATAGTATTTAATTCACTTCCCGAGCTCCTGGAAGCATGAAAATCACTTTAAACATGCTAATTTTAGCTCTAACACTGATGATCCACCTACAAATGTGAACTGACGTTCAAAAATAAAACATTTGAAAACGGACCATTTTCCACATTTCTGAAGCATGACGTAATGGGGGGGTATTATCTCTTTTGTCGAAAATCAGCCATTTTTGCTCGAACATTAAATGCCTCCAAATGGTATTTAATTAACTTCCCGGGCTGAAGAAACCCTTTTTGAGAACTCAGAGTGAGTAAATTGGCCATTTTCATGCACTTTTAACCATTCCATAAATCTTGTGTTTAGGGCCCCTGGAAGCATGAAAATCACTTTAAACATGCTAATTTTAGCTCTAACACTGATGATCCACCTACAAATGTGAACTGACGTTCAAAAATAAAACATTTGAAAACGGACCATTTTCCACATTTCTGAAGCATGACGTAATGGGGGGGTGTTATCTCTTTTGTCAAAAATCAGCTGTTTTTGATTGAACATTAAATGCCTCCAAATAGTATTTAATTCACTTCCCGAGCCCCTGGAAGCATGAAAATCACTTTAAACATGCGAATTTTAGCTCTAACACTGATGATCCACCTACAAATGTGAACTGACGTTCAAAAATAAAACATTTGAAAACGGACCATTGTCCACATTTCTGAAGCATGACGTAACGGGGGTGGTGTTATCTCTTTTGTCGAAAATCCGCCGTTTTTGCTCGAACATTAAATGCCTCCAAATGGTATTTAATTAACTTCCTGGGGTGAAGAAACCCTTTTTTGAGACCTCAGAGTGAGTAAATTGGCCATTTTCATGCACTTTTAACCATTCCATAAATGTTGTGTTTAGGGCCCCTGGAAGCATGAAAATCACTTTAAACATGCTAATTTTAGCTCTAACACTGATGATCCACCTACAAATGTGAACTGACGTTCAAAAATAAAACATTTGAAAACGGACCATTTTCCACATTTCTGAAGCATGACGTAATGGGGCGGTGTTATCTCTTTTGTCAAAAATCAGCTGTTTTTGCTTGAACATTAAATGCCTCCAAATAGTATTTAATTTACTTCCCGAGCCCCTGGAAGCATGAAAATCACTTTAAACATGCTAATTTTAGCTCTAACACTGATGATCCACCTACAAATGTGAACTGACGTTCAAAAATAAAACAATTGAAAACGGACCATTTTCCACATTTCTGAAGCATGACGTAATGGTAGGGTGTTATCTCTTTTGTCGAAAATCAGCCGGTTTTGCGCGAACATTAAATGCCTCCAAATGGTATTTAATTAACTTCCTGGGGTGAAGAAACCCTTTTTTGAGAACTCAGAGTGAGTAAATTGGCCATTTTCATGCACTTTTAACCATTCCATAAATGTTGTGTTTAGGGCCCCTGGAAGCATGAAAATCACTTTAAACATGCTAATTTTAGCTCTAACACTGATGATCCACCTACAAATGTGAACTGACGTTCAAAAATAAAACATTTGAAAACGGACCATTTTCCACATTTCTGAAGCATGACGTAATGGGGGGGTGTTATCTCTTTTGTCAAAAATCAGCTGTTTTTGCTTGAACATTAAATGCCTCCAAATAGTATTTAATTTACTTCCTGAGCCCCTGGAAGAATGAAAATCACTTTAAACATGCTAATTTTAGCTCTAACACTGATCATCCACCTACAAATGTGAACTGACGTTCAAAAATAAAACATTTGAAAACGGACCATTTTCCACATTTCTGAAGCATGACGTAATGGTAGGGTGTTATCTCTTTTGTCGAAAATCAGCCGTTTTTGCTCGAACATTAAATGCCTCCAAATGGTATTTAATTAACTTCCCGGGGTGAAGAAACCCTTTTTGAGAACTCAGAGTGAGTAAATTGGCCATTTTCATGCACTTTTAACCATTCCATAAATCTTGTGTTTAGGGCCCCTGGAAGCCTGAAAATCACTTTAAACATGCTAATTTTAGCTCTAACACTGATGATCCACCTACAAATGTGAACTGACATTCAAAAATAAAACATTTGAAAACGGACCATTTTCCACATTTCTGAAGCATGACGTAATGGGGGGGTGTTATCTCTTTTGTCAAAAATCAGCTGTTTTTGATTGAACATTAAATGCCTCCAAATAGTATTTAATTCACTTCCCGAGCCCCTGGAAGCATGAAAATCACTTTAAACATGCTAATTTTAGCTCTAACACTGATGATCCACCTACAAATGTGAACTGACGTTCAAAAATAAAACATTTGAAAACGGACCATTTTCCACATTTCTGAAGCATGACGTAATGGGGGGGTGTTATCTCTTTTGTCGAAAATCAGCCGTTTTTGCTCGAACATTAAATGCCTCCAAATGGTATTTAATTAACTTCCTGGGGTGAAGAAACCCTTTTTTGAGACCTCAGAGTGAGTAAATTGGCCATTTTCATGCACTTTTAACCATTCCATAAATGTTGTGTTTAGGGCCCCTGGAAGCATGAAAATCACTTTAAACATGCTAATTTTAGCTCTAACACTGATGATCCACCTACAAATGTGAACTGACGTTCAAAAATAAAACATTTGAAAACGGACCATTTTCCACATTTCTGAAGCATGACGTAATGGGGGGGTGTTATCTCTTTTGTCAAAAATCAGCTGTTTTTGCTTGAACATTAAATGCCTCCAAATAGTATTTAATTTACTTCCCGAGCCCCTGGAAGCATGAAAATCACTTTAAACATGCTAATTTTAGCTCTAACACTGATGATCCACCTACAAATGTGAACTGACGTTCAAAAATAAAACATTTGAAAACGGACCATTTTCCACATTTCTGAAGCATGACGTAATGGGGGGGGTGTTATCTCTTTTGTCGAAAATCAGCCGTTTTTGCTCGAACATTAAATGCCTCCAAATGGTATTTAATTAACTTCCCGGGGTGAAGAAACCCTTTTTGAGAACTCAGAGTGAGTAAATTGGCCATTTTCATGCACTTTTAACCATTCCATAAATCTTGTGTTTAGGGCCCCTGGAAGCCTGAAAATCACTTTAAACATGCTAATTTTAGCTCTAACACTGATGATCCACCTACAAATGTGAACTGACGTTCAAAAATAAAACATTTGAAAACGGACCATTTTCCACATTTCTGAAGCATGACGAAATGGGGGGGTGTTATCTCTTTTGTCAAAAATCAGCTGTTTTTGCTTGAACATTAAATGCCTCCAAATAGTATTTAATTCACTTCCCGAGCCCCTGGAAGCATGAAAATCACTTTAAACATGCTAATTTTAGCTCTAACACTGATGATCCACCTACAAATGTGAACTGACGTTCAAAAATAAAACATTTGAAAACGGACCATTTTCCACATTTCTGAAGCATGACGTAATGGTAGGGTGTTATCTCTTTTGTCGAAAATCAGCCGTTTTTGCTCGAACATTAAATGCCTCCAAATGGTATTTAATTAACTTCCCGGGGTGAAGAAACCCTTTTTGAGAACTCAGAGTGAGTAAATTGGCCCTTTTCATGCACTTTTAACCATTCCATAAATCTTGTGTTTAGGGCCCCTGGAAGCCTGAAAATCACTTTAAACATGCTAATTTTAGCTCTAACACTGATGATCCACCTACAAATGTGAACTGACGTTCAAAAATAAAACATTTGAAAACGGACCATTTTCCACATTTCTGAAGCATGACGAAATGGGGGGGGTTTTATCTCTTTTGTCAAAAATCAGCTGTTTTTGCTTGAACATTAAATGCCTCCAAATAGTATTTAATTCACTTCCCGAGCCCCTGGAAGCATGAAAATCACTTTAAACATGCTAATTTTAGCTCTAACACTGATGATCCACCTACAAATGTGAACTGACGTTCAAAAATAAAACATTTGAAAACGGACCATTTTCCACATTTCTGAAGCATGACGTAATGGGGGGGGTGTTATCTCTTTTGTCGAAAATCAGCCGTTTTTGCTCGAAAATTAAATGCCTCCAAATGGTATTTAATTAACTTCCCGGGGTGAAGAAACCCTTTTTGAGAACTCAGAGTGAGTAAATTGGCCATTTTCATGCACTTTTAACCATTCCATAAATCTTGTGTTTAGGGCCCCTGGAAGCCTGAAAATCACTTTAAACATGCTAATTTTAGCTCTAACACTGATGATCCACCTACAAATGTGAACTGACGTTCAAAAATAAAACATTTGAAAACGGACCATTTTCCACATTTCTGAAGCATGACGAAATGGGAGGGTGTTATCTCTTTTGTCAAAAATCAGCTGTTTTTGCTTGAACATTAAATGCCTCCAAATAGTATTTAATTCACTTCCCGAGCCCCTGGAAGCATGAAAATCACTTTAAACATGCTAATTTTAGCTCTAACACTAATTATCCACCTACAAATGTGAACTGGCGTTCAAAAATAAAACATTTGAAAACGGACCATTTTCCACATTTCTGAAGCATGACGTAATGGGGGGGTGTTATCTCTTTTGTCGAAAATCAGCCGTTTTTGCTCGAACATTAAATGCCTCCAAATGGTATTTAATTAACTTCCCGGGGTGAAGAAACCCTTTTTGAGAACTCAGAGTGAGTAAATTGGCCATTTTAATGCACTTTTAACCATTCCATAAATCTTGTGTTTCGGGCCCCTGGAAGCCTGAAAATCACTTTAAACATGCTAATTTTAGCTCTAACACTGATGATCCACCTACAAATGTGAACTGACGTTCAAAAATAAAACATTTGAAAATGGACCATTTTCCACATTTCTGAAGCATGACGTAATGGGGGGGTGTTATCTCTTTTGTCGAAAATCAGCCGTTTTTGCTCGAACATTAAATGCCTCCAAATGGTATTTAATTAACTTCCCGGGCTGAAGAAACCCTTTTTGAGAACTCAGAGTGAGTAAATTGGCCATTTTCATGCACTTTTAACCATTCCATAAATCTTGTGTTTAGGGCCCCTGGAAGCATGAAAATCACTTTAAACATGCTAATTTTAGCTCTAACACTGATGATCCACCTACAAATGTGAACTGACGTTCAAAAATAAAACATTTGAAAACGGACCATTTTCCACATTTCTGAAGCATGACGTAATGGGGGGGTGTTATCTCTTTTGTCAAAAATCAGCTGTTTTTGATTGAACATTAAATGCCTCCAAATAGTATTTAATTCACTTCCCGAGCCCCTGGAAGCATGAAAATCACTTTAAACATGCTAATTTTAGCTCTAACACTGATGATCCACCTACAAATGTGAACTGACGTTCAAAAATAAAACATTTGAAAACGGACCATTGTCCACATTTCTGAAGCATGACGTAACGGGGGTGGTGTTATCTCTTTTGTCGAAAATCAGCCGTTTTTGCTCGAACATTAAATGCCTCCAAATGGTATTTAATTAACTTCCTGGGGTGAAGAAACCCTTTTTTGAGACCTCAGAGTGAGTAAATTGGCCATTTTCATGCACTTTTAACCTTTCCATAAATGTTGTGTTTAGGGCCCCTGGAAGCATGAAAATCACTTTAAACATGCTAATTTTAGCTCTAACACTGATGATCCACCTACAAATGTGAACTGACGTTCAAAAATAAAACATTTGAAAACGGACCATTTTCCACATTTCTGAAGCATGACGTAATGGGGCGGTGTTATCTCTTTTGTCAAAAATCAGCTGTTTTTGCTTGAACATTAAATGCCTCCAAATAGTATTTAATTTACTTCCCGAGCCCCTGGAAGCATGAAAATCACTTTAAACATGCTAATTTTAGCTCTAACACTGATGATCCACCTACAAATGTGAACTGACTTTCAAAAATAAAACAATTGAAAACGGACCATTTTCCACATTTCTGAAGCATGACGTAATGGTAGGGTGTTATCTCTTTTGTCGAAAATCAGCCGTTTTTGCGCGAACATTAAATGCCTCCAAATGGTATTTAATTAACTTCCCGGGGTGAAGAAACCCTTTTTGAGAACTCACAGTGAGTAAATTGGCCATTTTCATGCACTTTTAACCATTCCATAAATCTTGTGTTTCGGGCCCCTGGAAGCCTGAAAATCACTTTAAACATGCTAATTTTAGCTCTAACACTGATGATCCACCTACAAATGTGAACTGACGTTCAAAAATAAAACATTTGAAAATGGACCATTTTCCACATTTCTGAAGCATGACGTAATGGGGGGGTATTATCTCTTTTGTCGAAAATCAGCCGTTTTTGCTCGAACATTAAATGCCTCCAAATGGTATTTAATTAACTTCCCGGGCTGAAGAAACCCTTTTTGAGAACTCAGAGTGAGTAAATTGGCCATTTTCATGCACTTTTAACCATTCCATAAATCTTGTGTTTAGGGCCCCTGGAAGCATGAAAATCACTTTAAACATGCTAATTTTAGCTCTAACACTGATGATCCACCTACAAATGTGAACTGACGTTCAAAAATAAAACATTTGAAAACGGACCATTTTCCACATTTCTGAAGCATGACGTAATGGGGGGGTGTTATCTCTTTTGTCAAAAATCAGCTGTTTTTGATTGAACATTAAATGCCTCCAAATAGTATTTAATTCACTTCCCGAGCCCCTGGAAGCATGAAAATCACTTTAAACATGCGAATTTTAGCTCTAACACTGATGATCCACCTACAAATGTGAACTGACGTTCAAAAATAAAACATTTGAAAACGGACCATTGTCCACATTTCTGAAGCATGACGTAACGGGGGTGGTGTTATCTCTTTTGTCGAAAATCCGCCGTTTTTGCTCGAACATTAAATGCCTCCAAATGGTATTTAATTAACTTCCTGGGGTGAAGAAACCCTTTTTTGAGACCTCAGAGTGAGTAAATTGGCCATTTTCATGCACTTTTAACCATTCCATAAATGTTGTGTTTAGGGCCCCTGGAAGCATGAAAATCACTTTAAACATGCTAATTTTAGCTCTAACACTGATGATCCACCTACAAATGTGAACTGACGTTCAAAAATAAAACATTTGAAAACGGACCATTTTCCACATTTCTGAAGCATGACGTAATGGGGCGGTGTTATCTCTTTTGTCAAAAATCAGCTGTTTTTGCTTGAACATTAAATGCCTCCAAATAGTATTTAATTTACTTCCCGAGCCCCTGGAAGCATGAAAATCACTTTAAACATGCTAATTTTAGCTCTAACACTGATGATCCACCTACAAATGTGAACTGACGTTCAAAAATAAAACATTTGAAAACGGACCATTTTCCACATTTCTGAAGCATGACGTAATGGTAGGGTGTTATCTCTTTTATCGAAAATCAGCCGTTTTTGCTCGAACATTAATTGCCTCCAAATGGTATTTAATTAACTTCCCGGGGTGAAGAAACCCTTTTTGAGAACTCAGAGTGAGTAAATTGGCCATTTTCATGCACTTTTAACCATTCCATAAATCTTGTGTTTAGGGCCCCTGGAAGCCTGAAAATCACTTTAAACATGCTAATTTTAGCTCTAACACTGATGATCCACCTACAAATGTGAACTGACGTTCAAAAATAAAACATTTGAAAACGGACCATTTTCCACATTTCTGAAGCATGACGAAATGGGGGGGGTGTTATCTCTTTTGTCAAAAATCAGCTGTTTTTGCTTGAACATTAAATGCCTCCAAATAGTATTTAATTCACTTCCCGAGCTCCTGGAAGCATGAAAATCACTTTAAACATGCTAATTTTAGCTCTAACACTGATGATCCACCTACAAATGTGAACTGACGTTCAAAAATAAAACATTTGAAAACGGACCATTTTCCACATTTCTGAAGCATGACGTAATGGGGGGGTATTATCTCTTTTGTCGAAAATCAGCCATTTTTGCTCGAACATTAAATGCCTCCAAATGGTATTTAATTAACTTCCCGGGCTGAAGAAACCCTTTTTGAGAACTCAGAGTGAGTAAATTGGCCATTTTCATGCACTTTTAACCATTCCATAAATCTTGTGTTTAGGGCCCCTGGAAGCATGAAAATCACTTTAAACATGCTAATTTTAGCTCTAACACTGATGATCCACCTACAAATGTGAACTGACGTTCAAAAATAAAACATTTGAAAACGGACCATTTTCCACATTTCTGAAGCATGACGTAATGGGGGGGTGTTATCTCTTTTGTCAAAAATCAGCTGTTTTTGATTGAACATTAAATGCCTCCAAATAGTATTTAATTCACTTCCCGAGCCCCTGGAAGCATGAAAATCACTTTAAACATGCGAATTTTAGCTCTAACACTGATGATCCACCTACAAATGTGAACTGACGTTCAAAAATAAAACATTTGAAAACGGACCATTGTCCACATTTCTGAAGCATGACGTAACGGGGGTGGTGTTATCTCTTTTGTCGAAAATCCGCCGTTTTTGCTCGAACATTAAATGCCTCCAAATGGTATTTAATTAACTTCCTGGGGTGAAGAAACCCTTTTTTGAGACCTCAGAGTGAGTAAATTGGCCATTTTCATGCACTTTTAACCATTCCATAAATGTTGTGTTTAGGGCCCCTGGAAGCATGAAAATCACTTTAAACATGCTAATTTTAGCTCTAACACTGATGATCCACCTACAAATGTGAACTGACGTTCAAAAATAAAACATTTGAAAACGGACCATTTTCCACATTTCTGAAGCATGACGTAATGGGGCGGTGTTATCTCTTTTGTCAAAAATCAGCTGTTTTTGCTTGAACATTAAATGCCTCCAAATAGTATTTAATTTACTTCCCGAGCCCCTGGAAGCATGAAAATCACTTTAAACATGCTAATTTTAGCTCTAACACTGATGATCCACCTACAAATGTGAACTGACGTTCAAAAATAAAACAATTGAAAACGGACCATTTTCCACATTTCTGAAGCATGACGTAATGGTAGGGTGTTATCTCTTTTGTCGAAAATCAGCCGGTTTTGCGCGAACATTAAATGCCTCCAAATGGTATTTAATTAACTTCCTGGGGTGAAGAAACCCTTTTTTGAGAACTCAGAGTGAGTAAATTGGCCATTTTCATGCACTTTTAACCATTCCATAAATGTTGTGTTTAGGGCCCCTGGAAGCATGAAAATCACTTTAAACATGCTAATTTTAGCTCTAACACTGATGATCCACCTACAAATGTGAACTGACGTTCAAAAATAAAACATTTGAAAACGGACCATTTTCCACATTTCTGAAGCATGACGTAATGGGGGGGTGTTATCTCTTTTGTCAAAAATCAGCTGTTTTTGCTTGAACATTAAATGCCTCCAAATAGTATTTAATTTACTTCCTGAGCCCCTGGAAGAATGAAAATCACTTTAAACATGCTAATTTTAGCTCTAACACTGATCATCCACCTACAAATGTGAACTGACGTTCAAAAATAAAACATTTGAAAACGGACCATTTTCCACATTTCTGAAGCATGACGTAATGGTAGGGTGTTATCTCTTTTGTCGAAAATCAGCCGTTTTTGCTCGAACATTAAATGCCTCCAAATGGTATTTAATTAACTTCCCGGGGTGAAGAAACCCTTTTTGAGAACTCAGAGTGAGTAAATTGGCCATTTTCATGCACTTTTAACCATTCCATAAATCTTGTGTTTAGGGCCCCTGGAAGCCTGAAAATCACTTTAAACATGCTAATTTTAGCTCTAACACTGATGATCCACCTACAAATGTGAACTGACATTCAAAAATAAAACATTTGAAAACGGACCATTTTCCACATTTCTGAAGCATGACGTAATGGGGGGGTGTTATCTCTTTTGTCAAAAATCAGCTGTTTTTGATTGAACATTAAATGCCTCCAAATAGTATTTAATTCACTTCCCGAGCCCCTGGAAGCATGAAAATCACTTTAAACATGCTAATTTTAGCTCTAACACTGATGATCCACCTACAAATGTGAACTGACGTTCAAAAATAAAACATTTGAAAACGGACCATTTTCCACATTTCTGAAGCATGACGTAATGGGGGGGTGTTATCTCTTTTGTCGAAAATCAGCCGTTTTTGCTCGAACATTAAATGCCTCCAAATGGTATTTAATTAACTTCCTGGGGTGAAGAAACCCTTTTTTGAGACCTCAGAGTGAGTAAATTGGCCATTTTCATGCACTTTTAACCATTCCATAAATGTTGTGTTTAGGGCCCCTGGAAGCATGAAAATCACTTTAAACATGCTAATTTTAGCTCTAACACTGATGATCCACCTACAAATGTGAACTGACGTTCAAAAATAAAACATTTGAAAACGGACCATTTTCCACATTTCTGAAGCATGACGTAATGGGGGGGTGTTATCTCTTTTGTCAAAAATCAGCTGTTTTTGCTTGAACATTAAATGCCTCCAAATAGTATTTAATTTACTTCCCGAGCCCCTGGAAGCATGAAAATCACTTTAAACATGCTAATTTTAGCTCTAACACTGATGATCCACCTACAAATGTGAACTGACGTTCAAAAATAAAACATTTGAAAACGGACCATTTTCCACATTTCTGAAGCATGACGTAATGGGGGGGGTGTTATCTCTTTTGTCGAAAATCAGCCGTTTTTGCTCGAACATTAAATGCCTCCAAATGGTATTTAATTAACTTCCCGGGGTGAAGAAACCCTTTTTGAGAACTCAGAGTGAGTAAATTGGCCATTTTCATGCACTTTTAACCATTCCATAAATCTTGTGTTTAGGGCCCCTGGAAGCCTGAAAATCACTTTAAACATGCTAATTTTAGCTCTAACACTGATGATCCACCTACAAATGTGAACTGACGTTCAAAAATAAAACATTTGAAAACGGACCATTTTCCACATTTCTGAAGCATGACGAAATGGGGGGGTGTTATCTCTTTTGTCAAAAATCAGCTGTTTTTGCTTGAACATTAAATGCCTCCAAATAGTATTTAATTCACTTCCCGAGCCCCTGGAAGCATGAAAATCACTTTAAACATGCTAATTTTAGCTCTAACACTGATGATCCACCTACAAATGTGAACTGACGTTCAAAAATAAAACATTTGAAAACGGACCATTTTCCACATTTCTGAAGCATGACGTAATGGTAGGGTGTTATCTCTTTTGTCGAAAATCAGCCGTTTTTGCTCGAACATTAAATGCCTCCAAATGGTATTTAATTAACTTCCCGGGGTGAAGAAACCCTTTTTGAGAACTCAGAGTGAGTAAATTGGCCCTTTTCATGCACTTTTAACCATTCCATAAATCTTGTGTTTAGGGCCCCTGGAAGCCTGAAAATCACTTTAAACATGCTAATTTTAGCTCTAACACTGATGATCCACCTACAAATGTGAACTGACGTTCAAAAATAAAACATTTGAAAACGGACCATTTTCCACATTTCTGAAGCATGACGAAATGGGGGGGGTTTTATCTCTTTTGTCAAAAATCAGCTGTTTTTGCTTGAACATTAAATGCCTCCAAATAGTATTTAATTCACTTCCCGAGCCCCTGGAAGCATGAAAATCACTTTAAACATGCTAATTTTAGCTCTAACACTGATGATCCACCTACAAATGTGAACTGACGTTCAAAAATAAAACATTTGAAAACGGACCATTTTCCACATTTCTGAAGCATGACGTAATGGGGGGGGTGTTATCTCTTTTGTCGAAAATCAGCCGTTTTTGCTCGAAAATTAAATGCCTCCAAATGGTATTTAATTAACTTCCCGGGGTGAAGAAACCCTTTTTGAGAACTCAGAGTGAGTAAATTGGCCATTTTCATGCACTTTTAACCATTCCATAAATCTTGTGTTTAGGGCCCCTGGAAGCCTGAAAATCACTTTAAACATGCTAATTTTAGCTCTAACACTGATGATCCACCTACAAATGTGAACTGACGTTCAAAAATAAAACATTTGAAAACGGACCATTTTCCACATTTCTGAAGCATGACGAAATGGGAGGGTGTTATCTCTTTTGTCAAAAATCAGCTGTTTTTGCTTGAACATTAAATGCCTCCAAATAGTATTTAATTCACTTCCCGAGCCCCTGGAAGCATGAAAATCACTTTAAACATGCTAATTTTAGCTCTAACACTAATTATCCACCTACAAATGTGAACTGGCGTTCAAAAATAAAACATTTGAAAACGGACCATTTTCCACATTTCTGAAGCATGACGTAATGGGGGGGTGTTATCTCTTTTGTCGAAAATCAGCCGTTTTTGCTCGAACATTAAATGCCTCCAAATGGTATTTAATTAACTTCCCGGGGTGAAGAAACCCTTTTTGAGAACTCAGAGTGAGTAAATTGGCCATTTTAATGCACTTTTAACCATTCCATAAATCTTGTGTTTCGGGCCCCTGGAAGCCTGAAAATCACTTTAAACATGCTAATTTTAGCTCTAACACTGATGATCCACCTACAAATGTGAACTGACGTTCAAAAATAAAACATTTGAAAATGGACCATTTTCCACATTTCTGAAGCATGACGTAATGGGGGGGTGTTATCTCTTTTGTCGAAAATCAGCCGTTTTTGCTCGAACATTAAATGCCTCCAAATGGTATTTAATTAACTTCCCGGGCTGAAGAAACCCTTTTTGAGAACTCAGAGTGAGTAAATTGGCCATTTTCATGCACTTTTAACCATTCCATAAATCTTGTGTTTAGGGCCCCTGGAAGCATGAAAATCACTTTAAACATGCTAATTTTAGCTCTAACACTGATGATCCACCTACAAATGTGAACTGACGTTCAAAAATAAAACATTTGAAAACGGACCATTTTCCACATTTCTGAAGCATGACGTAATGGGGGGGGTGTTATCTCTTTTGTCAAAAATCAGCTGTTTTTGATTGAACATTAAATGCC
The DNA here is from genome assembly GCF_964263255.1 of Lissotriton vulgaris. NCBI lineage: Eukaryota > Metazoa > Chordata > Amphibia > Caudata > Salamandridae > Lissotriton > Lissotriton vulgaris. Next base: position 390,913 of record NW_028255422.1, on the reverse strand, counting down.
TCCAAATAGTATTTAATTCACTTCCCGAGCCCCTGGAAGCATGAAAATCACTTTAAACATGCTAATTTTAGCTCTAACACTGATGATCCACCTACAAATGTGAACTGACGTTCAAAAATAAAACATTTGAAAACGGACCATTGTCCACATTTCTGAAGCATGACGTAACGGGGGTGGTGTTATCTCTTTTGTCGAAAATCAGCCGTTTTTGCTCGAACATTAAATGCCTCCAAATGGTATTTAATTAACTTCCTGGGGTGAAGAAACCCTTTTTTGAGACCTCAGAGTGAGTAAATTGGCCATTTTCATGCACTTTTAACCTTTCCATAAATGTTGTGTTTAGGGCCCCTGGAAGCATGAAAATCACTTTAAACATGCTAATTTTAGCTCTAACACTGATGATCCACCTACAAATGTGAACTGACGTTCAAAAATAAAACATTTGAAAACGGACCATTTTCCACATTTCTGAAGCATGACGTAATGGGGCGGTGTTATCTCTTTTGTCAAAAATCAGCTGTTTTTGCTTGAACATTAAATGCCTCCAAATAGTATTTAATTTACTTCCCGAGCCCCTGGAAGCATGAAAATCACTTTAAACATGCTAATTTTAGCTCTAACACTGATGATCCACCTACAAATGTGAACTGACTTTCAAAAATAAAACAATTGAAAACGGACCATTTTCCACATTTTTGAAGCATGACGTAATGGTAGGGTGTTATCTCTTTTGTCGAAAATCAGCCGTTTTTGCGCGAACATTAAATGCCTCCAAATGGTATTTAATTAACTTCCCGGGGTGAAGAAACCCTTTTTGAGAACTCACAGTGAGTAAATTGGCCATTTTCATGCACTTTTAACCATTCCATAAATCTTGTGTTTAGGGCCCCTGGAAGCCTGAAAATCACTTTAAACATGCTAATTTTAGCTCTAACACTGATGATCCACCTACAAATGTGAACTGACGTTCAAAAATAAAACATTTGAAAACGGACCATTTTCCACATTTCTGAAGCATGACGAAATGGGGCGGTGTTATCTCTTTTGTCAAAAATCAGCTGTTTTTGCTTGAACATTAAATGCCTCCAAATAGTATTTAATTCACTTCCCGAGCCCCTGGAAGCATGAAAATCACTTTAAACATGCTAATTTTAGCTCTAACACTGATGATCCACCTACAAATGTGAACTGACGTTCAAAAATAAAACATTTGAAAACAGACCATTTTCCACATTTCTGAAGCATGACGTAATGGGGGGGTGTATGGCTGAGATACCCGCCACCCCCTCTCAACACAATCCCCAAAGGAGGGAAACCGGAAACAGTTCTTGAAGTTTTTGGAAGAGGGAGGGAGTGACCCTCCCCGGCCGTATTTATTAAAACAAAAAATTAAAACATTAAACAGTTTCATATTAATGTACAATTTCATTACCACATTGCGATGTTTGGCTAACCTTAACAGATTCTCTAATACAGAGGTTCTCCTAGCCGAACTAACAACCTACAAAACATTTTCTTGAAATTTTGAAATTGTACATCCTAACGTTTAAGGGCCAACGGCAAGGTCGTAACCGGTGTCAAGATCCCTAACCAGAAATACCCCCCCCACTTGGGAGGGGCGACAGCACTGAGGCGTACCTCAAGTGCAACTACCAATTTCCCTTGACTTGACGGGGGCCCCAATAAACTCGACGCCACTTAAAGGTCGTTCGAGGACTCGTGTGAGTTATCTAGAAGGTAGCGTAGACCTCCCCCCAAACCCACACAACTTACCACATCTGCCGTCGCAGACGTCACTGGCCCCGGGAAATTCCCCAGGAGGGGGCTGTAACCCCTCCTACACAGGAAGGGGCCTTGACCGCCTTTCCTTTTCTTTCGGCGACCCATCCTTAGAAGGGACCGCCTCCCCGTTGAGGGGCCAAAGGCCACCTCTCCCGAGCGCTCCCATCCGTGTTGGGTGACGCCCACTCATAGGGATCTTCCAATTACTGCTCACCGATCATGACCTTACCGCCACAGGCCGGATAGTTGACCGGCTATCCGGACCCCCCACAAAGCTCCTACCTAAAGGTCATGTTTTAACGTTTTCAACCATGCTAAGAAGTCTCCTATGAGTAACTCATTCCCCACCCGAGACAAATGCACACCATCCCCCAAATACATACTGTCATCATTAATACAGCCATGCGGAATAGAATGCAATGTCCTGGAACGGAACAACCTACTCACTTTGTTATTAAGCTTTCTAACAGACTGATTCAAAGCAGGAATAGAAATAGCCCCCCGCCACACCTTTCGTGGGATCATATGGGACCACGCAATTGTGCACCCCGGAACTCTCCTCGCCAACCAACTTACAGTGGAAAGCATTGCCTCCAGGAGAAGTCGTCTACCGGTGGTGACCAAATCATTGCCCCCCAAGTGTACTATGACTATAGACGGCGGTGACCTCGTCCGCCCTAACATACCCTCGAAAAATGCTTGAAACTGGTCAATACAGAGACCGCCTCCTCCGTAGAAGGACACCCTGTACCCGTATTCCCCAGCTACGTGAATCATGTCACCTGCTTTGAATACGTCCGCGGCACGCCTCACGTATGAGTGGCCCACGACCCACACCTCCTTTTTCACAGCCGGTGATGTCTGACCGCTGGCCCGGTGTTGGGTCGACTGCATAGTCCGCCCTGCCTCGTAGGCTTGCGCAACTGAAAACCAAACAAAAACAGGAGGCGTGAGTACCTCATTACAGCTTCATAACATGTGCAACCGCACATACCTCTTATAACAATTGGAGGACCAACGCCCCACTCGTTTCACTTGTTCAACATTAAGACCCCTGGCTGTAGCTTCCGTAGCAGCCCCTATCCGAAAGGAATGGGTCCCAAACTCGCCCGGGTTCAAGCCCGCAGCGGCAATTGACATCGCAAGCACCCGCTGAAACTGAAATCTTGTCAGTGGGGTGGCGTCCGCGTGTCTCAACAAGGTCCCACCCCATAATGCCACCCTTCGTGCTAGGTAATCTTCTAAACACTTTACCGGACACATGGAGGACCCGGGAATCCTGCGTATGATTATGCAGTCACCCATACCGTCTTGATCGGTCTTGGACCTGACAAAGGAGACAGTCATTGCCTCTCCTCTGATCTGAACGTGTTCTTGGCACAAACCCCCCGCCACATCCTGTTTGTTCCTTGCCACCAGTTCGCTTACCCGCATCGCCCCGTGAAATGCTAGCGTAAAAGCGGCTCGGAACAACACCGCCTCAAACTGAGATGAACATGTGGCAGGGAGTGTAGCCAACAACTGGGCCAATCTATCCAAACCTATCGGGCGCCTCTCATCTACTCTGCGACCCTTAAGGCGTTGCCACCCACGCAGCGCTTTTTGTACAACGAAAGACGCTGTCGGGTCCTGGATACTATGAGCCCTGGCAACAAAGGAAATAGCAGCACGATGCCTCTGGGCCGTAGCCACCGATTTCCCAGCCCTACGTAAGGACATCAGAAAATTCACTACCCATTCCTCGTGGCCCCAAAGCCTCTCTCTATCAGTCCCCAAAAAGGCTAAATAGGACCGAAACGCCCCTTCATATGCCTTCCTCGTCCTTGGTGCTAGACTCTCTCCCACGAGGTGACGAAGTTCGGGGCACCGAGAGACCAGAGAGCTTCGGGAAAGGGTGCCGGCTCTGGGTCCGCTGAGGGAAGGAAACCCGAGAAAGCCTGCATGTGAAAACGAGACAGTGCATCAGCCGCCTGATTCATTACCCCTGGGACATGTTTTGCTCTGAAAAGCACATTCAGTTGCATACACAGTAAGACAATTTCTTTGAGGAGTCTTAAAATCAGTTTACATCGTGCTGCCTGACTATTGATGCACTCAACCACGGTCATATTGTCAGACCAAAATATCACAGAGTGATCTTTGAACCCTTCGGGCCAGGTTCTCAGGGCCACCAAAATGGGGAAAAGTTCCAAAAAGGCAATATTGCTTGTCAGACCACTGTCATGCCACCATGTCGGCCACTTCTGTGCCGACCATTTTGTGCCGAAGATGGCACCAAAACCTATGCTACCTGCTGAATCTGTCCATAGCCCCAGCTCGTCAGAGGACACGGCTGGTTTATTCCAGACGACTCGACCATTGAAATCCGCCAGAAATGCCAACCAAATGCGCATGTCCTGGCGGACCTCGGCCGAGAGCCTCGTGCGATGATGGCCTTCCTTTAATCCGACCATGGCTTGAGCGATCGAACGGGAAAAGGGTCGGGCCATAGGTATAACTCTCAGGGCAAAATTCAACTGGCCCACTAAATGCTGTAACTGATGCAGCTTAACCTTAGCTTCACTCAGACACATTTGCAGGGATGCCCTGAACTTAAGCACTTTATCACTTGGTAAACGGAAACAACCTTCTCCGGAGTCTAACTCGATCCCCAGAAACTCGAGGCAAGTCGAAGGACCCACCGTCTTACCTGGTGCCAATGGTACGCCAAACTGATTCATTAAAACACAAAATGCAGCCAAAGCTTGCCCACATCCCGGATCCCCGGCTGCCCCCAGGAACAAGAAATCATCGAGATAATGCATCACATGTTGAAAACCCGTCTTCTTTGTGAAGACCCATTGTAGAAAACTACTGAATTTCTCGAAATAGGCACAAGAAATTGAGCATCCCATCGGCATGCATCTATCCATATAATACTGACCCTGAAACATGAAACCCAGTAGACGCTGATCGTCTGGATGTACCGGGAGCAACCGGAACGCTGACTCGATATCTGACTTCGCCATCAGCGCCCCGGGCCCCAGGCGATTCAAAATGGCTACGGCCTCATCGAAGGATGCGTACCGCACCGAACATACTTCTGGATCTATGGCATCGTTTACAGAAAGACCACGTGGAGCTGACAAATTATGAATCAGTCGGAACTCACCCGGGTCCTTCTTGGGGACCACCCCTAAAGGAGAACAAACAAAATTCGGTACCGGGGGTACACTAAACGGGCCGGCGACCCGACCTCGAGTAACCTCTTTCCGGATCTTATCCTGGACCACGGTCGTATGCTGCAGGACGGAAAGTTGATTTTTACACATCTCCACCCCCCGAAAGTCCCCTACCGGGATGCAGAAACCATACGAAAATCCGTTCCGCAGCACCCCAGCAGAAGTACGATCTGGGTATTCACTGAGCCAGGGAATCATCGCCAAGGTATCAATCGGGGTAGGTAAAGGCGCCCCTCGGACTATGTTAGACCTGTTTGGCGCCTCCCCTCCCCCCGTTATCACCCGTTTTGGCTCTGCACGTGGACTCAGGATGGGACGACCCGCACCCACTACATTCATGTTTAAATTTACACGATCCCTGGGGCCTGGTACATTTACCTCTGTTGAAATTGAAGCAGAAACCCCTTTTACCTGTAATGCCGGCAGGTCTCGAGTAATCGTCGGTACTCGTACCTGAACGAAAGGGCGTCCCCCCATAATGGCGGGAGGATTCGCCAACATTACTTCCTACCAATGGCATTTTTAACATACCTGTCTCTTTCATTTTATCCCATGTCAAAGAATCATAACAATCCCAGGTTAAGCTTTTATTATGCTCTTTAGCCTTTCTAAAAAGATTATCGTAGCAGAACCAATGGTTACCCTGGTATGATGTCGAGTACCCCATGATTCGTGACTGATAGGTCGGCAACTCGGAAAGCAACTCGGGCCTACGTTCCCCCAAGATCGACGTAAAAATTCCCCATGCATTGCCCCAATTGCCAATATTCTCATTCACTTTAAAGGCGGCCATTTTTGCGCGCCAAACACTCGGATGCATAAGATCTTTCTGACCCTTAACATGCTCCACCTCATAATGATCAACAAGCAACGAGAAGATGTTCACATATTCTCCCGCCCAAATCTTCTCCTTAATTGCCAAAGGCACATGTTGTCCCAACCTTTCTCTACGAGAGGGTGCTGACTCATCCCTCGCAATCGGCAATGGCCGCTTACCTGCACCGGGCGCTGCATCTGCGGTCGCCATCGTCCCTTGTGGCTTGTCAAGTACGGCAGCCGGCGCGGACACCTTGGCTGCATCCCGTTTCCCTCGCAATTGCTTCATCAGCGCCTGGGCCTCGGCAGCCGTGGCGCCCTCACTACTGTCGCCCAACCACGCTGCAAGTTGTGCTGCCAGCTCGGGCGGCATATCCTCATTGGACACCGGGGTGACCACCACAGGAATCGGATTCCCCTCCGCCGGTACTGGGGTTGGCGCTTCGAGCGGGGTACAGGGAACCGGGACGTCTCCCCCAGCTGGTCCCCTCCTTGGCCTCTTGGCTCTTCCTCCTGGAGCGGCTCCAGCCGACGGACGCTCCGGCCCCCCCTCCCCGTCTCTCTCCGCCACCCGCTTCTTCAGCTCAGTCATCTCCTTCATGAGGACCCGAACCATCTGTTCAGTTGTCATTCTCTTCCCGCCTTTCTTGGGCATTCCTCCGACAGAGTATCTGTAAGACAAAAGAAAGATTACAACGCTCAAAAAATGGCTCTTCGTTCCGTCTCGAGCTCACGTGCAGCGAGGAGGTGCAGCTTCAGAGCACAGGAACAAGAGGATGCCTTCTGGTCTTGCGTCCCTTTTTATCCGTCTTCAGGGCGGGCGTAAACCCGCCCCTGCCTGCCCCGAGGGCGTGGCCAGCCGCGTCAGTGTCTAGGCCAGCCCACTCTAGGGCGGGAAAAAGCGCGTCCCGGCTACGCCGCTTCGGGCATACCAGCCGAGACGCGCCTCCCGCCCAAAATGGCTTCCCGGGGGGATCGAGGTACTCTGCCATACGTTCGGGGGGACCGAGTGGTCGCCCCTTTCCATTATCTCTTTTGTCAAAAATCAGCCGTTTTTGCTCGAACATTAAATGCCTCCAAATGGTAATTAATTAACTTCCCGGGGTGAAGAAACCCTTTTTGAGAACTCAGAGTGAGTAAATTGGCAATTTTCATGCACTTTTAACCATTCCATAAATCTTGTGTTTAGGGCCCCTGGAAGCCTGAAAATCACTTTAAACATGCTAATTTTAGCTCTAACACTGATGATCCACCTACAAATGTGAACTGACGTTCAAAAATAAAACATTTGAAAACGGACCATTTTCCACATTTCTGAAGCATGACGAAATGGGGGGGTGTTATCTCTTTTGTCAAAAATCAGCTGTTTTTGCTTGAACATTAAATGCCTCCAAATAGTATTTAGTTCACTTCCCGAGCCCCTTGAAGCATGAAAATCACTTTAAACATGCTAATTTTAGCTCTAACACTGATGATCCACCTACAAATGTGAACTGACGTTCAAAAATAAAACATTTGAAAACGGACCATTTTCCACATTTCTGAAGCATGACGTAATGGTAGGGTGTTATCTCTTTTGTCGATAATCAGCCGTTTTTGCTCGAACATTAAATGCCTCCAAATGGTATTTAATTAACTTCCCGGGGTGAAGAAACCCTTTTTGAGAACTCAGAGTGAGTAAATTGGCCATTTTCATGCACTTTTAACCATTCCATAAATCTTGTGTTTAGGGCCCCTGGAAGCCTGAAAATCACTTTAAACATGCTAATTTTAGCTCTAACACTGATGATCCACCTACAAATGTGAACTGACGTTCAAAAAAAAAACATTTGAAAACGGACCATTTTCCACATTTCTGAAGCATGACGTAATGGGGGGGTGTTATCTCTTTTGTCAAAAATCAGCTGTTTTTGCTTGAACATTAAATGCCTCCAAATAGTATTTAATTCACTACCCGAGCCCCTGGAAGCATGAAAATCACTTTAAACATGCTAATTTTAGCTCTAACACTGATGATCCACCTACAAATGTGAACTGACGTTCAAAAATAAAACATTTGAAAACGGACCATTTTCCACATTTCTGAAGCATGACGTAATGGGGGGGTGTTATCTCTTTTGTCGAAAATCAGCCGTTTTTGCTCGAACATTAAATGCCTCCAAATGGTATTTAATTAACTTCCTGGGGTGAAGAAACCCTTTTTTGAGAACTCAGAGTGAGTAAATTGGCCATTTTCATGCACTTTTAACCATTCCATAAATGTTGTGTTTAGGGCCCCTGGAAGCATGAAAATCACTTTAAACATGCTTATTTTAGCTCTAACACTGATGATCCACCTACAAATGTGAACTGACGTTCAAAAATAAAACATTTGAAAACGGACCATTTTCCACATTTCTGAAGCATGACGTAATGGGGGGGTGTTATCTCTTTTGTCAAAAATCAGCTGTTTTTGCTTGAACATTAAATGCCTCCAAATAGTATTTAATTTACTTCCCGAGCCCCTGGAAGAATGAAAATCACTTTAAACATGCTAATTTTAGCTCTAACACTGATGATCCACCTACAAATGTGAACTGACGTTCAAAAATAAAACATTTGAAAACGGACCATTTTCCACATTTCTGAAGCATGACGTAATGGGGGGGTGTTATCTCTTTTGTCGAAAATCAGCCGTTTTTGCTCGAACATTAAATGCCTCCAAATGGTATTTAATTAACTTCCCGGGGTGAAGAAACCCTTTTTGAGAACTCAGAGTGAGTATATTGGCCATTTTAATGCACTTTTAACCATTCCATAAATCTTGTGTTTCGGGCCCCTGGAAGCCTGAAAATCACTTTAAACATGCTAATTTTAGCTCTAACACTGATGATCCACCTACAAATGTGAACTGACGTTCAAAAATAAAACATTTGAAAATGGACCATTTTCCACATTTCTGAAGCATGACGTAATGGGGGGGTATTATCTCTTTTGTCGAAAATCAGCCGTTTTTGCTCGAACATTAAATGCCTCCAAATGGTATTTAATTAACTTCCCGGGCTGAAGAAACCCTTTTTGAGAACTCAGAGTGAGTAAATTGGCCATTTTCATGCACTTTTAACCATTCCATAAATCTTGTGTTTAGGGCCCCTGGAAGCATGAAAATCACTTTAAACATGCTAATTTTAGCTCTAACACTGATGATCCACCTACAAATGTGAACTGACGTTCAAAAATAAAACATTTGAAAACGGACCATTTTCCACATTTCTGAAGCATGACGTAATGGGGGGGTGTTATCTCTTTTGTCAAAAATCAGCTGTTTTTGATTGAACATTAAATGCCTCCAAATAGTATTTAATTCACTTCCCGAGCCCCTGGAAGCATGAAAATCACTTTAAACATGCGAATTTTAGCTCTAACACTGATGATCCACCTACAAATGTGAACTGACGTTCAAAAATAAAACATTTGAAAACGGACCATTGTCCACATTTCTGAAGCATGACGTAACGGGGGTGGTGTTATCTCTTTTGTTGAAAATCCGCCGTTTTTGCTCGAACATTAAATGCCTCCAAATGGTATTTAATTAACTTCCTGGGGTGAAGAAACCCTTTTTTGAGACCTCAGAGTGAGTAAATTGGCCATTTTCATGCACTTTTAACCATTCCATAAATGTTGTGTTTAGGGCCCCTGGAAGCATGAAAATCACTTTAAACATGCTAATTTTAGCTCTAACACTGATGATCCACCTACAAATGTGAACTGACGTTCAAAAATAAAACATTTGAAAACGGACCATTTTCCACATTTCTGAAGCATGACGTAATGGGGCGGTGTTATCTCTTTTGTCAAAAATCAGCTGTTTTTGCTTGAACATTAAATGCCTCCAAATAGTATTTAATTTACTTCCCGAGCCCCTGGAAGCATGAAAATCACTTTAAACATGCTAATTTTAGCTCTAACACTGATGATCCACCTACAAATGTGAACTGACGTTCAAAAATAAAACATTTGAAAACGGACCATTTTCCACATTTCTGAAGCATGACGTAATGGTAGGGTGTTATCTCTTTTATCGAAAATCAGCCGTTTTTGCTCGAACATTAATTGCCTCCAAATGGTATTTAATTAACTTCCCGGGGTGAAGAAACCCTTTTTGAGAACTCAGAGTGAGTAAATTGGCCATTTTCATGCACTTTTAACCATTCCATAAATCTTGTGTTTAGGGCCCCTGGAAGCCTGAAAATCACTTTAAACATGCTAATTTTAGCTCTAACACTGATGATCCACCTACAAATGTGAACTGACGTTCAAAAATAAAACATTTGAAAACGGACCATTTTCCACATTTCTGAAGCATGACGAAATGGGGGGGGTGTTATCTCTTTTGTCAAAAATCAGCTGTTTTTGCTTGAACATTAAATGCCTCCAAATAGTATTTAATTCACTTCCCGAGCTCCTGGAAGCATGAAAATCACTTTAAACATGCTAATTTTAGCTCTAACACTGATGATCCACCTACAAATGTGAACTGACGTTCAAAAATAAAACATTTGAAAACGGACCATTTTCCACATTTCTGAAGCATGACGTAATGGGGGGGTATTATCTCTTTTGTCGAAAATCAGCCATTTTTGCTCGAACATTAAATGCCTCCAAATGGTATTTAATTAACTTCCCGGGCTGAAGAAACCCTTTTTGAGAACTCAGAGTGAGTAAATTGGCCATTTTCATGCACTTTTAACCATTCCATAAATCTTGTGTTTAGGGCCCCTGGAAGCATGAAAATCACTTTAAACATGCTAATTTTAGCTCTAACACTGATGATCCACCTACAAATGTGAACTGACGTTCAAAAATAAAACATTTGAAAACGGACCATTTTCCACATTTCTGAAGCATGACGTAATGGGGGGGTGTTATCTCTTTTGTCAAAAATCAGCTGTTTTTGATTGAACATTAAATGCCTCCAAATAGTATTTAATTCACTTCCCGAGCCCCTGGAAGCATGAAAATCACTTTAAACATGCGAATTTTAGCTCTAACACTGATGATCCACCTACAAATGTGAACTGACGTTCAAAAATAAAACATTTGAAAACGGACCATTGTCCACATTTCTGAAGCATGACGTAACGGGGGTGGTGTTATCTCTTTTGTCGAAAATCCGCCGTTTTTGCTCGAACATTAAATGCCTCCAAATGGTATTTAATTAACTTCCTGGGGTGAAGAAACCCTTTTTTGAGACCTCAGAGTGAGTAAATTGGCCATTTTCATGCACTTTTAACCATTCCATAAATGTTGTGTTTAGGGCCCCTGGAAGCATGAAAATCACTTTAAACATGCTAATTTTAGCTCTAACACTGATGATCCACCTACAAATGTGAACTGACGTTCAAAAATAAAACATTTGAAAACGGACCATTTTCCACATTTCTGAAGCATGACGTAATGGGGCGGTGTTATCTCTTTTGTCAAAAATCAGCTGTTTTTGCTTGAACATTAAATGCCTCCAAATAGTATTTAATTTACTTCCCGAGCCCCTGGAAGCATGAAAATCACTTTAAACATGCTAATTTTAGCTCTAACACTGATGATCCACCTACAAATGTGAACTGACGTTCAAAAATAAAACAATTGAAAACGGACCATTTTCCACATTTCTGAAGCATGACGTAATGGTAGGGTGTTATCTCTTTTGTCGAAAATCAGCCGGTTTTGCGCGAACATTAAATGCCTCCAAATGGTATTTAATTAACTTCCTGGGGTGAAGAAACCCTTTTTTGAGAACTCAGAGTGAGTAAATTGGCCATTTTCATGCACTTTTAACCATTCCATAAATGTTGTGTTTAGGGCCCCTGGAAGCATGAAAATCACTTTAAACATGCTAATTTTAGCTCTAACACTGATGATCCACCTACAAATGTGAACTGACGTTCAAAAATAAAACATTTGAAAACGGACCATTTTCCACATTTCTGAAGCATGACGTAATGGGGGGGTGTTATCTCTTTTGTCAAAAATCAGCTGTTTTTGCTTGAACATTAAATGCCTCCAAATAGTATTTAATTTACTTCCTGAGCCCCTGGAAGAATGAAAATCACTTTAAACATGCTAATTTTAGCTCTAACACTGATCATCCACCTACAAATGTGAACTGACGTTCAAAAATAAAACATTTGAAAACGGACCATTTTCCACATTTCTGAAGCATGACGTAATGGTAGGGTGTTATCTCTTTTGTCGAAAATCAGCCGTTTTTGCTCGAACATTAAATGCCTCCAAATGGTATTTAATTAACTTCCCGGGGTGAAGAAACCCTTTTTGAGAACTCAGAGTGAGTAAATTGGCCATTTTCATGCACTTTTAACCATTCCATAAATCTTGTGTTTAGGGCCCCTGGAAGCCTGAAAATCACTTTAAACATGCTAATTTTAGCTCTAACACTGATGATCCACCTACAAATGTGAACTGACATTCAAAAATAAAACATTTGAAAACGGACCATTTTCCACATTTCTGAAGCATGACGTAATGGGGGGGTGTTATCTCTTTTGTCAAAAATCAGCTGTTTTTGATTGAACATTAAATGCCTCCAAATAGTATTTAATTCACTTCCCGAGCCCCTGGAAGCATGAAAATCACTTTAAACATGCTAATTTTAGCTCTAACACTGATGATCCACCTACAAATGTGAACTGACGTTCAAAAATAAAACATTTGAAAACGGACCATTTTCCACATTTCTGAAGCATGACGTAATGGGGGGGTGTTATCTCTTTTGTCGAAAATCAGCCGTTTTTGCTCGAACATTAAATGCCTCCAAATGGTATTTAATTAACTTCCTGGGGTGAAGAAACCCTTTTTTGAGACCTCAGAGTGAGTAAATTGGCCATTTTCATGCACTTTTAACCATTCCATAAATGTTGTGTTTAGGGCCCCTGGAAGCATGAAAATCACTTTAAACATGCTAATTTTAGCTCTAACACTGATGATCCACCTACAAATGTGAACTGACGTTCAAAAATAAAACATTTGAAAACGGACCATTTTCCACATTTCTGAAGCATGACGTAATGGGGGGGTGTTATCTCTTTTGTCAAAAATCAGCTGTTTTTGCTTGAACATTAAATGCCTCCAAATAGTATTTAATTTACTTCCCGAGCCCCTGGAAGCATGAAAATCACTTTAAACATGCTAATTTTAGCTCTAACACTGATGATCCACCTACAAATGTGAACTGACGTTCAAAAATAAAACATTTGAAAACGGACCATTTTCCACATTTCTGAAGCATGACGTAATGGGGGGGGTGTTATCTCTTTTGTCGAAAATCAGCCGTTTTTGCTCGAACATTAAATGCCTCCAAATGGTATTTAATTAACTTCCCGGGGTGAAGAAACCCTTTTTGAGAACTCAGAGTGAGTAAATTGGCCATTTTCATGCACTTTTAACCATTCCATAAATCTTGTGTTTAGGGCCCCTGGAAGCCTGAAAATCACTTTAAACATGCTAATTTTAGCTCTAACACTGATGATCCACCTACAAATGTGAACTGACGTTCAAAAATAAAACATTTGAAAACGGACCATTTTCCACATTTCTGAAGCATGACGAAATGGGGGGGTGTTATCTCTTTTGTCAAAAATCAGCTGTTTTTGCTTGAACATTAAATGCCTCCAAATAGTATTTAATTCACTTCCCGAGCCCCTGGAAGCATGAAAATCACTTTAAACATGCTAATTTTAGCTCTAACACTGATGATCCACCTACAAATGTGAACTGACGTTCAAAAATAAAACATTTGAAAACGGACCATTTTCCACATTTCTGAAGCATGACGTAATGGTAGGGTGTTATCTCTTTTGTCGAAAATCAGCCGTTTTTGCTCGAACATTAAATGCCTCCAAATGGTATTTAATTAACTTCCCGGGGTGAAGAAACCCTTTTTGAGAACTCAGAGTGAGTAAATTGGCCCTTTTCATGCACTTTTAACCATTCCATAAATCTTGTGTTTAGGGCCCCTGGAAGCCTGAAAATCACTTTAAACATGCTAATTTTAGCTCTAACACTGATGATCCACCTACAAATGTGAACTGACGTTCAAAAATAAAACATTTGAAAACGGACCATTTTCCACATTTCTGAAGCATGACGAAATGGGGGGGGTTTTATCTCTTTTGTCAAAAATCAGCTGTTTTTGCTTGAACATTAAATGCCTCCAAATAGTATTTAATTCACTTCCCGAGCCCCTGGAAGCATGAAAATCACTTTAAACATGCTAATTTTAGCTCTAACACTGATGATCCACCTACAAATGTGAACTGACGTTCAAAAATAAAACATTTGAAAACGGACCATTTTCCACATTTCTGAAGCATGACGTAATGGGGGGGGTGTTATCTCTTTTGTCGAAAATCAGCCGTTTTTGCTCGAAAATTAAATGCCTCCAAATGGTATTTAATTAACTTCCCGGGGTGAAGAAACCCTTTTTGAGAACTCAGAGTGAGTAAATTGGCCATTTTCATGCACTTTTAACCATTCCATAAATCTTGTGTTTAGGGCCCCTGGAAGCCTGAAAATCACTTTAAACATGCTAATTTTAGCTCTAACACTGATGATCCACCTACAAATGTGAACTGACGTTCAAAAATAAAACATTTGAAAACGGACCATTTTCCACATTTCTGAAGCATGACGAAATGGGAGGGTGTTATCTCTTTTGTCAAAAATCAGCTGTTTTTGCTTGAACATTAAATGCCTCCAAATAGTATTTAATTCACTTCCCGAGCCCCTGGAAGCATGAAAATCACTTTAAACATGCTAATTTTAGCTCTAACACTAATTATCCACCTACAAATGTGAACTGGCGTTCAAAAATAAAACATTTGAAAACGGACCATTTTCCACATTTCTGAAGCATGACGTAATGGGGGGGTGTTATCTCTTTTGTCGAAAATCAGCCGTTTTTGCTCGAACATTAAATGCCTCCAAATGGTATTTAATTAACTTCCCGGGGTGAAGAAACCCTTTTTGAGAACTCAGAGTGAGTAAATTGGCCATTTTAATGCACTTTTAACCATTCCATAAATCTTGTGTTTCGGGCCCCTGGAAGCCTGAAAATCACTTTAAACATGCTAATTTTAGCTCTAACACTGATGATCCACCTACAAATGTGAACTGACGTTCAAAAATAAAACATTTGAAAATGGACCATTTTCCACATTTCTGAAGCATGACGTAATGGGGGGGTGTTATCTCTTTTGTCGAAAATCAGCCGTTTTTGCTCGAACATTAAATGCCTCCAAATGGTATTTAATTAACTTCCCGGGCTGAAGAAACCCTTTTTGAGAACTCAGAGTGAGTAAATTGGCCATTTTCATGCACTTTTAACCATTCCATAAATCTTGTGTTTAGGGCCCCTGGAAGCATGAAAATCACTTTAAACATGCTAATTTTAGCTCTAACACTGATGATCCACCTACAAATGTGAACTGACGTTCAAAAATAAAACATTTGAAAACGGACCATTTTCCACATTTCTGAAGCATGACGTAATGGGGGGGTGTTATCTCTTTTGTCAAAAATCAGCTGTTTTTGATTGAACATTAAATGCCTCCAAATAGTATTTAATTCACTTCCCGAGCCCCTGGAAGCATGAAAATCACTTTAAACATGCTAATTTTAGCTCTAACACTGATGATCCACCTACAAATGTGAACTGACGTTCAAAAATAAAACATTTGAAAACGGACCATTGTCCACATTTCTGAAGCATGACGTAACGGGGGTGGTGTTATCTCTTTTGTCGAAAATCAGC
This sequence comes from Lissotriton vulgaris, assembly GCF_964263255.1. Lineage (NCBI taxonomy): Eukaryota > Metazoa > Chordata > Amphibia > Caudata > Salamandridae > Lissotriton > Lissotriton vulgaris. The sequence goes on along the minus strand of NW_028255422.1, from coordinate 375,289 downwards.
CGTTTTTGCTCGAACATTAAATGCCTCCAAATGGTATTTAATTAACTTCCTGGGGTGAAGAAACCCTTTTTTGAGACCTCAGAGTGAGTAAATTGGCCATTTTCATGCACTTTTAACCTTTCCATAAATGTTGTGTTTAGGGCCCCTGGAAGCATGAAAATCACTTTAAACATGCTAATTTTAGCTCTAACACTGATGATCCACCTACAAATGTGAACTGACGTTCAAAAATAAAACATTTGAAAACGGACCATTTTCCACATTTCTGAAGCATGACGTAATGGGGCGGTGTTATCTCTTTTGTCAAAAATCAGCTGTTTTTGCTTGAACATTAAATGCCTCCAAATAGTATTTAATTTACTTCCCGAGCCCCTGGAAGCATGAAAATCACTTTAAACATGCTAATTTTAGCTCTAACACTGATGATCCACCTACAAATGTGAACTGACTTTCAAAAATAAAACAATTGAAAACGGACCATTTTCCACATTTCTGAAGCATGACGTAATGGTAGGGTGTTATCTCTTTTGTCGAAAATCAGCCGTTTTTGCGCGAACATTAAATGCCTCCAAATGGTATTTAATTAACTTCCCGGGGTGAAGAAACCCTTTTTGAGAACTCACAGTGAGTAAATTGGCCATTTTCATGCACTTTTAACCATTCCATAAATCTTGTGTTTCGGGCCCCTGGAAGCCTGAAAATCACTTTAAACATGCTAATTTTAGCTCTAACACTGATGATCCACCTACAAATGTGAACTGACGTTCAAAAATAAAACATTTGAAAATGGACCATTTTCCACATTTCTGAAGCATGACGTAATGGGGGGGTATTATCTCTTTTGTCGAAAATCAGCCGTTTTTGCTCGAACATTAAATGCCTCCAAATGGTATTTAATTAACTTCCCGGGCTGAAGAAACCCTTTTTGAGAACTCAGAGTGAGTAAATTGGCCATTTTCATGCACTTTTAACCATTCCATAAATCTTGTGTTTAGGGCCCCTGGAAGCATGAAAATCACTTTAAACATGCTAATTTTAGCTCTAACACTGATGATCCACCTACAAATGTGAACTGACGTTCAAAAATAAAACATTTGAAAACGGACCATTTTCCACATTTCTGAAGCATGACGTAATGGGGGGGTGTTATCTCTTTTGTCAAAAATCAGCTGTTTTTGATTGAACATTAAATGCCTCCAAATAGTATTTAATTCACTTCCCGAGCCCCTGGAAGCATGAAAATCACTTTAAACATGCGAATTTTAGCTCTAACACTGATGATCCACCTACAAATGTGAACTGACGTTCAAAAATAAAACATTTGAAAACGGACCATTGTCCACATTTCTGAAGCATGACGTAACGGGGGTGGTGTTATCTCTTTTGTCGAAAATCCGCCGTTTTTGCTCGAACATTAAATGCCTCCAAATGGTATTTAATTAACTTCCTGGGGTGAAGAAACCCTTTTTTGAGACCTCAGAGTGAGTAAATTGGCCATTTTCATGCACTTTTAACCATTCCATAAATGTTGTGTTTAGGGCCCCTGGAAGCATGAAAATCACTTTAAACATGCTAATTTTAGCTCTAACACTGATGATCCACCTACAAATGTGAACTGACGTTCAAAAATAAAACATTTGAAAACGGACCATTTTCCACATTTCTGAAGCATGACGTAATGGGGCGGTGTTATCTCTTTTGTCAAAAATCAGCTGTTTTTGCTTGAACATTAAATGCCTCCAAATAGTATTTAATTTACTTCCCGAGCCCCTGGAAGCATGAAAATCACTTTAAACATGCTAATTTTAGCTCTAACACTGATGATCCACCTACAAATGTGAACTGACGTTCAAAAATAAAACATTTGAAAACGGACCATTTTCCACATTTCTGAAGCATGACGTAATGGTAGGGTGTTATCTCTTTTATCGAAAATCAGCCGTTTTTGCTCGAACATTAATTGCCTCCAAATGGTATTTAATTAACTTCCCGGGGTGAAGAAACCCTTTTTGAGAACTCAGAGTGAGTAAATTGGCCATTTTCATGCACTTTTAACCATTCCATAAATCTTGTGTTTAGGGCCCCTGGAAGCCTGAAAATCACTTTAAACATGCTAATTTTAGCTCTAACACTGATGATCCACCTACAAATGTGAACTGACGTTCAAAAATAAAACATTTGAAAACGGACCATTTTCCACATTTCTGAAGCATGACGAAATGGGGGGGGTGTTATCTCTTTTGTCAAAAATCAGCTGTTTTTGCTTGAACATTAAATGCCTCCAAATAGTATTTAATTCACTTCCCGAGCTCCTGGAAGCATGAAAATCACTTTAAACATGCTAATTTTAGCTCTAACACTGATGATCCACCTACAAATGTGAACTGACGTTCAAAAATAAAACATTTGAAAACGGACCATTTTCCACATTTCTGAAGCATGACGTAATGGGGGGGTATTATCTCTTTTGTCGAAAATCAGCCATTTTTGCTCGAACATTAAATGCCTCCAAATGGTATTTAATTAACTTCCCGGGCTGAAGAAACCCTTTTTGAGAACTCAGAGTGAGTAAATTGGCCATTTTCATGCACTTTTAACCATTCCATAAATCTTGTGTTTAGGGCCCCTGGAAGCATGAAAATCACTTTAAACATGCTAATTTTAGCTCTAACACTGATGATCCACCTACAAATGTGAACTGACGTTCAAAAATAAAACATTTGAAAACGGACCATTTTCCACATTTCTGAAGCATGACGTAATGGGGGGGTGTTATCTCTTTTGTCAAAAATCAGCTGTTTTTGATTGAACATTAAATGCCTCCAAATAGTATTTAATTCACTTCCCGAGCCCCTGGAAGCATGAAAATCACTTTAAACATGCGAATTTTAGCTCTAACACTGATGATCCACCTACAAATGTGAACTGACGTTCAAAAATAAAACATTTGAAAACGGACCATTGTCCACATTTCTGAAGCATGACGTAACGGGGGTGGTGTTATCTCTTTTGTCGAAAATCCGCCGTTTTTGCTCGAACATTAAATGCCTCCAAATGGTATTTAATTAACTTCCTGGGGTGAAGAAACCCTTTTTTGAGACCTCAGAGTGAGTAAATTGGCCATTTTCATGCACTTTTAACCATTCCATAAATGTTGTGTTTAGGGCCCCTGGAAGCATGAAAATCACTTTAAACATGCTAATTTTAGCTCTAACACTGATGATCCACCTACAAATGTGAACTGACGTTCAAAAATAAAACATTTGAAAACGGACCATTTTCCACATTTCTGAAGCATGACGTAATGGGGCGGTGTTATCTCTTTTGTCAAAAATCAGCTGTTTTTGCTTGAACATTAAATGCCTCCAAATAGTATTTAATTTACTTCCCGAGCCCCTGGAAGCATGAAAATCACTTTAAACATGCTAATTTTAGCTCTAACACTGATGATCCACCTACAAATGTGAACTGACGTTCAAAAATAAAACAATTGAAAACGGACCATTTTCCACATTTCTGAAGCATGACGTAATGGTAGGGTGTTATCTCTTTTGTCGAAAATCAGCCGGTTTTGCGCGAACATTAAATGCCTCCAAATGGTATTTAATTAACTTCCTGGGGTGAAGAAACCCTTTTTTGAGAACTCAGAGTGAGTAAATTGGCCATTTTCATGCACTTTTAACCATTCCATAAATGTTGTGTTTAGGGCCCCTGGAAGCATGAAAATCACTTTAAACATGCTAATTTTAGCTCTAACACTGATGATCCACCTACAAATGTGAACTGACGTTCAAAAATAAAACATTTGAAAACGGACCATTTTCCACATTTCTGAAGCATGACGTAATGGGGGGGTGTTATCTCTTTTGTCAAAAATCAGCTGTTTTTGCTTGAACATTAAATGCCTCCAAATAGTATTTAATTTACTTCCTGAGCCCCTGGAAGAATGAAAATCACTTTAAACATGCTAATTTTAGCTCTAACACTGATCATCCACCTACAAATGTGAACTGACGTTCAAAAATAAAACATTTGAAAACGGACCATTTTCCACATTTCTGAAGCATGACGTAATGGTAGGGTGTTATCTCTTTTGTCGAAAATCAGCCGTTTTTGCTCGAACATTAAATGCCTCCAAATGGTATTTAATTAACTTCCCGGGGTGAAGAAACCCTTTTTGAGAACTCAGAGTGAGTAAATTGGCCATTTTCATGCACTTTTAACCATTCCATAAATCTTGTGTTTAGGGCCCCTAGAAGCCTGAAAATCACTTTAAACATGCTAATTTTAGCTCTAACACTGATGATCCACCTACAAATGTGAACTGACATTCAAAAATAAAACATTTGAAAACGGACCATTTTCCACATTTCTGAAGCATGACGTAATGGGGGGGTGTTATCTCTTTTGTCAAAAATCAGCTGTTTTTGATTGAACATTAAATGCCTCCAAATAGTATTTAATTCACTTCCCGAGCCCCTGGAAGCATGAAAATCACTTTAAACATGCTAATTTTAGCTCTAACACTGATGATCCACCTACAAATGTGAACTGACGTTCAAAAATAAAACATTTGAAAACGGACCATTTTCCACATTTCTGAAGCATGACGTAATGGGGGGGTGTTATCTCTTTTGTCGAAAATCAGCCGTTTTTGCTCGAACATTAAATGCCTCCAAATGGTATTTAATTAACTTCCTGGGGTGAAGAAACCCTTTTTTGAGACCTCAGAGTGAGTAAATTGGCCATTTTCATGCACTTTTAACCATTCCATAAATGTTGTGTTTAGGGCCCCTGGAAGCATGAAAATCACTTTAAACATGCTAATTTTAGCTCTAACACTGATGATCCACCTACAAATGTGAACTGACGTTCAAAAATAAAACATTTGAAAACGGACCATTTTCCACATTTCTGAAGCATGACGTAATGGGGGGGTGTTATCTCTTTTGTCAAAAATCAGCTGTTTTTGCTTGAACATTAAATGCCTCCAAATAGTATTTAATTTACTTCCCGAGCCCCTGGAAGCATGAAAATCACTTTAAACATGCTAATTTTAGCTCTAACACTGATGATCCACCTACAAATGTGAACTGACGTTCAAAAATAAAACATTTGAAAACGGACCATTTTCCACATTTCTGAAGCATGACGTAATGGGGGGGGGTGTTATCTCTTTTGTCGAAAATCAGCCGTTTTTGCTCGAACATTAAATGCCTCCAAATGGTATTTAATTAACTTCCCGGGGTGAAGAAACCCTTTTTGAGAACTCAGAGTGAGTAAATTGGCCATTTTCATGCACTTTTAACCATTCCATAAATCTTGTGTTTAGGGCCCCTGGAAGCCTGAAAATCACTTTAAACATGCTAATTTTAGCTCTAACACTGATGATCCACCTACAAATGTGAACTGACGTTCAAAAATAAAACATTTGAAAACGGACCATTTTCCACATTTCTGAAGCATGACGAAATGGGGGGGTGTTATCTCTTTTGTCAAAAATCAGCTGTTTTTGCTTGAACATTAAATGCCTCCAAATAGTATTTAATTCACTTCCCGAGCCCCTGGAAGCATGAAAATCACTTTAAACATGCTAATTTTAGCTCTAACACTGATGATCCACCTACAAATGTGAACTGACGTTCAAAAATAAAACATTTGAAAACGGACCATTTTCCACATTTCTGAAGCATGACGTAATGGTAGGGTGTTATCTCTTTTGTCGAAAATCAGCCGTTTTTGCTCGAACATTAAATGCCTCCAAATGGTATTTAATTAACTTCCCGGGGTGAAGAAACCCTTTTTGAGAACTCAGAGTGAGTAAATTGGCCCTTTTCATGCACTTTTAACCATTCCATAAATCTTGTGTTTAGGGCCCCTGGAAGCCTGAAAATCACTTTAAACATGCTAATTTTAGCTCTAACACTGATGATCCACCTACAAATGTGAACTGACGTTCAAAAATAAAACATTTGAAAACGGACCATTTTCCACATTTCTGAAGCATGACGAAATGGGGGGGGTTTTATCTCTTTTGTCAAAAATCAGCTGTTTTTGCTTGAACATTAAATGCCTCCAAATAGTATTTAATTCACTTCCCGAGCCCCTGGAAGCATGAAAATCACTTTAAACATGCTAATTTTAGCTCTAACACTGATGATCCACCTACAAATGTGAACTGACGTTCAAAAATAAAACATTTGAAAACGGACCATTTTCCACATTTCTGAAGCATGACGTAATGGGGGGGGTGTTATCTCTTTTGTCGAAAATCAGCCGTTTTTGCTCGAAAATTAAATGCCTCCAAATGGTATTTAATTAACTTCCCGGGGTGAAGAAACCCTTTTTGAGAACTCAGAGTGAGTAAATTGGCCATTTTCATGCACTTTTAACCATTCCATAAATCTTGTGTTTAGGGCCCCTGGAAGCCTGAAAATCACTTTAAACATGCTAATTTTAGCTCTAACACTGATGATCCACCTACAAATGTGAACTGACGTTCAAAAATAAAACATTTGAAAACGGACCATTTTCCACATTTCTGAAGCATGACGAAATGGGAGGGTGTTATCTCTTTTGTCAAAAATCAGCTGTTTTTGCTTGAACATTAAATGCCTCCAAATAGTATTTAATTCACTTCCCGAGCCCCTGGAAGCATGAAAATCACTTTAAACATGCTAATTTTAGCTCTAACACTAATTATCCACCTACAAATGTGAACTGGCGTTCAAAAATAAAACATTTGAAAACGGACCATTTTCCACATTTCTGAAGCATGACGTAATGGGGGGGTGTTATCTCTTTTGTCGAAAATCAGCCGTTTTTGCTCGAACATTAAATGCCTCCAAATGGTATTTAATTAACTTCCCGGGGTGAAGAAACCCTTTTTGAGAACTCAGAGTGAGTAAATTGGCCATTTTAATGCACTTTTAACCATTCCATAAATCTTGTGTTTCGGGCCCCTGGAAGCCTGAAAATCACTTTAAACATGCTAATTTTAGCTCTAACACTGATGATCCACCTACAAATGTGAACTGACGTTCAAAAATAAAACATTTGAAAATGGACCATTTTCCACATTTCTGAAGCATGACGTAATGGGGGGGTGTTATCTCTTTTGTCGAAAATCAGCCGTTTTTGCTCGAACATTAAATGCCTCCAAATGGTATTTAATTAACTTCCCGGGCTGAAGAAACCCTTTTTGAGAACTCAGAGTGAGTAAATTGGCCATTTTCATGCACTTTTAACCATTCCATAAATCTTGTGTTTAGGGCCCCTGGAAGCATGAAAATCACTTTAAACATGCTAATTTTAGCTCTAACACTGATGATCCACCTACAAATGTGAACTGACGTTCAAAAATAAAACATTTGAAAACGGACCATTTTCCACATTTCTGAAGCATGACGTAATGGGGGGGTGTTATCTCTTTTGTCAAAAATCAGCTGTTTTTGATTGAACATTAAATGCCTCCAAATAGTATTTAATTCACTTCCCGAGCCCCTGGAAGCATGAAAATCACTTTAAACATGCTAATTTTAGCTCTAACACTGATGATCCACCTACAAATGTGAACTGACGTTCAAAAATAAAACATTTGAAAACGGACCATTGTCCACATTTCTGAAGCATGACGTAACGGGGGTGGTGTTATCTCTTTTGTCGAAAATCAGCCGTTTTTGCTCGAACATTAAATGCCTCCAAATGGTATTTAATTAACTTCCTGGGGTGAAGAAACCCTTTTTTGAGACCTCAGAGTGAGTAAATTGGCCATTTTCATGCACTTTTAACCTTTCCATAAATGTTGTGTTTAGGGCCCCTGGAAGCATGAAAATCACTTTAAACATGCTAATTTTAGCTCTAACACTGATGATCCACCTACAAATGTGAACTGACGTTCAAAAATAAAACATTTGAAAACGGACCATTTTCCACATTTCTGAAGCATGACGTAATGGGGCGGTGTTATCTCTTTTGTCAAAAATCAGCTGTTTTTGCTTGAACATTAAATGCCTCCAAATAGTATTTAATTTACTTCCCGAGCCCCTGGAAGCATGAAAATCACTTTAAACATGCTAATTTTAGCTCTAACACTGATGATCCACCTACAAATGTGAACTGACTTTCAAAAATAAAACAATTGAAAACGGACCATTTTCCACATTTCTGAAGCATGACGTAATGGTAGGGTGTTATCTCTTTTGTCGAAAATCAGCCGTTTTTGCGCGAACATTAAATGCCTCCAAATGGTATTTAATTAACTTCCCGGGGTGAAGAAACCCTTTTTGAGAACTCACAGTGAGTAAATTGGCCATTTTCATGCACTTTTAACCATTCCATAAATCTTGTGTTTAGGGCCCCTGGAAGCCTGAAAATCACTTTAAACATGCTAATTTTAGCTCTAACACTGATGATCCACCTACAAATGTGAACTGACGTTCAAAAATAAAACATTTGAAAACGGACCATTTTCCACATTTCTGAAGCATGACGAAATGGGGCGGTGTTATCTCTTTTGTCAAAAATCAGCTGTTTTTGCTTGAACATTAAATGCCTCCAAATAGTATTTAATTCACTTCCCGAGCCCCTGGAAGCATGAAAATCACTTTAAACATGCTAATTTTAGCTCTAACACTGATGATCCACCTACAAATGTGAACTGACGTTCAAAAATAAAACATTTGAAAACAGACCATTTTCCACATTTCTGAAGCATGACGTAATGGGGGGGTGTATGGCTGAGATACCCGCCACCCCCTCTCAACACAATCCCCAAAGGAGGGAAACCGGAAACAGTTCTTGAAGTTTTTGGAAGAGGGAGGGAGTGACCCTCCCCGGCCGTATTTATTAAAACAAAAAATTAAAACATTAAACAGTTTCATATTAATGTACAATTTCATTACCACATTGCGATGTTTGGCTAACCTTAACAGATTCTCTAATACAGAGGTTCTCCTAGCCGAACTAACAACCTACAAAACATTTTCTTGAAATTTTGAAATTGTACATCCTAACGTTTAAGGGCCAACGGCAAGGTCGTAACCGGTGTCAAGATCCCTAACCAGAAATACCCCCCCCACTTGGGAGGGGCGACAGCACTGAGGCGTACCTCAAGTGCAACTACCAATTTCCCTTGACTTGACGGGGGCCCCAATAAACTCGACGCCACTTAAAGGTCGTTCGAGGACTCGTGTGAGTTATCTAGAAGGTAGCGTAGACCTCCCCCCAAACCCACACAACTTACCACATCTGCCGTCGCAGACGTCACTGGCCCCGGGAAATTCCCCAGGAGGGGGCTGTAACCCCTCCTACACAGGAAGGGGCCTTGACCGCCTTTCCTTTTCTTTCGGCGACCCATCCTTAGAAGGGACCGCCTCCCCGTTGAGGGGCCAAAGGCCACCTCTCCCGAGCGCTCCCATCCGTGTTGGGTGACGCCCACTCATAGGGATCTTCCAATTACTGCTCACCGATCATGACCTTACCGCCACAGGCCGGATAGTTGACCGGCTATCCGGACCCCCCACAAAGCTCCTACCTAAAGGTCATGTTTTAACGTTTTCAACCATGCTAAGAAGTCTCCTATGAGTAACTCATTCCCCACCCGAGACAAATGCACACCATCCCCCAAATACATACTGTCATCATTAATACAGCCATGCGGAATAGAATGCAATGTCCTGGAACGGAACAACCTACTCACTTTGTTATTAAGCTTTCTAACAGACTGATTCAAAGCAGGAATAGAAATAGCCCCCCGCCACACCTTTCGTGGGATCATATGGGACCACGCAATTGTGCACCCCGGAACTCTCCTCGCCAACCAACTTACAGTGGAAAGCATTGCCTCCAGGAGAAGTCGTCTACCGGTGGTGACCAAATCATTGCCCCCCAAGTGTACTATGACTATAGACGGCGGTGACCTCGTCCGCCCTAACATACCCTCGAAAAATGCTTGAAACTGGTCAATACAGAGACCGCCTCCTCCGTAGAAGGACACCCTGTACCCGTATTCCCCAGCTACGTGAATCATGTCACCTGCTTTGAATACGTCCGCGGCACGCCTCACGTATGAGTGGCCCACGACCCACACCTCCTTTTTCACAGCCGGTGATGTCTGACCGCTGGCCCGGTGTTGGGTCGACTGCATAGTCCGCCCTGCCTCGTAGGCTTGCGCAACTGAAAACCAAACAAAAACAGGAGGCGTGAGTACCTCATTACAGCTTCATAACATGTGCAACCGCACATACCTCTTATAACAATTGGAGGACCAACGCCCCACTCGTTTCACTTGTTCAACATTAAGACCCCTGGCTGTAGCTTCCGTAGCAGCCCCTATCCGAAAGGAATGGGTCCCAAACTCGCCCGGGTTCAAGCCCGCAGCGGCAATTGACATCGCAAGCACCCGCTGAAACTGAAATCTTGTCAGTGGGGTGGCGTCCGCGTGTCTCAACAAGGTCCCACCCCATAATGCCACCCTTCGTGCTAGGTAATCTTCTAAACACTTTACCGGACACATGGAGGACCCGGGAATCCTGCGTATGATTATGCAGTCACCCATACCGTCTTGATCGGTCTTGGACCTGACAAAGGAGACAGTCATTGCCTCTCCTCTGATCTGAACGTGTTCTTGGCACAAACCCCCCGCCACATCCTGTTTGTTCCTTGCCACCAGTTCGCTTACCCGCATCGCCCCGTGAAATGCTAGCGTAAAAGCGGCTCGGAACAACACCGCCTCAAACTGAGATGAACATGTGGCAGGGAGTGTAGCCAACAACTGGGCCAATCTATCCAAACCTATCGGGCGCCTCTCATCTACTCTGCGACCCTTAAGGCGTTGCCACCCACGCAGCGCTTTTTGTACAACGAAAGACGCTGTCGGGTCCTGGATACTATGAGCCCTGGCAACAAAGGAAATAGCAGCACGATGCCTCTGGGCCGTAGCCACCGATTTCCCAGCCCTACGTAAGGACATCAGAAAATTCACTACCCATTCCTCGTGGCCCCAAAGCCTCTCTCTATCAGTCCCCAAAAAGGCTAAATAGGACCGAAACGCCCCTTCATATGCCTTCCTCGTCCTTGGTGCTAGACTCTCTCCCACGAGGTGACGAAGTTCGGGGCACCGAGAGACCAGAGAGCTTCGGGAAAGGGTGCCGGCTCTGGGTCCGCTGAGGGAAGGAAACCCGAGAAAGCCTGCATGTGAAAACGAGACAGTGCATCAGCCGCCTGATTCATTACCCCTGGGACATGTTTTGCTCTGAAAAGCACATTCAGTTGCATACACAGTAAGACAATTTCTTTGAGGAGTCTTAAAATCAGTTTACATCGTGCTGCCTGACTATTGATGCACTCAACCACGGTCATATTGTCAGACCAAAATATCACAGAGTGATCTTTGAACCCTTCGGGCCAGGTTCTCAGGGCCACCAAAATGGGGAAAAGTTCCAAAAAGGCAATATTGCTTGTCAGACCACTGTCATGCCACCATGTCGGCCACTTCTGTGCCGACCATTTTGTGCCGAAGATGGCACCAAAACCTATGCTACCTGCTGAATCTGTCCATAGCCCCAGCTCGTCAGAGGACACGGCTGGTTTATTCCAGACGACTCGACCATTGAAATCCGCCAGAAATGCCAACCAAATGCGCATGTCCTGGCGGACCTCGGCCGAGAGCCTCGTGCGATGATGGCCTTCCTTTAATCCGACCATGGCTTGAGCGATCGAACGGGAAAAGGGTCGGGCCATAGGTATAACTCTCAGGGCAAAATTCAACTGGCCCACTAAATGCTGTAACTGATGCAGCTTAACCTTAGCTTCACTCAGACACATTTGCAGGGATGCCCTGAACTTAAGCACTTTATCACTTGGTAAACGGAAACAACCTTCTCCGGAGTCTAACTCGATCCCCAGAAACTCGAGGCAAGTCGAAGGACCCACCGTCTTACCTGGTGCCAATGGTACGCCAAACTGATTCATTAAAACACAAAATGCAGCCAAAGCTTGCCCACATCCCGGATCCCCGGCTGCCCCCAGGAACAAGAAATCATCGAGATAATGCATCACATGTTGAAAACCCGTCTTCTTTGTGAAGACCCATTGTAGAAAACTACTGAATTTCTCGAAATAGGCACAAGAAATTGAGCATCCCATCGGCATGCATCTATCCATATAATACTGACCCTGAAACATGAAACCCAGTAGACGCTGATCGTCTGGATGTACCGGGAGCAACCGGAACGCTGACTCGATATCTGACTTCGCCATCAGCGCCCCGGGCCCCAGGCGATTCAAAATGGCTACGGCCTCATCGAAGGATGCGTACCGCACCGAACATACTTCTGGATCTATGGCATCGTTTACAGAAAGACCACGTGGAGCTGACAAATTATGAATCAGTCGGAACTCACCCGGGTCCTTCTTGGGGACCACCCCTAAAGGAGAACAAACAAAATTCGGTACCGGGGGTACACTAAACGGGCCGGCGACCCGACCTCGAGTAACCTCTTTCCGGATCTTATCCTGGACCACGGTCGTATGCTGCAGGACGGAAAGTTGATTTTTACACATCTCCACCCCCCGAAAGTCCCCTACCGGGATGCAGAAACCATACGAAAATCCGTTCCGCAGCACCCCAGCAGAAGTACGATCTGGGTATTCACTGAGCCAGGGAATCATCGCCAAGGTATCAATCGGGGTAGGTAAAGGCGCCCCTCGGACTATGTTAGACCTGTTTGGCGCCTCCCCTCCCCCCGTTATCACCCGTTTTGGCTCTGCACGTGGACTCAGGATGGGACGACCCGCACCCACTACATTCATGTTTAAATTTACACGATCCCTGGGGCCTGGTACATTTACCTCTGTTGAAATTGAAGCAGAAACCCCTTTTACCTGTAATGCCGGCAGGTCTCGAGTAATCGTCGGTACTCGTACCTGAACGAAAGGGCGTCCCCCCATAATGGCGGGAGGATTCGCCAACATTACTTCCTACCAATGGCATTTTTAACATACCTGTCTCTTTCATTTTATCCCATGTCAAAGAATCATAACAATCCCAGGTTAAGCTTTTATTATGCTCTTTAGCCTTTCTAAAAAGATTATCGTAGCAGAACCAATGGTTACCCTGGTATGATGTCGAGTACCCCATGATTCGTGACTGATAGGTCGGCAACTCGGAAAGCAACTCGGGCCTACGTTCCCCCAAGATCGACGTAAAAATTCCCCATGCATTGCCCCAATTGCCAATATTCTCATTCACTTTAAAGGCGGCCATTTTTGCGCGCCAAACACTCGGATGCATAAGATCTTTCTGACCCTTAACATGCTCCACCTCATAATGATCAACAAGCAACGAGAAGATGTTCACATATTCTCCCGCCCAAATCTTCTCCTTAATTGCCAAAGGCACATGTTGTCCCAACCTTTCTCTACGAGAGGGTGCTGACTCATCCCTCGCAATCGGCAATGGCCGCTTACCTGCACCGGGCGCTGCATCTGCGGTCGCCATCGTCCCTTGTGGCTTGTCAAGTACGGCAGCCGGCGCGGACACCTTGGCTGCATCCCGTTTCCCTCGCAATTGCTTCATCAGCGCCTGGGCCTCGGCAGCCGTGGCGCCCTCACTACTGTCGCCCAACCACGCTGCAAGTTGTGCTGCCAGCTCGGGCGGCATATCCTCATTGGACACCGGGGTGACCACCACAGGAATCGGATTCCCCTCCGCCGGTACTGGGGTTGGCGCTTCGAGCGGGGTACAGGGAACCGGGACGTCTCCCCCAGCTGGTCCCCTCCTTGGCCTCTTGGCTCTTCCTCCTGGAGCGGCTCCAGCCGACGGACGCTCCGGCCCCCCCTCCCCGTCTCTCTCCGCCACCCGCTTCTTCAGCTCAGTCATCTCCTTCATGAGGACCCGAACCATCTGTTCAGTTGTCATTCTCTTCCCGCCTTTCTTGGGCATTCCTCCGACAGAGTATCTGTAAGACAAAAGAAAGATTACAACGCTCAAAAAATGGCTCTTCGTTCCGTCTCGAGCTCACGTGCAGCGAGGAGGTGCAGCTTCAGAGCACAGGAACAAGAGGATGCCTTCTGGTCTTGCGTCCCTTTTTATCCGTCTTCAGGGCGGGCGTAAACCCGCCCCTGCCTGCCCCGAGGGCGTGGCCAGCCGCGTCAGTGTCTAGGCCAGCCCACTCTAGGGCGGGAAAAAGCGCGCCCCGGCTACGCCGCTTCGGGCATACCAGCCGAGACGCGCCTCCCGCCCAAAATGGCTTCCCGGGGGGATCGAGGTACTCTGCCATACGTTCGGGGGGACCGAGTGGTCGCCCCTTTCCATTATCTCTTTTGTCAAAAATCAGCCGTTTTTGCTAGAACATTAAATGCCTCCAAATGGTAATTAATTAACTTCCCGGGGTGAAGAAACCCTTTTTGAGAACTCAGAGTGAGTAAATTGGCAATTTTCATGCACTTTTAACCATTCCATAAATCTTGTGTTTAGGGCCCCTGGAAGCCTGAAAATCACTTTAAACATGCTAATTTTAGCTCTAACACTGATGATCCACCTACAAATGTGAACTGACGTTCAAAAATAAAACATTTGAAAACGGACCATTTTCCACATTTCTGAAGCATGACGAAATGGGGGGGTGTTATCTCTTTTGTCAAAAATCAGCTGTTTTTGCTTGAACATTAAATGCCTCCAAATAGTATTTAGTTCACTTCCCGAGCCCCTTGAAGCATGAAAATCACTTTAAACATGCTAATTTTAGCTCTAACACTGATGATCCACCTACAAATGTGAACTGACGTTCAAAAATAAAACATTTGAAAACGGACCATTTTCCACATTTCTGAAGCATGACGTAATGGTAGGGTGTTATCTCTTTTGTCGATAATCAGCCGTTTTTGCTCGAACATTAAATGCCTCCAAATGGTATTTAATTAACTTCCCGGGGTGAAGAAACCCTTTTTGAGAACTCAGAGTGAGTAAATTGGCCATTTTCATGCACTTTTAACCATTCCATAAATCTTGTGTTTAGGGCCCCTGGAAGCCTGAAAATCACTTTAAACATGCTAATTTTAGCTCTAACACTGATGATCCACCTACAAATGTGAACTGACGTTCAAAAAAAAAACATTTGAAAACGGACCATTTTCCACATTTCTGAAGCATGACGTAATGGGGGGGTGTTATCTCTTTTGTCAAAAATCAGCTGTTTTTGCTTGAACATTAAATGCCTCCAAATAGTATTTAATTCACTACCCGAGCCCCTGGAAGCATGAAAATCACTTTAAACATGCTAATTTTAGCTCTAACACTGATGATCCACCTACAAATGTGAACTGACGTTCAAAAATAAAACATTTGAAAACGGACCATTTTCCACATTTCTGAAGCATGACGTAATGGGGGGGTGTTATCTCTTTTGTCGAAAATCAGCCGTTTTTGCTCGAACATTAAATGCCTCCAAATGGTATTTAATTAACTTCCTGGGGTGAAGAAACCCTTTTTTGAGAACTCAGAGTGAGTAAATTGGCCATTTTCATGCACTTTTAACCATTCCATAAATGTTGTGTTTAGGGCCCCTGGAAGCATGAAAATCACTTTAAACATGCTTATTTTAGCTCTAACACTGATGATCCACCTACAAATGTGAACTGACGTTCAAAAATAAAACATTTGAAAACGGACCATTTTCCACATTTCTGAAGCATGACGTAATGGGGGGGTGTTATCTCTTTTGTCAAAAATCAGCTGTTTTTGCTTGAACATTAAATGCCTCCAAATAGTATTTAATTTACTTCCCGAGCCCCTGGAAGAATGAAAATCACTTTAAACATGCTAATTTTAGCTCTAACACTGATGATCCACCTACAAATGTGAACTGACGTTCAAAAATAAAACATTTGAAAACGGACCATTTTCCACATTTCTGAAGCATGACGTAATGGTAGGGTGTTATCTCTTTTGTCGAAAATCAGACGTTTTTGCTCGAACATTAAATGCCTCCAAATGGTATTTAATTAACTTCCCGGGGTGAAGAAACCCTTTTTGAGAACTCAGAGTGAGTAAATTGGCCATTTTCATGCACTTTTAACCATTCCATAAATCTTGTGTTTAGGGCCCCTGGAAGCCTGAAAATCACTTTAAACATGCTAATTTTAGCTCTAACACTGATGATCCACCTACAAATGTGAACTGACGTTCAAAAATAAAACATTTGAAAACGGACCATTTTCCACATTTCTGAAGCATGACGTAATGGGGGGGTGTTATCTCTTTTGTCAAAAATCAGCTGTTTTTGATTGAACATTAAATGCCTCCAAATAGTATTTAATTCACTTCCCGAGCCCCTGGAAGCATGAAAATCACTTTAAACATGCTAATTTTAGCTCTAACACTGATGATCCACCTACAAATGTGAACTGACGTTCAAAAATAAAACATTTGAAAACGGACCATTTTCCACATTTCTGAAGCATGACGTAATGGGGGGGTGTTATCTCTTTTGTCGAAAATCAGCCGTTTTTGCTCGAACATTAAATGCCTCCAAATGGTATTTAATTAACTTCCTGGGGTGAAGAAACCCTTTTTTGAGACCTCAGAGTGAGTAAATTGGCCATTTTCATGCACTTTTAACCATTCCATAAATGTTGTGTTTAGGGCCCCTGGAAGCATGAAAATCACTTTCAACATGCTAATTTTAGCTCTAACACTGATGATCCACCTACAAATGTGAACTGACGTTCAAAAATAAAACATTTGAAAACGGACCATTTTCCACATTTCTGAAGCATGACGTAATGGTAGGGTGTTATCTCTTTTGTCGAAAATCAGACGTTTTTGCTCGAACATTAAATGCCTCCAAATGGTATTTAATTAACTTCCCGGGGTGAAGAAACCCTTTTTGAGAACTCAGAGTGAGTAAATTGGCCATTTTCATGCACTTTTAACCATTCCATAAATCTTGTGTTTAGGGCCCCTGGAAGCCTGAAAATCACTTTAAACATGCTAATTTTAGCTCTAACACTGATGATCCACCTACAAATGTGAACTGACGTTCAAAAATAAAACATTTGAAAACGGACCATTTTCCACATTTCTGAAGCATGACGTAATGGGGGGGTGTTATCTCTTTTGTCAAAAATCAGCTGTTTTTGATTGAACATTAAATGCCTCCAAATAGTATTTAATTCACTTCCCGAGCCCCTGGAAGCATGAAAATCACTTTAAACATGCTAATTTTAGCTCTAACACTGATGATCCACCTACAAATGTGAACTGACGTTCAAAAATAAAACATTTGAAAACGGACCATTTTCCACATTTCTGAAGCATGACGTAATGGGGGGGTGTTATCTCTTTTGTCGAAAATCAGCCGTTTTTGCTCGAACATTAAATGCCTCCAAATGGTATTTAATTAACTTCCTGGGGTGAAGAACCCCTTTTTTGAGACCTCAGAGTGAGTAAATTGGCCATTTTCATGCACTTTTAACCATTCCATAAATGTTGTGTTTAGGGCCCCTGGAAGCATGAAAATCACTTTCAACATGCTAATTTTAGCTCTAACACTGATGATCCACCTACAAATGTGAACTGACGTTCAAAAATAAAACATTTGAAAACTGACCATTTTCCACATTTCTGAAGCATGACGTAAGGGGGGGGGTGTTATCTCTTTTGTCAAAAATCAGCTGTTTTTGCTTGAACATTAAATGCCTCCAAATAGTATTTAATTTACTTCCCGAGCCCCTGGAAGCATGGAAATCACTTTAAACATGCTAATTTTAGCTCTAACACTGATGATCCACCTACAAATGTGAACTGACGTTCAAAAATAAAACATTTGAAAACGGACCATTTTCCACATTTCTGAAGCATGACGTAATGGTAGGGTGTTTTCTCTTTTGTCGAAAATCAGCCGTTTTTGCTCTAACATTAAATGCCTCCAAATGGTATTTAATTAACTTCCCGGGGTGAAGAAACCCTTTTTGAGAACTCAGAGTGAGTAAATTGGCCATTTTCATGCACTTTTAACCATTCCATAAATCTTGTGTTTAGGGCCCCTGGAAGCCTGAAAATCACTTTAAACATGCTAATTTTAGCTCTAACACTGATGATCCACCTACAAATGTGAACTGACGTTCAAAAATAAAACATTTGAAAACGGACCATTTTCCACATTTCTGAAGCATGACGAAATGGGGGGGTGTTATCTCTTTTGTCAAAAATCAGCTGTTTTTGCTTGAACATTAAATGCCTCCAAATAGTATTTAATTCACTTCCCGAGCCCCTGGAAGCATGAAAATCACTTTAAACATGCTAATTTTAGCTCTAACACTGATGATCCACCTACAAATGTGAACTGACGTTCAAAAATAAAACATTTGAAAACGGACCATTTTCCACATTTCTGAAGCATGACGTAATGGTAGGGTGTTATCTCTTTTGTCGAAAATCAGCCGTTTTTGCTCGAACATTAAATGCCTCCAAATGGTATTTAATTAACTTCCCGGGGTGAAGAAACCCTTTTTGAGAACTCAGAGTGAGTAAATTGGCCATTTTCATGCACTTTTAACCATTCCATAAATCTTGTGTTTAGGGCCCCTGGAAGCCTGAAAATCACTTTAAACATGCTAATTTTAGCTCTAACACTGATGATCCACCTACAAATGTGAACTGACGTTCAAAAATAAAACATTTGAAAACGGACCATTTTCCACATTTCTGAAGCATGACGAAATGGGGGGGTGTTATCTCTTTTGTCAAAAATCAGCTGTTTTTGCTTGAACATTAAATGCCTCCAAATAGTATTTAATTCACTTCCCGAGCCCCTGGAAGCATGAAAATCACTTTAAACATGCTAATTTTAGCTCTAACACTGATGATCCACCTACAAATGTGAACTGACGTTCAAAAATAAAACATTTGAAAACGGACCATTTTCCACATTTCTGAAGCATGACGTAATGGTAGGGTGTTATCTCTTTTGTCGAAAATCAGCCGTTTTTGCTCGAACATTAAATGCCTCCAAATAGTATTTAATTAACTTCCCGGGGTGAAGAAACCCTTTTTGAGAACTCAGAGTGAGTAAATTGGCCATTTTCATGCACTTTTAACCATTCCATAAATCTTGTGTTTAGGGCCCCTGGAAGCCTGAAAATCACTTTAAACATGCTAATTTTAGCTCTAACACTGATGATCCACCTACAAATGTGAACTGACGTTCAAAAATAAAACATTTGAAAACGGACCATTTTCCACATTTCTGAAGCATGACGTAATGGTAGGGTGTTATCTCTTTTGTCGAAAATCAGACGTTTTTGCTCGAACATTAAATGCCTCCAAATGGTATTTAATTAACTTCCCGGGGTGAAGAAACCCTTTTTGAGAACTCAGAGTGAGTAAATTGGCCATTTTCATGCACTTTTAACCATTCCATAAATCTTGTGTTTAGGGCCCCTGGAAGCCTGAAAATCACTTTAAACATGCTAATTTTAGCTCTAACACTGATGATCCACCTACAAATGTGAACTGACGTTCAAAAATAAAACATTTGAAAACGGACCATTTTCCACATTTCTGAAGCATGACGTAATGGGGGGGTGTTATCTCTTTTGTCAAAAATCAGCTGTTTTTGATTGAACATTCAATGCCTCCAAATAGTATTTAATTCACTTCCCGAGCCCCTGGAAGCATGAAAATCACTTTAAACATGCTAATTTTAGCTCTAACACTGATGATCCACCTACAAATGTGAACTGACGTTCAAAAATAAAACATTTGAAAACGGACCATTTTCCACATTTCTGAAGCATGACGTAATGGGGGGGTGTTATCTCTTTTGTCGAAAATCAGCCGTTTTTGCTCGAACATTAAATGCCTCCAAATGGTATTTAATTAACTTCCTGGGGTGAAGAACCCCTTTTTTGAGACCTCAGAGTGAGTAAATTGGCCATTTTCATGCACTTTTAACCATTCCATAAATGTTGTGTTTAGGGCCCCTGGAAGCATGAAAATCACTTTCAACATGCTAATTTTAGCTCTAACACTGATGATCCACCTACAAATGTGAACTGACGTTCAAAAATAAAACATTTGAAAACTGACCATTTTCCACATTTCTGAAGCATGACGTAAGGGGGGGGTGTTATCTCTTTTGTCAAAAATCAGCTGTTTTTGCTTGAACATTAAATGCCTCCAAATAGTATTTAATTTACTTCCCGAGCCCCTGGAAGCATGGAAATCACTTTAAACATGCTAATTTTAGCTCTAACACTGATGATCCACCTACAAATGTGAACTGACGTTCAAAAATAAAACATTTGAAAACGGACCATTTTCCACATTTCTGAAGCATGACGTAATGGTAGGGTGTTTTCTCTTTTGTCGAAAATCAGCCGTTTTTGCTCTAACATTAAATGCCTCCAAATGGTATTTAATTAACTTCCCGGGGTGAAGAAACCCTTTTTGAGAACTCAGAGTGAGTAAATTGGCCATTTTCATGCACTTTTAACCATTCCATAAATCTTGTGTTTAGGGCCCCTGGAAGCCTGAAAATCACTTTAAACATGCTAATTTTAGCTCTAACACTGATGATCCACCTACAAATGTGAACTGACGTTCAAAAATAAAACATTTGAAAACGGACCATTTTCCACATTTCTGAAGCATGACGAAATGGGGGGGTGTTATCTCTTTTGTCAAAAATCAGCTGTTTTTGCTTGAACATTAAATGCCTCCAAATAGTATTTAATTCACTTCCCGAGCCCCTGGAAGCATGAAAATCACTTTAAACATGCTAATTTTAGCTCTAACACTGATGATCCACCTACAAATGTGAACTGACGTTCAAAAATAAAACATTTGAAAACGGACCATTTTCCACATTTCTGAAGCATGACGTAATGGTAGGGTGTTATCTCTTTTGTCGAAAATCAGCCGTTTTTGCTCGAACATTAAATGCCTCCAAATGGTATTTAATTAACTTCCCGGGGTGAAGAAACCCTTTTTGAGAACTCAGAGTGAGTAAATTGGCCATTTTCATGCACTTTTAACCATTCCATAAATCTTGTGTTTAGGGCCCCTGGAAGCCTGAAAATCACTTTAAACATGCTAATTTTAGCTCTAACACTGATGATCCACCTACAAATGTGAACTGACGTTCAAAAATAAAACATTTGAAAACGGACCATTTTCCACATTTCTGAAGCATGACGAAATGGGGGGGTGTTATCTCTTTTGTCAAAAATCAGCTGTTTTTGCTTGAACATTAAATGCCTCCAAATAGTATTTAATTCACTTCCCGAGCCCCTGGAAGCATGAAAATCACTTTAAACATGCTAATTTTAGCTCTAACACTGATGATCCACCTACAAATGTGAACTGACGTTCAAAAATAAAACATTTGAAAACGGACCATTTTCCACATTTCTGAAGCATGACGTAATGGTAGGGTGTTATCTCTTTTGTCGAAAATCAGCCGTTTTTGCTCGAACATTAAATGCCTCCAAATAGTATTTAATTAACTTCCCGGGGTGAAGAAACCCTTTTTGAGAACTCAGAGTGAGTAAATTGGCCATTTTCATGCACTTTTAACCATTCCATAAATCTTGTGTTTAGGGCCCCTGGAAGCCTGAAAATCACTTTAAACATGCTAATTTTAGCTCTAACACTGATGATCCACCTACAAATGTGAACTGACGTTCAAAAATAAAACATTTGAAAACGGACCATTTTCCACATTTCTGAAGCATGACGTAATGGGGGGATGTTATCTCTTTTGTCAAAAATCAGCTGTTTTTGATTGAACATTAAATGCCTCCAAATAGTATTTAATTCACTTCCCGAGCCCCTGGAAGCATGAAAATCACTTTAAACATGCTAATTTTAGCTCTAACACTGATGATCCACCTACAAATGTGAACTGACGTTCAAAAATAAAACATTTGAAAACGGACCATTTTCCACATTTCTGAAGCATGACGTAATGGGGGGTGTTATCTCTTTTGTCAAAAATCAGCTGTTTTTGCTTGAACATTAAATGCCTCCAAATAGTATTTAATTTACTTCCCGAGCCCCTGGAAGAATGAAAATCACTTTAAACATGCTAATTTTAGCTCTAACACTGATGATCCACCTACAAATGTGAACTGACGTTCAAAAATAAAACATTTGAAAACGGACCATTTTCCACATTTCTGAAGCATGACGTAATGGTAGGGTGTTTTCTCTTTTGTCGAAAATCAGCCGTTTTTGCTCTAACATTAAATGTCTCCAAATGGTATTTAATTAACTTCCCGGGGTGAAGAAACCCTTTTTGAGAACTCAGAGTGAGTAAATTGGCCATTTTCATGCACTTTTAACCATTCCATAAATCTTGTGTTTAGGGCCCCTGGAAGCCTGAAAATCACTTTAAACATGCTAATTTTAGCTCTAACACTGATGTTCCACCTACAAATGTGAACTGACGTTCAAAAATAAAACATTTGAAAACGGACCATTTTCCACATTTCTGAAGCATGACGAAATGGGGGGGTGTTATCTCTTTTGTCAAAAATCAGCTGTTTTTGCTTGAACATTAAATGCCTCCAAATAGTATTTAATTCACTTCCCGAGCCCCTGGAAGCATGAAAATCACTTTAAACATGCTAATTTTAGCTCTAACACTGATGATCCACCTACAAATGTGAACTGACGTTCAAAAATAAAACATTTGAAAACGGACCATTTTCCACATTTCTGAAGCATGACGTAATGGTAGGGTGTTATCTCTTTTGTCGAAAATCAGCCGTTTTTGCTCGAACATTAAATGCCTCCAAATGGTATTTAATTAACTTCCCGGGGTGAAGAAACCCTTTTTGAGAACTCAGAGTGAGTAAATTGGCCATTTTCATGCACTTTTAACCATTCCATAAATC
The DNA here is from genome assembly GCF_964263255.1 of Lissotriton vulgaris. Taxonomy (NCBI): domain Eukaryota; kingdom Metazoa; phylum Chordata; class Amphibia; order Caudata; family Salamandridae; genus Lissotriton; species Lissotriton vulgaris. The sequence continues at coordinate 352,387 of NW_028255422.1, read as the reverse complement.
TTGTGTTTAGGGCCCCCGGAAGCCTGAAAATCACTTTAAACATGCTAATTTTAGCTCTAACACTGATGATCCACCTACAAATGTGAACTGACGTTCAAAAATAAAACATTTGAAAACGGACCATTTTCCACATTTCTGAAGCATGACGGAATGGGGGGTGTTATCTCTTTTGTCAAAAATCAGCTGTTTTTGTTTGAACATTAAATGCCTCCAAATAGTATTTAATTCACTTCCCGAGCCCCTGGAAGCATGAAAATCACTTTAAACATGCTAATTTTAGCTCTAACACTGATGATCCGCCTACAAATGTGAACTGACGTTCAAAAATAAAACATTTGAAAACGGACCATTTTCCACATTTCTGAAGCATGACGTAATGGGGGGGTGTTATCTCTTTTGTCGAAAATCAGCCGTTTTTGCTCGAACATTAAATGCCTCCAAATGGTATTTAATTAACTTCCCGGGGTGAAGAAACCCTTTTTGAGAACTCAGAGTGAGTAAATTGGCCATTTTCATGCACTTTTAACCATTCCATAAATCTTGTGTTTAGGGCCCCTGGAAGCATGAAAATCACTTTAAACATGCTAATTTTAGCTCTAACACTGATGATCCACCTACAAATGTGAACTGACGTTCAAAAATAAAACATTTGAAAACGGACCATTTTCCACATTTCTGAAGCATGACGTAATGGGGGGATGTTATCTCTTTTGTCAAAAATCAGCTGTTTTTGATTGAACATTAAATGCCTCCAAATAGTATTTAATTTACTTCCCGAGCCCCTGGAAGAATGAAAATCACTTTAAACATGCTAATTTTATCTCTAACACTGATGATCCACCTACAAATGTGAACTGACGTTCAAAAATAAAACATTTGAAAACGGACCATTTTCCACATTTCTGAAGCATGACGTAATGGTAGGGTGTTATCTCTTTTGTCGAAAATCAGCCGTTTTTGCTCGAACATTAAATGCCTCCAAATGGTATTTAATTAACTTCCCGGGGTGAAGAAACCCTTTTTGAGAACTCAGAGTGAGTAAATTGGCCATTTTCATGCACTTTTAACCATTCCATAAATCTTGTGTTTAGGGCCCCTGGAAGCCTGAAAATCACTTTAAACATGCTAATTTTAGCTCTAACACTGATGATCCACCTACAAATGTGAACTGACGTTCAAAAATAAAACATTTGAAAACGGACCATTTTCCACATTTCTGAAGCATGACGTAATGGGGGGGTGTTATCTCTTTTGTCAAAAATCAGCTGTTTTTGATTGAACATTAAATGCCTCCAAATAGTATTTAATTCACTTCCCGAGCCCCTGGAAGCATGAAAATCACTTTAAACATGCTAATTTTAGCTCTAACACTGATGATCCACCTACAAATGTGAACTGACGTTCAAAAATAAAACATTTGAAAACGGACCATTTTCCACATTTCTGAAGCATGACGTTATGGGGGGGTGTTATCTCTTTTGTCGAAAATCAGCCGTTTTTGCTCGAACATTAAATGCCTCCAAATGGTATTTAATTAACTTCCTGGGGTGAAGAAACCCTTTTTTGAGACCTCAGAGTGAGTAAATTGGCCATTTTCATGCACTTTTAACCATTCCATAAATGTTGTGTTTAGGGCCCCTGGAAGCATGAAAATCACTTTAAACATGCTAATTTTAGCTCTAACACTGATGATCCACCTACAAATGTGAACTGACGTTCAAAAATAAAACATTTGAAAACTGACCATTTTCCACATTTCTGAAGCATGACGTAAGGGGGGGGTGTTATCTCTTTTGTCAAAAATCAGCTGTTTTTGCTTGAACATTAAATGCCTCCAAATAGTATTTAATTTACTTCCCGAGCCCCTGGAAGCATGGAAATCACTTTAAACATGCTAATTTTAGCTCTAACACTGATGATCCACCTACAAATGTAAACTGACGTTCAAAAATAAAACATTTGAAAACGGACCATTTTCCACATTTCTGAAGCATGACGTAATGGTAGGGTGTTATCTCTTTTGTCGAAAATCAGCCGTTTTTGCTCGAACATTAAATGCCTCCAAATGGTATTTAATTAACTTCCCGGGGTGAAGAAACCCTTTTTGAGAACTCAGAGTGAGTAAATTGGCCATTTTCATGCACTTTTAACCATTCCATAAATCTTGTGTTTAGGGCCCCTGGAAGCCTGAAAATCACTTTAAACATGCTAATTTTAGCTCTAACACTGATGATCCACCTACAAATGTGAACTGACGTTCAAAAATGAAACATTTGAAAACGGACCATTTTCCACATTTCTGAAGCATGACGTAATGGGGGGGTGTTATCTCTTTTGTCGAAAATCAGCCGTTTTTGCTCGAACATTAAATGCCTCCAAATGGTATTTAATTAACTTCCTGGGGTGAAGAAACCCTTTTTTGAGACCTCAGAGTGAGTAAATTGGCCATTTTCATGCACTTTAGCCATTCCATAAATGTTGTGTTTAGGGCCCCTGGAAGCATGAAAATCACTTTAAACATGCTAATTTTAGCTCTAACACTGATGATCCACCTACAAATGTGAACTGACGTTCAAAAATAAAACATTTGAAAACTGACCATTTTCCACATTTCTGAAGCATGACGTAAGGGGGGGGTGTTATCTCTTTTGTCAAAAATCAGCTGTTTTTGCTTGAACATTAAATGCCTCCAAATAGTATTTAATTTACTTCCCGAGCCCCTGGAAGCATGGAAATCACTTTAAACATGCTAATTTTAGCTCTAACACTGATGATCCACCTACAAATGTAAACTGACGTTCAAAAATAAAACATTTGAAAACGGACCATTTTCCACATTTCTGAAGCATGACGTAATGGTAGGGTGTTATCTCTTTTCTCGAAAATCAGCCGTTTTTGCTCGAACATTAAATGCCTCCAAATGGTATTTAATTAACTTCCCGGGGTGAAGAAACCCTTTTTGAGAACTCAGAGTGAGTAAATTGGCCATTTTCATGCACTTTTAACCATTCCATAAATCTTGTGTTTAGGGCCCCTGGAAGCCTGAAAATCACTTTAAACATGCTAATTTTAGCTCTAACACTGATGATCCACCTACAAATGTGAACTGACGTTCAAAAATAAAACATTTGAAAACGGACCATTTTCCACATTTCTGAAGCATGACGAAATGGGGGGGTGTTATCTCTTTTGTCAAAAATCAGCTGTTTTTGCTTGAACATTAAATGCCTCCAAATAGTATTTAATTCACTTCCCGAGCCCCTGGAAGCATGAAAATCACTTTAAACATGCTAATTTTAGCTCTAACACTGATGATCCACCTACAAATGTGAACTGACGTTCAAAAATAAAACATTTGAAAACGGACCATTTTCCACATTTCTGAAGCATGACGTAATGGTAGGGTGTTATCTCTTTTGTCGAAAATCAGCCGTTTTTGCTCGAACATTAAATGCCTCCAAATAGTATTTAATTAACTTCCCGGGGTGAAGAAACCCTTTTTGAGAACTCAGAGTGAGTAAATTGGCCATTTTCATGCACTTTTAACCATTCCATAAATCTTGTGTTTAGGGCCCCTGGAAGCCTGAAAATCACTTTAAACATGCTAATTTTAGCTCTAACACTGATGATCCACCTACAAATGTGAACTGACGTTCAAAAATAAAACATTTGAAAACGGACCATTTTCCACATTTCTGAAGCATGACGGAATGGGGGGTGTTATCTCTTTTGTCAAAAATCAGCTGTTTTTGTTTGAACATTAAATGCCTCCAAATAGTATTTAATTCACTTCCCGAGCCCCTGGAAGCATGAAAATCACTTTAAACATGCTAATTTTAGCTCTAACACTGATGATCCACCTACAAATGTGAACTGACGTTCAAAAATAAAACATTTGAAAACGGACCATTTTCCACATTTCTGAAGCATGACGTAATGGGGGGGTGTTATCTCTTTTGTCGAAAATCAGCCGTTTTTGCTCGAACATTAAATGCCTCCAAATGGTATTTAATTAACTTCCCGGGGTGAAGAAACCCTTTTTGAGAACTCAGAGTGAGTAAATTGGCCATTTTCATGCACTTTTAACCATTCCATAAATCTTGTGTTTAGGGCCCCTGGAAGCATGAAAATCACTTTAAACATGCTAATTTTAGCTCTAACACTGATGAGCCACCTACAAATGTGAACTGACGTTCAAAAATAAAACATTTGAAAACGGACCATTTTCCACATTTCTGAAGCATGACGTAATGGGGGGATGTTATCTCTTTTGTCAAAAATCAGCTGTTTTTGATTGAACATTAAATGCCTCCAAATAGTATTTAATTCACTTCCCGAGCCCCTGGAAGCATGAAAATCACTTTAAACATGCTAATTTTAGCTCTAACACTGATGATCCACCTACAAATGTGAACTGACGTTCAAAAATAAAACATTTGAAAACGGACCATTTTCCACATTTCTGAAGCATGACGTAATGGGGGGTGTTATCTCTTTTGTCAAAAATCAGCTGTTTTTGCTTGAACATTAAATGCCTCCAAATAGTATTTAATTTACTTCCCGAGCCCCTGGAAGAATGAAAATCACTTTAAACATGCTAATTTTAGCTCTAACACTGATGATCCACCTGCAAATGTGAACTGACGTTCAAAAATAAAACATTTGAAAACGGACCATTTTCCACATTTCTGAAGCATGACGTAATGGTAGGGTGTTTTCTCTTTTGTCGAAAATCAGCCGTTTTTGCTCTAACATTAAATGCCTCCAAATGGTATTTAATTAACTTCCCGGGGTGAAGAAACCCTTTTTGAGAACTCAGAGTGAGTAAATTGGCCATTTTCATGCACTTTTAACCATTCCATAAATCTTGTGTTTAGGGCCCCTGGAAGCCTGAAAATCACTTTAAACATGCTAATTTTAGCTCTAACACTGATGATCCACCTACAAATGTGAACTGACGTTCAAAAATAAAACATTTGAAAACGGACCATTTTCCACATTTCTGAAGCATGACGGAATGGGGGGTGTTATCTCTTTTGTCAAAAATCAGCTGTTTTTGTTTGAACATTAAATGCCTCCAAATAGTATTTAATTCACTTCCCGAGCCCCTGGAAGCATGAAAATCACTTTAAACATGCTAATTTTAGCTCTAACACTGATGATCCGCCTACAAATGTGAACTGACGTTCAAAAATAAAACATTTGAAAACGGACCATTTTCCACATTTCTGAAGCATGACGTAATGGGGGGGTGTTATCTCTTTTGTCAAAAATCAGCTGTTTTTGATTGAACATTAAATGCCTCCAAATAGTATTTAATTCACTTCCCGAGCCCCTGGAAGCATGAAAATCACTTTAAACATGCTAATTTTAGCTCTAACACTGATGATCCACCTACAAATGTGAACTGACGTTCAAAAATAAAACATTTGAAAACGGACCATTTTCCACATTTCTGAAGCATGACGTAATGGGGGGGTGTTATCTCTTTTGTCGAAAATCAGCCGTTTTTGCTCGAACATTAAATGCCTCCAAATAGTATTTAATTTACTTCCTGGGGTGAAGAAACCCTTTTTTGAGACCTCAGAGTGAGTAAATTGGCCATTTTCATGCACTTTTAACCATTCCATAAATGTTGTGTTTAGGGCCCCTGGAAGCATGAAAATCACTTTAAACATGCTAATTTTAGCTCTAACACTGATGATCCACCTACAAATGTGAACTGACGTTCAAAAATAAAACATTTGAAAACTGACCATTTTCCACATTTCTGAAGCATGACGTAAGGGGGGGGGTGTTATCTCTTTTGTCAAAAATCAGCTGTTTTTGCTTGAACATTAAATGCCTCCAAATAGTATTTAATTTACTTCCCGAGCCCCTGGAAGCATGGAAATCACTTTAAACATGCTAATTTTAGCTCTAACACTGATGATCCACCTACAAATGTAAACTGACGTTCAAAAATAAAACATTTGAAAACGGACCATTTTCCACATTTCTGAAGCATGACGTAATGGTAGGGTGTTATCTCTTTTGTCGAAAATCAGCCGTTTTTGCTCGAACATTAAATGCCTCCAAATGGTATTTAATTAACTTCCCGGGGTGAAGAAACCCTTTTTGAGAACTCAGAGTGAGTAAATTGGCCATTTTCATGCACTTTTAACCATTCCATAAATCTTGTGTTTAGGGCCCCTGGAAGCCTGAAAATCACTTCAAACATGCTAATTTTAGCTCTAACACTGATGATCCACCTACAAATGTGAACTGACGTTCAAAAATAAAACATTTGAAAACGGACCATTTTCCACATTTCTGAAGCATGACGAAATGGGGGGGTGTTATCTCTTTTGTCAAAAATCAGCTGTTTTTGCTTGAACATTAAATGCCTCCAAATAGTATTTAATTCACTTCCCGAGCCCCTGGAAGCATGAAAATCACTTTAAACATGCTAATTTTAGCTCTAACACTGATGATCCACCTACAAATGTGAACTGACGTTCAAAAATAAAACATTTGAAAACGGACCATTTTCCACATTTCTGAAGCATGACGTAATGGGGGGGTGTTATCTCTTTTGTCGAAAATCAGCCGTTTTTGCTCGAACATTAAATGCCTCCAAATGGTATTTAATTAACTTCCTGGGGTGAAGAAACCCTTTTTTGAGACCTCAGAGTGAGTAAATTGGCCATTTTCATGCACTTTTAACCATTCCATAAATGTTGTGTTTAGGGCCCCTGGAAGCATGAAAATCACTTTAAACATGCTAATTTTAGCTCTAACACTGATGATCCACCTACAAATGTGAACTGACGTTCAAAAATAAAACATTTGAAAACTGACCATTTTCCACATTTCTGAAGCATGACGTAAGGGGGGGGTGTTATCTCTTTTGTCAAAAATCAGCTGTTTTTGCTTGAACATTAAATGCCTCCAAATAGTATTTAATTTACTTCCCGAGCCCCTGGAAGCATGGAAATCACTTTAAACATGCTAATTTTAGCTCTAACACTGATGATCCACCTACAAATGTGAACTGACGTTCAAAAATAAAACATTTGAAAACGGACCATTTCCCACATTTCTGAAGCATGACGTAATGGTAGGGTGTTATCTCTTTTGTCGAAAATCAGCCGTTTTTGCTCGAACATTAAATGCCTCCAAATGGTATTTAATTAACTTCCCGGGGTTAAGAAACCCTTTTTGAGAACTCAGAGTGAGTAAATTGACCATTTTCATGCACTTTTAACCATTCCATAAATCTTGTGTTTAGGGCCCCTGGAAGCCTGAAAATCACTTTAAACATGCTAATTTTAGCTCTAACACTGATGATCCACCTACAAATGTGAACTGACGTTCAAAAATAAAACATTTGAAAACGGACCATTTTCCACATTTCTGAAGCATGACGAAATGGGGGGGTGTTATCTCTTTTGTCAAAAATCAGCTGTTTTTGCTTGAACATTAAATGCCTCCAAATAGTATTTAATTCACTTCCCGAGCCCCTGGAAGCATGAAAATCACTTTAAACATGCTAATTTTAGCTCTAACACTGATGATCCACCTACAAATGTGAACTGACGTTCAAAAATAAAACATTTGAAAACGGACCATTTTCCACATTTCTGAAGCATGACGTAATGGTAGGGTGTTATCTCTTTTGTCGAAAATCAGCCGTTTTTGCTCGAACATTAAATGCCTCCAAATAGTATTTAATTAACTTCCCGGGGTGAAGAAACCCTTTTTGAGAACTCAGAGTGAGTAAATTGGCCATTTTCATGCACTTTTAACCATTCCATAAATCTTGTGTTTAGGGCCCCTGGAAGCCTGAAAATCACTTTAAACATGCTAATTTTAGCTCTAACACTGATGATCCACCTACAAATGTGAACTGACGTTCAAAAATAAAACATTTGAAAACGGACCATTTTCCACATTTCTGAAGCATGACGGAATGGGGGGTGTTATCTCTTTTGTCAAAAATCAGCTGTTTTTGTTTGAACATTAAATGCCTCCAAATAGTATTTAATTCACTTCCCGAGCCCCTGGAAGCATGAAAATCACTTTAAACATGCTAATTTTAGCTCTAACACTGATGATCCACCTACAAATGTGAACTGACGTTCAAAAATAAAACATTTGAAAACGGACCATTTTCCACATTTCTGAAGCATGACGTAATGGGGGGGTGTTATCTCTTTTGTCGAAAATCAGCCGTTTTTGCTCGAACATTAAATGCCTCCAAATGGTATTTAATTAACTTCCCGGGGTGAAGAAACCCTTTTTGAGAACTCAGAGTGAGTAAATTGGCCATTTTCATGCACTTTTAACCATTCCATAAATCTTGTGTTTAGGGCCCCTGGAAGCATGAAAATCACTTTAAACATGCTAATTTTAGCTCTAACACTGATGAGCCACCTACAAATGTGAACTGACGTTCAAAAATAAAACATTTGAAAACGGACCATTTTCCACATTTCTGAAGCATGACGTAATGGGGGGATGTTATCTCTTTTGTCAAAAATCAGCTGTTTTTGATTGAACATTAAATGCCTCCAAATAGTATTTAATTCACTTCCCGAGCCCCTGGAAGCATGAAAATCACTTTAAACATGCTAATTTTAGCTCTAACACTGATGATCCACCTACAAATGTGAACTGACGTTCAAAAATAAAACATTTGAAAACGGACCATTTTCCACATTTCTGAAGCATGACGTAATGGGGGGTGTTATCTCTTTTGTCAAAAATCAGCTGTTTTTGCTTGAACATTAAATGCCTCCAAATAGTATTTAATTTACTTCCCGAGCCCCTGGAAGAATGAAAATCACTTTAAACATGCTAATTTTAGCTCTAACACTGATGATCCACCTGCAAATGTGAACTGACGTTCAAAAATAAAACATTTGAAAACGGACCATTTTCCACATTTCTGAAGCATGACGTAATGGTAGGGTGTTTTCTCTTTTGTCGAAAATCAGCCGTTTTTGCTCTAACATTAAATGCCTCCAAATGGTATTTAATTAACTTCCCGGGGTGAAGAAACCCTTTTTGAGAACTCAGAGTGAGTAAATTGGCCATTTTCATGCACTTTTAACCATTCCATAAATCTTGTGTTTAGGGCCCCTGGAAGCCTGAAAATCACTTTAAACATGCTAATTTTAGCTCTAACACTGATGATCCACCTACAAATGTGAACTGACGTTCAAAAATAAAACATTTGAAAACGGACCATTTTCCACATTTCTGAAGCATGACGGAATGGGGGGTGTTATCTCTTTTGTCAAAAATCAGCTGTTTTTGTTTGAACATTAAATGCCTCCAAATAGTATTTAATTCACTTCCCGAGCCCCTGGAAGCATGAAAATCACTTTAAACATGCTAATTTTAGCTCTAACACTGATGATCCGCCTACAAATGTGAACTGACGTTCAAAAATAAAACATTTGAAAACGGACCATTTTCCACATTTCTGAAGCATGACGTAATGGGGGGGTGTTATCTCTTTTGTCAAAAATCAGCTGTTTTTGATTGAACATTAAATGCCTCCAAATAGTATTTAATTCACTTCCCGAGCCCCTGGAAGCATGAAAATCACTTTAAACATGCTAATTTTAGCTCTAACACTGATGATCCACCTACAAATGTGAACTGACGTTCAAAAATAAAACATTTGAAAACGGACCATTTTCCACATTTCTGAAGCATGACGTAATGGGGGGGTGTTATCTCTTTTGTCGAAAATCAGCCGTTTTTGCTCGAACATTAAATGCCTCCAAATGGTATTTAATTAACTTCCTGGGGTGAAGAAACCCTTTTTTGAGACCTCAGAGTGAGTAAATTGGCCATTTTCATGCACTTTTAACCATTCCATAAATGTTGTGTTTAGGGCCCCTGGAAGCATGAAAATCACTTTAAACATGCTAATTTTAGCTCTAACACTGATGATCCACCTACAAATGTGAACTGACGTTCAAAAATAAAACATTTGAAAACGGACCATTTTCCACATTTCTGAAGCATGACGTAATGGTAGGGTGTTATCTCTTTTGTCGAAAATCAGCCGTTTTTGCTCGAACATTAAATGCCTCCAAATGGTATTTAATTAACTTCCCGGGGTGAAGAAACCCTTTTTGAGAACTCAGAGTGAGTAAATTGGCCATTTTCATGCACTTTTAACCATTCCATAAATCTTGTGTTTAGGGCCCCTGGAAGCCTGAAAATCACTTCAAACATGCTAATTTTAGCTCTAACACTGATGATCCACCTACAAATGTGAACTGACGTTCAAAAATAAAACATTTGAAAACGGACCATTTTCCACATTTCTGAAGCATGACGAAATGGGGGGGTGTTATCTCTTTTGTCAAAAATCAGCTGTTTTTGCTTGAACATTAAATGCCTCCAAATAGTATTTAATTCACTTCCCGAGCCCCTGGAAGCATGAAAATCACTTTAAACATGCTAATTTTAGCTCTAACACTGATGATCCACCTACAAATGTGAACTGACGTTCAAAAATAAAACATTTGAAAACGGACCATTTTCCACATTTCTGAAGCATGACGTAATGGTAGGGTGTTATCTCTTTTGTCGAAAATCAGCCGTTTTTGCTCGAACATTAAATGCCTCCAAATGGTATTTAATTAACTTCCCGGGGTGAAGAAACCCTTTTTGAGAACTCAGAGTGAGTAAATTGGCCATTTTCATGCACTTTTAACCATTCCATAAATCTTGTGTTTAGGGCCCCTGGAAGCCTGAAAATCACTTTAAACATGCTAATTTTAGCTCTAACACTGATGATCCACCTACAAATGTGAACTGACGTTCAAAAATGAAACATTTGAAAACGGACCATTTTCCACATTTCTGAAGCATGACGTAATGGGGGGGTGTTATCTCTTTTGTCGAAAATCAGCCGTTTTTGCTCGAACATTAAATGCCTCCAAATGGTATTTAATTAACTTCCCGGGGTGAAGAAACCCTTTTTGAGAACTCAGAGTGAGTAAATTGGCCATTTTCATGCACTTTTAACCATTCCATAAATCTTGTGTTTAGGGCCCCTGGAAGCCTGAAAATCACTTTAAACATGCTAATTTTAGCTCTAACACTGATGATCCACCTACAAATGTGAACTGACGTTCAAAAATAAAACATTTGAAAACGGACCATTTTCCACATTTCTGAAGCATGACGAAATGGGGGGGTGTTATCTCTTTTGTCAAAAATCTGCTGTTTTTGCTTGAACATTAAATGCCTCCAAATAGTATTTAATTCACTTCCCGAGCCCCTGGAAGCATGAAAATCACTTTAAACATGCTAATTTTAGCTCTAACACTGATGATCCACCTACAAATGTGAACTGACGTTCAAAAATGAAACATTTGAAAACGGACCATTTTCCACATTTCTGAAGCATGACGTAATGGGGGGGTGTTATCTCTTTTGTCGAAAATCAGCCGTTTTTGCTCGAACATTAAATGCCTCCAAATGGTATTTAATTAACTTCCCGGGGTGAAGAAACCCTTTTTGAGAACTCAGAGTGAGTAAATTGGCCATTTTCATGCACTTTTAACCATTCCATAAATCTTGTGTTTAGGGCCCCTGGAAGCCTGAAAATCACTTTAAACATGCTAATTTTAGCACTAACACTGATGATCCACCTACAAATGTGAACTGACGTTCAAAAATAAAACATTTGAAAACGGACCATTTTCCACATTTCTGAAGCATGACGGAATGGGGGGTGTTATCTCTTTTGTCAAAAATCAGCTGTTTTTGTTTGAACATTAAATGCCTCCAAATAGTATTTAATTCACTTCCCGAGCCCCTGGAAGCATGAAAATCACTTTAAACATGCTAATTTTAGCTCTAACACTGATGATCCACCTACAAATGTGAACTGACGTTCAAAAATAAAACATTTGAAAACGGACCATTTTCCACATTTCTGAAGCATGACGTAATGGGGGGGTGTTATCTCTTTTGTCGAAAATCAGCCGTTTTTGCTCGAACATTAAATGCCTCCAAATGGTATTTAATTAACTTCCCGGGGTGAAGAAACCCTTTTTGAGAACTCAGAGTGAGTAAATTGGCCATTTTCATGCACTTTTAACCATTCCATATATCTTGTGTTTAGGGCCCCTGGAAGCATGAAAATCACTTTAAACATGCTAATTTTAGCTCTAACACTGATGATCCACCTACAAATGTGAACTGACGTTCAAAAATAAAACATTTGAAAACGGACCATTTTCCACATTTCTGAAGCATGACGTAATGGGGGGATGTTATCTCTTTTGTCAAAAATCAGCTGTTTTTGATTGAACATTAAATGCCTCCAAATAGTATTTAATTCACTTCCCGAGCCCCTGGAAGCATGAAAATCACTTTAAACATGCTAATTTTAGCTCTAACACTGATGATCCACCTACAAATGTGAACTGACGTTCAAAAATAAAACATTTGAAAACGGACCATTTTCCACATTTCTGAAGCATGACGTAATGGGGGGGTGTTATCTCTTTTGTCGAAAATCAGCCGTTTTTGCTCGAACATTAAATGCCTCCAAATGGTATTTAATTAACTTTCTGGGGTGAAGAAACCCTTTTTTGAGAACTCAGAGTGAGTAAATTGGCCATTTTCATGCACTTTTAACCATTCCATAAACGTTGTGTTTAGGGCCCCTGGAAGCATGAAAATCACTTTAAACATGCTAATTTTAGCTCTAACACTGATGATCCACCTACAAATGTGAACTGACGTTCAAAAATAAAACATTTGAAAACGGACCATTTTTCACATTTCTGAAGCATGACGTAATGGGGGGGTGTTATCTCTTTTGTCAAAAATCAGCTGTTTTTGCTTGAACATTAAATGCCTCCAAATAGTATTTAATTTACTTCCAGAGCCCCTGGAAGCATGAAAATCACTTTAAACATGCTAATTTTAGCTCTAACACTGATGATCCACCTACAAATGTGAACTGACGTTCAAAAATAAAACATTTGAAAACGGACCATTTTCCACATTTCTGAAGCATGACGTAATGGGGGGGTGTTATCTCTTTTGTCGAAAATCAGCCGTTTTTGCTCGAACATTAAATGCCTCCAAATGGTATTTAATTAACTTCCTGGGGTGAAGAAACCCTTTTTTGAGAACTCAGAGTGAGTAAATTGGCCATTTTCATGCACTTTTAACCATTCCATAAACGTTGTGTTTAGGGCCCCTGGAAGCATGAAAATCACTTTAAACATGCTAATTTTAGCTCTAACACTGATGATCCACCTACAAATGTGAACTGACGTTCAAAAATAAAACATTTGAAAACGGTCCATTTTCCACATTTCTGAAGCATGACGTAATGGTAGGGTGTTATCTCTTTTGTCGAAAATCAGCCGTTTTTGCTCAAACATTAAATGCCTCCAAATGGTATTTAATTAACTTCCTGGGGTGAAGAAACCCTTTTTTGAGAACTCAGAGTGAGTAAATTGGCCATTTTCATGCACTTTTAACCATTCCATAAATGTTGTGTTTAGGGCCCCTGGAAGCATGAAAATCACTTTAAACATGCTAATTTTAGCTCTAACACTGATGATCCACCTACAAATGTGAACTGACGTTCAAAAATAAAACATTTGAAAACGGACCATTTTTCACATTTCTGAAGCATGACGTAATGGGGGGGTGTTATCTCTTTTGTCAAAAATCAGCTGTTTTTGCTTGAACATTAAATGCCTCCAAATAGTATTTAATTTACTTCCAGAGCCCCTGGAAGCATGAAAATCACTTTAAACATGCTAATTTTAGCTCTAACACTGATGATCCACCTACAAATGTGAACTGACGTTCAAAAATAAAACATTTGAAAACGGTCCATTTTCCACATTTCTGAAGCATGACGTAATGGTAGGGTGTTATCTCTTTTGTCGAAAATCAGCCGTTTTTGCTCGAACATTAAATGCCTCCAAATGGTATTTAATTAACTTCCCGGGGTGAAGAAACCCTTCTTGAGAACTCAGAGTGAGTAAATTGGCCATTTTCATGCACTTTTAACCATTCCATAAATCTTGTGTTTAGGGCCCCTGGAAGCCTGAAAATCACTTTAAACATGCTAATTTTAGCTCTAACACTGATGATCCACCTACAAATGTGAACTGACGTTCAAAAATAAAACATTTGAAAACGGACCATTTTCCACATTTCTGAAGCATGACGAAATGGGGGGGTGTTATCTCTTTTGTCAAAAATCAGCTGTTTTTGCTTGAACATTAAATGCCACCAAATAGTATTTAATTCACTTCCCGAGCCCCTGGAAGCATGAAAATCAATTTAAACATGCTAATTTTAGCTCTAACACTGATGATCCACCTACAAATGTGAACTGATGTTCAAAAATAAAACATTTGAAAACGGACCATTTTCCACATTTCTGAAGCATGACGTAATGGGGGGGTGTTATCTCTTTTGTCGAAAATCAGCCGTTTTTGCTCGAACATTAAATGCCTCCAAATGGTATTTAATTAACTTCCCGGGGTGAAGAAACCCTTTTTGAGAACTCAGAGTGAGTAAATTGGCCATTTTCATGCACTTTTAACCATTCCATATATCTTGTGTTTAGGGCCCCTGGAAGCATGAAAATCACTTTAAACATGCTAATTTTAGCTCTAACACTGATGATCCACCTACAAATGTGAACTGACGTTCAAAAATAAAACATTTGAAAACGGACCATTTTCCACATTTCTGAAGCATGACGTAATGGGGGGATGTTATCTCTTTTGTCAAAAATCAGCTGTTTTTGATTGAACATTAAATGCCTCCAAATAGTATTTAATTCACTTCCCGAGCCCCTGGAAGCATGAAAATCACTTTAAACATGCTAATTTTAGCTCTAACACTGATGATCCACCTACAAATGTGAACTGACGTTCAAAAATAAAACATTTGAAAACGGACGATTTTCCACATTTCTGAAGCATGACGTAATGGGGGGGTGTTATCTCTTTTGTCGAAAATCAGCCGTTTTTGCTCGAACATTAAATGCCTCCAAATGGTATTTAATTAACTTCCTGGGGTGAAGAAACCCTTTTTTGAGAACTCAGAGTGAGTAAATTGGCCATTTTCATGCACTTTTAACCATTCCATAAACGTTGTGTTTAGGGCCCCTGGAAGCATGAAAATCACTTTAAACATGTTAATTTTAGCTCTAACACTGATGATCCACCTACAAATGTGAACTGACGTTCAAAAATAAAACATTTGAAAACGGACCATTTTTCACATTTCTGAAGCATGACGTAATGGGGGGGTGTTATCTCTTTTGTCAAAAATCAGCTGTTTTTGCTTGAACATTAAATGCCTCCAAATAGTATTTAATTTACTTCCAGAGCCCCTGGAAGCATGAAAATCACTTTAAACATGCTAATTTTAGCTCTAACACTGATGATCCACCTACAAATGTGAACTGACGTTCAAAAATAAAACATTTGAAAACGGTCCATTTTCCACATTTCTGAAGCATGACGTAATGGTAGGGTGTTATCTCTTTTGTCGAAAATCAGCCGTTTTTGCTCGAACATTAAATGCCTCCAAATGGTATTTAATTAACTTCCTGGGGTGAAGAAACCCTTTTTTGAGAACTCAGAGTGAGTAAATTGGCCATTTTCATGCACTTTTAACCATTCCATAAATGTTGTGTTTAGGGCCCCTGGAAGCATGAAAATCACTTTAAACATGCTAATTTTAGCTCTAACACTGATGATCCACCTACAAATGTGAACTGACGTTCAAAAATAAAACATTTGAAAACGGACCATTTTCCACATTTCTGAAGCATGACGAAATGGGGGGGTGTTATCTCTTTTGTCGAAAATCAGCCGTTTTTGCTCGAACATTAAATGCCTCCAAATGGTATTTAATTAACTTCCCGGGGTGAAGAAACCCTTCTTGAGAACTCAGAGTGAGTAAATTGGCCATTTTCATGCACTTTTAACCATTCCATAAATCTTGTGTTTAGGGCCCCTGGAAGCCTGAAAATCACTTTAAACATGCTAATTTTAGCTCTAACACTGATGATCCACCTACAAATGTGAACTGACGTTCAAAAATAAAACATTTGAAAACGGACCATTTTCCACATTTCTGAAGCATGACGAAATGGGGGGGTGTTATCTCTTTTGTCAAAAATCAGCTGTTTTTGCTTGAACATTAAATGCCACCAAATAGTATTTAATTCACTTCCCGAGCCCCTGGAAGCATGAAAATCACTTTAAACATGCTAATTTTAGCTCTAACACTGATGATCCACCTACAAATGTGAACTGATGTTCAAAAATAAAACATTTGAAAACGGACCATTTTCCACATTTCTGAAGCATGACGTAATGGGGGGGGTGTTATCTCTTTTGTCGAAAATCAGCCGTTTTTGCTCGAACATTAAATGCCTCCAAATGGTATTTAATTAACTTCCCGGGGTGAAGAAACCCTTTTTGAGAACTCAGAGTGAGTAAATTGGCCATTTTCATGCACTTTTAACCATTCCATATATCTTGTGTTTAGGGCCCCTGGAAGCATGAAAATCACTTTAAACATGCTAATTTTAGCTCTAACACTGATGATCCACCTACAAATGTGAACTGACGTTCAAAAATAAAACATTTGAAAACGGACCATTTTCCACATTTCTGAAGCATGACGTAATGGGGGGATGTTATCTCTTTTGTCAAAAATCAGCTGTTTTTGATTGAACATTAAATGCCTCCAAATAGTATTTAATTCACTTCCCGAGCCCCTGGAAGCATGAAAATCACTTTAAACATGCTCATTTTAGCTCTAACACTGATGATCCACCTACAAATGTGAACTGACGTTCAAAAATAAAACATTTGAAAACGGACCATTTTCCACATTTCTGAAGCATGACGTAATGGGGGGGTGTTATCTCTTTTGTCGAAAATCAGCCGTTTTTGCTCGAACATTAAATGCCTCCAAATGGTATTTAATTAACTTCCTGGGGTGAAGAACCCCTTTTTTGAGAACTCAGAGTGAGTAAATTGGCCATTTTCATGCACTTTTAACCATTCCATAAACGTTGTGTTTAGGGCCCCTGGAAGCATGAAAATCACTTTAAACATGCTAATTTTAGCTCTAACACTGATGATCCACCTACAAATGTGAACTGACGTTCAAAAATAAAACATTTGAAAACGGACCATTTTTCACATTTCTGAAGCATGACGTAATGGGGGGTGTTATCTCTTTTGTCAAAAATCAGCTGTTTTTGCTTGAACATTAAATGCCTCCAAATAGTATTTAATTTACTTCCAGAGCCCCTGGAAGCATGAAAATCACTTTAAACATGCTAATTTTAGCTCTAACACTGATGATCCACCTACAAATGTGAACTGACATTCAAAAATAAAACATTTGAAAACGGTCCATTTTCCACATTTCTGAAGCATGACGTAATGGTAGGGTGTTATCTCTTTTGTCGAAAATCAGCCGTTTTTGCTCGAACATTAAATGCCTCCAAATGGTATTTAATTAACTTCCTGGGGTGAAGAAACCCTTTTTTGAGAACTCAGAGTGAGTAAATTGGCCATTTTCATGCACTTTTAACCATTCCATAAATGTTGTGTTTAGGGCCCCTGGAAGCATGAAAATCACTTTAAACATGCTAATTTTAGCTCTAACACTGATGATCCACCTACAAATGTGAACTGACGTTCAAAAATAAAACATTTGAAAACGGACCATTTTTCACATTTCTGAAGCATGACGTAATGGGGGGGTGTTATCTCTTTTGTCAAAAATCAGCTGTTTTTGCTTGAACATTAAATGCCTCCAAATAGTATTTAATTTACTTCCAGAGCCCCTGGAAGCATGAAAATCACTTTAAACATGCTAATTTTAGTTCTAACACTGATGATCCACCAACAAATGTGAACTGACGTTCAAAAATAAAACATTTGAAAACGGTCCATTTTCCACATTTCTGAAGCATGACGTAATGGTAGGGTGTTATCTCTTTTGTCGAAAATCAGCCGTTTTTGCTCGAACAATAAATGCCTCCAAATGGTATTTAATTAACTTCCCGGGGTGAAGAAACCCTTCTTGAGAACTCAGAGTGAGTAAATTGGCCATTTTCATGCACTTTTAACCATTCCATAAATCTTGTGTTTAGGGCCCCTGGAAGCCTGAAAATCACTTTAAACATGCTAATTTTAGCTCTAACACTGATGATCCACCTACAAATGTGAACTGACGTTCAAAAATAAAACATTTGAAAACGGACCATTTTCCACATTTCTGAAGCATGACGAAATGGGGGGGTGTTATCTCTTTTGTCAAAAATCAGCTGTTTTTGCTCGAACATTAAATGCCACCAAATAGTATTTAATTCACTTCCCGAGCCCCTGGAAGCATGAAAATCACTTTAAACATGCTAATTTTAGCTCTAACACTGATGATCCACCTACAAATGTGAACTGATGTTCAAAAATAAAACATTTGAAAATGGACCATTTTCCACATTTCTGAAGCATGACGTAATGGGGGGGGTGTTATCTCTTTTGTCGAAAATCAGCCGTTTTTGCTCGAACATTAAATGCCTCCAAATGGTATTTAATTAACTTCCCGGGGTGAAGAAACCCTTTTTGAGAACTCAGAGTGAGTAAATTGGCCATTTTCATGCACTTTTAACCATTCCATAAATCTTGTGTTTAGGGCCCCTGGAAGCCTGAAAATCACTTTAAACATGCTAATTTTAGCTCTAACACTGATGATCCACCTACAAATGTGAACTGACGTTCAAAAATAAAACATTTGAAAACGGACCATTTTCCACATTTCTGAAGCATGACGAAATGGGGGGGTGTTGTCTCTTTTGTCAAAAATCAGCTGTTTTTGCTTGAACATTAAATGCCTCCAAATAGTATTTAATTCACTTCCCGAGCCCCTGGTAGCATGAAAATCACTTTAAACATGCTAATTTTAGCTCTAACACTGATGATCCACCTACAAATGTGAACTGATGTTCAAAAATAAAACATTTGAAAACGGACCATTTTCCACATTTCTGAAGCATGACGTAATGGGGGGGTGTTATCTCTTTTGTCGAAAATCAGCCGTTTTTGCTCGAACATTAAATGCCTCCAAATGGTATTTAATTAACTTCCCGGGGTGAAGAAACCCTTTTTGAGAACTCAGAGTGAGTAAATTGACCATTTTCATGCACTTTTAACCATTCCATAAATCTTGTGTTTAGGGCCCCTGGAAGCATGAAAATCACTTTAAACATGCTAATTTTAGCTCTAACACTGATGATCCACCTACAAATGTGAACTGACGTTCAAAAATAAAACATTTGAAAACGGACCATTTTCCACATTTCTGAAGCATGACGTAATGGGGGGGTGTTATCTCTTTTGTCAAAAATCAGCTGTTTTTGATTGAACATTAAATGCCTCTAAATAGTATTTAATTCACTTCCCGAGCCCCTGGAAGCATGAAAATCACTTTAAACATGCTAATTTTAGCTCTAACACTGATGATCCACCTACAAATGTGAACTGACGTTCAAAAATAAAACATTTGAAAACGGACCATTTTCCACATTTCTGAAGCATGACGTAATGGGGGGGTGTTATCTCTTTTGTCGAAAATCAGCCGTTTTTGCTCGAACATTAAATGCCTCCAAATGGTATTTAATTAACTTCCTGGGGTGAAGAAACCCTTTTTTGAGAACTCAGAGTGAGTAAATTGGCCATTTTCATGCACTTTTAACCATTCCATAAATGTTGTGTTTAGGGCCCCTGGAAGCATGAAAATCACTTTAAACATGCTAATTTTAGCTCTAACACTGATGATCCACCTACAAATGTGAACTGACGTTCAAAAATAAAACATTTGAAAACGGACCATTTTCCACATTTCTGAAGCATGACGTAATGGGGGGGTGTTATCTCTTTTGTAAAAAAAATCAGCTGTATTTGCTTGAACATTAAATGCCTCCAAATAGTATTTAATTTACTTCCAGAGCCCCTGGAAGAATGAAAATCACTTTAAACATGCTAATTTTAGCTCTAACACTGATGATCCACCTACAAATGTGAACTGACGTTCAAAAATAAAACATTTGAAAACGGACCATTTTCCATATTTCTGAAGCATGACGTAATGGTAGGGTGTTATCTCTTTTGTCGAAAATCAGCCGTTTTTGCTCGAACATTAAATGCCTCCAAATGGTATTTAATTAACTTCCCGGGGTGAAGAAACCCTTTTTGAGAACTCAGAGTGAGTAAATTGGCCATTTTCATGCACTTTTAACCATTCCATTAATCTTGTGTTTAGGGCCCCTGGAAGCCTGAAAATCACTTTAAACGTGCTAATTTTAGCTCTAACACTGATGATCCACCTACAAATGTGAACTGACGTTCAAAAATAAAACATTTGAAAACAGACCATTTTCCACATTTCTGAAGCATGTCGTAATGGGGGGGTGTTATCTCTTTTGTCGAAAATCAGCCGTTTTTGCTCGAACATTAAATGCCTCCAAATGGTATTTAATTAACTTCCTGGGGTGAAGAAACCCTTTTTTGAGAACTCAGAGTGAGTAAATTGGCCATTTTCATGCACTTTTAACCATTCCATAAACGTTGTGTTTAGGGCCCCTGGAAGCCTGAAAATCACTTTAAACATGCTAATTTTAGCTCTAACACTGATGATCCACCTACAAATGTGAACTGACGTTCAAAAATAAAACATTTGAAAACGGACCATTTTCCACATTTCTGAAGCATGACGAAATGGGGGGGTGTTATCTCTTTTGTCAAAAATCAGCTGTTTTTGCTTGAACATTAAATGCCTCCAAATAGTATTTAATTCACTTCCCGAGCCCCTGGAAGCATGAAAATCACTTTAAACATGCTAATTTTAGCTCTAACACTGATGATCCACCTACAAATGTGAACTGACGTTCAAAAATAAAACATTTGAAAACGGACCATTTTCCACATTTCTGAAGCATGACGTAATGGTAGGGTGTTATCTCTTTTGTCGAAAATCAGCCGTTTTTGCTCGAACATTAAATGCCTTCAAATGGTATTTAATTAACTTCCCGGGGTGAAGAAACCCTTTTTGAGAACTCAGAGTGAGTAAATTGGCCATTTTCATGCACTTTTAACCATTCCATAAATCTTGTGTTTAGGGCCCCTGGAAGCCTGAAAATCACTTTAAACATGCTAATTTTAGCACTAACACTGATGATCCACCTACAAATGTGAACTGACGTTCAAAAATAAAACATTTGAAAACGGACCATTTTCCACATTTCTGAAGCATGACGGAATGGGGGGTGTTATCTCTTTTGTCAAAAATCAGCTGTTTTTGTTTGAACATTAAATGCCTCCAAATAGTATTTAATTCACTTCCCGAGCCCCTGGAAGCATGAAAATCACTTTAAACATGCTAATTTTAGCTCTAACACTGATGATCCACCTACAAATGTGAACTGACGTTCAAAAATAAAACATTTGAAAACGGACCATTTTCCACATTTCTGAAGCATGACGTAATGGGGGGGTGTTATCTCTTTTGTCGAAAATCAGCCGTTTTTGCTCGAACATTAAATGCCTCCAAATGGTATTTAATTAACTTCCCGGGGTGAAGAAACCCTTTTTGAGAACTCAGAGTGAGTAAATTGGCCATTTTCATGCACTTTTAACCATTCCATATATCTTGTGTTTAGGGCCCCTGGAAGCATGAAAATCACTTTAAACATGCTAATTTTAGCTCTAACACTGATGATCCACCTACAAATGTGAACTGACGTTCAAAAATAAAACATTTGAAAACGGACCATTTTCCACATTTCTGAAGCATGACGTAATGGGGGGATGTTATCTCTTTTGTCAAAAATCAGCTGTTTTTGATTGAACATTAAATGCCTCCAAATAGTATTTAATTCACTTCCCGAGCCCCTGGAAGCATGAAAATCACTTTAAACATGCTAATTTTAGCTCTAACACTGATGATCCACCTACAAATGTGAACTGACGTTCAAAAATAAAACATTTGAAAACGGACCATTTTCCACATTTCTGAAGCATGACGTAATGGGGGGGTGTTATCTCTTTTGTCGAAAATCAGCCGTTTTTGCTCGAACATTAAATGCCTCCAAATGGTATTTAATTAACTTCCTGGGGTGAAGAAACCCTTTTTTGAGAACTCAGAGTGAGTAAATTGGCCATTTTCATGCACTTTTAACCATTCCATAAACGTTGTGTTTAGGGCCCCTGGAAGCATGAAAATCACTTTAAACATGCTAATTTTAGCTCTAACACTGATGATCCACCTACAAATGTGAACTGACGTTCAAAAATAAAACATTTGAAAACGGACCATTTTTCACATTTCTGAAGCATGACGTAATGGGGGGGTGTTATCTCTTTTGTCAAAAATCAGCTGTTTTTGCTTGAACATTAAATGCCTCCAAATAGTATTTAATTTACTTCCAGAGCCCCTGGAAGCATGAAAATCACTTTAAACATGCTAATTTTAGCTCTAACACTGATGATCCACCTACAAATGTGAACTGACGTTCAAAAATAAAACATTTGAAAACGGACCATTTTCCACATTTCTGAAGCATGACGTAATGGGGGGGTGTTATCTCTTTTGTCGAAAATCAGCCGTTTTTGCTCGAACATTAAATGCCTCCAAATGGTATTTAATTAACTTCCTGGGGTGAAGAAACCCTTTTTTGAGAACTCAGAGTGAGTAAATTGGCCATTTTCATGCACTTTTAACCATTCCATAAACGTTGTGTTTAGGGCCCCTGGAAGCATGAAAATCACTTTAAACATGCTAATTTTAGCTCTAACACTGATGATCCACCTACAAATGTGAACTGACGTTCAAAAATAAAACATTTGAAAACGGTCCAATTTCCACATTTCTGAAGCATGACGTAATGGTAGGGTGTTATCTCTTTTGTCGAAAATCAGCCGTTTTTGCTCGAACATTAAATGCCTCCAAATGGTATTTAATTAACTTCCTGGGGTGAAGAAACCCTTTTTTGTGAACTCAGAGTGAGTAAATTGGCCATTTTCATGCACTTTTAACC
Source organism: Lissotriton vulgaris (assembly GCF_964263255.1). Classification (NCBI taxonomy): domain Eukaryota; kingdom Metazoa; phylum Chordata; class Amphibia; order Caudata; family Salamandridae; genus Lissotriton; species Lissotriton vulgaris. The sequence continues at coordinate 329,265 of NW_028255422.1, read as the reverse complement.
ATTCCATAAATCTTGTGTTTAGGGCCCCTGGAAGCCTGAAAATCACTTTAAACATGCTAATTTTAGCTCTAACACTGATGATCCACCTACAAATGTGAACTGACGTTCAAAAATAAAACATTTGAAAACGGACCATTTTCCACATTTCTGAAGCATGACGAAATGGGGGGGTGTTATCTCTTTTGTCAAAAATCAGCTGTTTTTGCTTGAACATTAAATGCCACCAAATAGTATTTAATTCACTTCCCGAGCCCCTGGAAGCATGAAAATCAATTTAAACATGCTAATTTTAGCTCTAACACTGATGATCCACCTACAAATGTGAACTGATGTTCAAAAATAAAACATTTGAAAACGGACCATTTTCCACATTTCTGAAGCATGACGTAATGGGGGGGTGTTATCTCTTTTGTCGAAAATCAGCCGTTTTTGCTCGAACATTAAATGCCTCCAAATGGTATTTAATTAACTTCCCGGGGTGAAGAAACCCTTTTTGAGAACTCAGAGTGAGTAAATTGGCCATTTTCATGCACTTTTAACCATTCCATATATCTTGTGTTTAGGGCCCCTGGAAGCATGAAAATCACTTTAAACATGCTAATTTTAGCTCTAACACTGATGATCCACCTACAAATGTGAACTGACGTTCAAAAATAAAACATTTGAAAACGGACCATTTTCCACATTTCTGAAGCATGACGTAATGGGGGGATGTTATCTCTTTTGTCAAAAATCAGCTGTTTTTGATTGAACATTAAATGCCTCCAAATAGTATTTAATTCACTTCCCGAGCCCCTGGAAGCATGAAAATCACTTTAAACATGCTAATTTTAGCTCTAACACTGATGATCCACCTACAAATGTGAACTGACGTTCAAAAATAAAACATTTGAAAACGGACCATTTTCCACATTTCTGATGCATGACGTAATGGGGGGGTGTTATCTCTTTTGTCGAAAATCAGCCGTTTTTGCTCGAACATTAAATGCCTCCAAATGGTATTTAATTAACTTCCTGGGGTGAAGAAACCCTTTTTTGAGAACTCAGAGTGAGTAAATTGGCCATTTTCATGCACTTTTAACCATTCCATAAACGTTGTGTTTAGGGCCCCTGGAAGCATGAAAATCACTTTAAACATGTTAATTTTAGCTCTAACACTGATGATCCACCTACAAATGTGAACTGACGTTCAAAAATAAAACATTTGAAAACGGACCATTTTTCACATTTCTGAAGCATGACGTAATGGGGGGGTGTTATCTCTTTTGTCAAAAATCAGCTGTTTTTGCTTGAACATTAAATGCCTCCAAATAGTATTTAATTTACTTCCAGAGCCCCTGGAAGCATGAAAATCACTTTAAACATGCTAATTTTAGCTCTAACACTGATGATCCACCTACAAATGTGAACTGACGTTCAAAAATAAAACATTTGAAAACGGTCCATTTTCCACATTTCTGAAGCATGACGTAATGGTAGGGTGTTATCTCTTTTGTCGAAAATCAGCCGTTTTTGCTCGAACATTAAATGCCTCCAAATGGTATTTAATTAACTTCCTGGGGTGAAGAAACCCTTTTTTGAGAACTCAGAGTGAGTAAATTGGCCATTTTCATGCACTTTTAACCATTCCATAAATGTTGTGTTTAGGGCCCCTGGAAGCATGAAAATCACTTTAAACATGCTAATTTTAGCTCTAACACTGATGATCCACCTACAAATGTGAACTGACGTTCAAAAATAAAACATTTGAAAACGGACCATTTTCCACATTTCTGAAGCATGACGAAATGGGGGGGTGTCATCTCTTTTGTCGAAAATCAGCCGTTTTTGCTCGAACATTAAATGCCTCCAAATGGTATTTAATTAACTTCCCGGGGTGAAGAAACCCTTCTTGAGAACTCAGAGTGAGTAAATTGGCCATTTTCATGCACTTTTAACCATTCCATAAATCTTGTGTTTAGGGCCCCTGGAAGCCTGAAAATCACTTTAAACATGCTAATTTTAGCTCTAACACTGATGATCCACCTACAAATGTGAACTGACGTTCAAAAATAAAACATTTGAAAACGGACCATTTTCCACATTTCTGAAGCATGACGAAATGGGGGGGTGTTATCTCTTTTGTCAAAAATCAGCTGTTTTTGCTTGAACATTAAATGCCACCAAATAGTATTTAATTCACTTCCCGAGCCCCTGGAAGCATGAAAATCACTTTAAACATGCTAATTTTAGCTCTAACACTGATGATCCACCTACAAATGTGAACTGATGTTCAAAAATAAAACATTTGAAAACGGACCATTTTCCACATTTCTGAAGCATGACGTAATGGGGGGGTGTTATCTCTTTTGTCGAAAATCAGCCGTTTTTGCTCGAACATTAAATGCCTCCAAATGGTATTTAATTAACTTCCCGGGGTGAAGAAACCCTTTTTGAGAACTCAGAGTGAGTAAATTGGCCATTTTCATGCACTTTTAACCATTCCATATATCTTGTGTTTAGGGCCCCTGGAAGCATGAAAATCACTTTAAACATGCTAATTTTAGCTCTAACACTGATGATCCACCTACAAATGTGAACTGACGTTCAAAAATAAAACATTTGAAAACGGACCATTTTCCACATTTCCGAAGCATGACGTAATGGGGGGATGTTATCTCTTTTGTCAAAAATCAGCTGTTTTTGATTGAACATTAAATGCCTCCAAATAGTATTTAATTCACTTCCCGAGCCCCTGGAAGCATGAAAATCACTTTAAACATGCTAATTTTAGCTCTAACACTGATGATCCACCTACAAATGTGAACTGACGTTCAAAAATAAAACATTTGAAAACGGACCATTTTCCACATTTCTGAAGCATGACGTAATGGGGGGGTGTTATCTCTTTTGTCGAAAATCAGCCGTTTTTGCTCGAACATTAAATGCCTCCAAATGGTATTTAATTAACTTCCTGGGGTGAAGAAACCCTTTTTTGAGAACTCAGAGTGAGTAAATTGGCCATTTTCATGCACTTTTAACCATTCCATAAACGTTGTGTTTAGGGCCCCTGGAAGCATGAAAATCACTTTAAACATGCTAATTTTAGCTCTAACACTGATGATCCACCTACAAATGTGAACTGACGTTCAAAAATAAAACATTTGAAAACGGACCATTTTTCACATTTCTGAAGCATGACGTAATGGGGGGGTGTTATCTCTTTTGTCAAAAATCAGCTGTTTTTGCTTGAACATTAAATGCCACCAAATAGTATTTAATTCACTTCCCGAGCCCCTGGAAGCATGAAAATCACTTTAAACATGCTAATTTTAGCTCTAACACTGATGATCCACCTACAAATGTGAACTGATGTTCAAAAATAAAACATTTGAAAATGGACCATTTTCCACATTTCTGAAGCATGACGTAATGGGGGGGGTGTTATCTCTTTTGTCGAAAATCAGCCGTTTTTGCTCGAACATTAAATGCCTCCAAATGGTATTTAATTAACTTCCCGGGGTGAAGAAACCCTTTTTGAGAACTCAGAGTGAGTAAATTGGCCATTTTCATGCACTTTTAACCATTCCATAAATCTTGTGTTTAGGGCCCCTGGAAGCCTGAAAATCACTTTAAACATGCTAATTTTAGCTCTAACACTGATGATCCACCTACAAATGTGAACTGACGTTCAAAAATAAAACATTTGAAAACGGACCATTTTCCACATTTCTGAAGCATGACGAAATGGGGGGGTGTTATCTCTTTTGTCAAAAATCAGCTGTTTTTGCTTGAACATTAAATGCCTCCAAATAGTATTTAATTCACTTCCCGAGCCCCTGGAAGCATGAAAATCACTTTAAACATGCTAATTTTAGCTCTAACACTGATGATCCACCTACAAATGTGAACTGATGTTCAAAAATAAAACATTTGAAAACGGTCCATTTTCCACATTTCTGAAGCATGACGTAATGGTAGGGTGTTATCTCTTTTGTCGAAAATCAGCCGTTTTTGCTCGAACATTAAATGCCTCCAAATGGTATTTAATTAACTTCCTGGGGTGAAGAAACCCTTTTTGAGAACTCAGAGTGAGTAAATTGGCCATTTTAATGCACTTTTAACCATTCCATAAATCTTGTGTTTCGGGCCCCTGGAAGCCTGAAAATCACTTTAAACATGCTAATTTTATCTCTAACACTGATGATCCACCTACAAATGTGAACTGACGTTCAAAAATAAAACATTTGAAAACGGACCATTTTCCACATTTCTGAAGCATGACGAAATGGGGGGATGTTATCTCTTTTGTCGAAAATCAGCCGTTTTTGCTCGAACATTAAATGCCTCCAAATGGTATTTAATTAACTTCCCGGGGTGAAGAAACCCTTCTTGAGAACTCAGAGTGAGTAAATTGGCCATTTTCATGCACTTTTAACCATTCCATAAATCTTGTGTTTAGGGCCCCTGGAAGCCTGAAAATCACTTTAAACATGCTAATTTTAGCTCTAACACTGATGATCCACCTACAAATGTGAACTGACGTTCAAAAATAAAACATTTGAAAACGGACCATTTTCCACATTTCTGAAGCATGACGAAATGGGGGGGTGTTATCTCTTTTGTCAAAAATCAGCTGTTTTTGCTTGAACATTAAATGCCACCAAATAGTATTTAATTCACTTCCCGAGCCCCTGGAAGCATGAAAATCACTTTAAACATGCTAATTTTAGCTCTAACACTGATGATCCACCTACAAATGTGAACTGATGTTCAAAAATAAAACATTTGAAAACGGACCATTTTCCACATTTCTGAAGCATGACGTAATGGGGGGGTGTTATCTCTTTTGTCGAAAATCAGCCGTTTTTGCTCGAACATTAAATGCCTCCAAATGGTATTTAATTAACTTCCCGGGGTGAAGAAACCCTTTTTGAGAACTCAGAGTGAGTAAATTGGCCATTTTCATGCACTTTTAACCATTCCAAATATCTTGTGTTTAGGGCCCCTGGAAGCATGAAAATCACTTTAAACATGCTAATTTTAGCTCTAACACTGATGATCCACCTACAAATGTGAACTGACGTTCAAAAATAAAACATTTGAAAACGGACCATTTTCCACATTTCTGAAGCATGACGAAATGGGGGGGTGTTATCTCTTTTGTCAAAAATCAGCTGTTTTTGCTTGAACATTAAATGCCACCAAATAGTATTTAATTCACTTCCCGAGCCCCTGGAAGCATGAAAATCACTTTAAACATGCTAATTTTAGCTCTAACACTGATGATCCACCTACAAATGTGAACTGATGTTCAAAAATAAAACATTTGAAAACGGACCATTTTCCACATTTCTGAAGCATGACGTAATGGGGGGATGTTATCTCTTTTGTCAAAAATCAGCTGTTTTTGATTGAACATTAAATGCCTCCAAATAGTATTTAATTCACTTCCCGAGCCCCTGGAAGCATGAAAATCACTTTAAACATGCTAATTTTAGCTCTAACACTGATGATCCACCTACAAATGTGAACTGACGTTCAAAAATAAAACATTTGAAAACGGACCATTTTCCACATTTCTGAAGCATGACGTAATGGGGGGGTGTTATCTCTTTTGTCGAAAATCAGCCGTTTTTGCTCGAACATTAAATGCCTCCAAATGGTATTTAATTAACTTCCTGGGGTGAAGAAACCCTTTTTTGAGAACTCAGAGTGAGTAAATTGGCCATTTTCATGCACTTTTAACCATTCCATAAACGTTGTGTTTAGGGCCCCTGGAAGCATGAAAATCACTTTAAACATGCTAATTTTAGCTCTAACACTGATGATCCACCTACAAATGTGAACTGACGTTCAAAAATAAAACATTTGAAAACGGACCATTTTCCACATTTCTGAAGCATGACGAAATGGGGGGGTGTTATCTCTTTTGTCGAAAATCAGCCGTTTTTTCTCGAACATTAAATGCCTCCAAATGGTATTTAATTAACTTCCCGGGGTGAAGAAACCCTTTTTGAGAACTCAGAGTGAGTAAATTGGCCATTTTCATGCACTTTTAACCATTCCATAAATCTTGTGTTTAGGGACCCTGGAAGCATAAAAATCACTTTAAACATGCTAATTTTAGCTCTAACACTGATGATCCACCTACAAATGTGAACTGACGTTCAAAAATAAAACATTTGAAAACGGACCATTTTCCACATTTCTGAAGCATGACGAAATGGGGGGGTGTTATCTCTTTTGTCAAAAATCAGCTGTTTTTGCTTGAACATTAAATGCCTCCAAATAGTATTTAATTCACTTCCCGAGCCCCTGGAAGCATGAAAATCACTTTAAACATGCTAATTTTAGCTCTAACACTGATGATCCACCTACAAATGTGAACTGATGTTCAAAAATAAAACATTTGAAAACGGTCCATTTTCCACATTTCTGAAGCATGACGTAATGGTAGGGTGTTATCTCTTTTGTCGAAAATCAGCCGTTTTTGCTCGAACATTAAATGCCTCCAAATGGTATTTAATTAACTTCCTGGGGTGAAGAAACCCTTTTTGAGAACTCAGAGTGAGTAAATTGGCCATTTTAATGCACTTTTAACCATTCCATAAATCTTGTGTTTCGGGCCCCTGGAAGCCTGAAAATCACTTTAAACATGCTAATTTTATCTCTAACACTGATGATCCACCTACAAATGTGAACTGACGTTCAAAAATAAAACATTTGAAAACGGACCATTTTCCACATTTCTGAAGCATGACGAAATGGGGGGATGTTATCTCTTTTGTCGAAAATCAGCCGTTTTTGCTCGAACATTAAATGCCTCCAAATGGTATTTAATTAACTTCCCGGGGTGAAGAAACCCTTCTTGAGAACTCAGAGTGAGTAAATTGGCCATTTTCATGCACTTTTAACCATTCCATAAATCTTGTGTTTAGGGCCCCTGGAAGCCTGAAAATCACTTTAAACATGCTAATTTTAGCTCTAACACTGATGATCCACCTACAAATGTGAACTGACGTTCAAAAATAAAACATTTGAAAACGGACCATTTTCCACATTTCTGAAGCATGACGAAATGGGGGGGTGTTATCTCTTTTGTCAAAAATCAGCTGTTTTTGCTTGAACATTAAATGCCACCAAATAGTATTTAATTCACTTCCCGAGCCCCTGGAAGCATGAAAATCACTTTAAACATGCTAATTTTAGCTCTAACACTGATTATCCACCTACAAATGTGAACTGATGTTCAAAAATAAAACATTTGAAAACGGACCATTTTCCACATTTCTGAAGCATGACGTAATGGGGGGGTGTTATCTCTTTTGTCGAAAATCAGCCGTTTTTGCTCGAACATTAAATGCCTCCAAATGGTATTTAATTAACTTCCCGGGGTGAAGAAACCCTTTTTGAGAACTCAGAGTGAGTAAATTGGCCATTTTCATGCACTTTTAACCATTCCAAATATCTTGTGTTTAGGGCCCCTGGAAGCATGAAAATCACTTTAAACATGCTAATTTTAGCTCTAACACTGATGATCCACCTACAAATGTGAACTGACGTTCAAAAATAAAACATTTGAAAACGGACCATTTTCCACATTTCTGAAGCATGACGAAATGGGGGGGTGTTATCTCTTTTGTCAAAAATCAGCTGTTTTTGCTTGAACATTAAATGCCACCAAATAGTATTTAATTCACTTCCCGAGCCCCTGGAAGCATGAAAATCACTTTAAACATGCTAATTTTAGCTCTAACACTGATGATCCACCTACAAATGTGAACTGATGTTCAAAAATAAAACATTTGAAAACGGACCATTTTCCACATTTCTGAAGCATGACGTAATGGGGGGATGTTATCTCTTTTGTCAAAAATCAGCTGTTTTTGATTGAACATTAAATGCCTCCAAATAGTATTTAATTCACTTCCCGAGCCCCTGGAAGCATGAAAATCACTTTAAACATGCTAATTTTAGCTCTAACACTGATGATCCACCTACAAATGTGAACTGACGTTCAAAAATAAAACATTTGAAAACGGACCATTTTCCACATTTCTGAAGCATGACGTAATGGGGGGGTGTTATCTCTTTTGTCGAAAATCAGCCGTTTTTGCTCGAACATTAAATGCCTCCAAATGGTATTTAATTAACTTCCTGGGGTGAAGAAACCCTTTTTTGAGAACTCAGAGTGAGTAAATTGGCCATTTTCATGCACTTTTAACCATTCCATAAACGTTGTGTTTAGGGCCCCTGGAAGCATGAAAATCACTTTAAACATGCTAATTTTAGCTCTAACACTGATGATCCACCTACAAATGTGAACTGACGTTCAAAAATAAAACATTTGAAAACGGACCATTTTTCACATTTCTGAAGCATGACGTAATGGGGGGGTGTTATCTCTTTTGTCAAAAATCAGCTGTTTTTGCTTGAACATTAAATGCCTCCAAATAGTATTTAATTTACTTCCAGAGCCCCTGGAAGCATGAAAATCACTTTAAACATGCTAATTTTAGCTCTAACACTGATGATCCACCTACAAATGTGAACTGACGTTCAAAAATAAAACATTTGAAAACGGTCCATTTTCCACATTTCTGAAGCATGACGTAATGGTAGGGTGTTATCTCTTTTGTCGAAAATCAGCCGTTTTTGCTCGAACATTAAATGCCTCCAAATGGTATTTAATTAACTTCCTGGGGTGAAGAAACCCTTTTTTGAGAACTCAGAGTGAGTAAATTGGCCATTTTCATGCACTTTTAACCATTCCATAAATGTTGTGTTTAGGGCCCCTGGAAGCATGAAAATCACTTTAAACATGCTAATTTTAGCTCTAACACTGATGATCCACCTACAAATGTGAACTGACGTTCAAAAATAAAACATTTGAAAACGGACCATTTTTCACATTTCTGAAGCATGACGTAATGGGGGGGTGTTATCTCTTTTGTCAAAAATCAGCTGTTTTTGCTTGAACATTAAATGCCTCCAAATAGTATTTAATTTACTTCCAGAGCCCCTGGAAGCATGAAAATCACTTTAAACATGCTAATTTTAGCTCTAACACTGATGATCCACCTACAAATGTGAACTGACGTTCAAAAATAAAACATTTGAAAACGGTCAATTTTCCACATTTCTGAAGCATGACGTAATGGTAGGGTGTTATCTCTTTTGTCGAAAATCAGCCGTTTTTGCTCGAACATTAAATGCCTCCAAATGGTATTTAATTAACTTCCCTGGGTGAAGAAACCCTTCTTGAGAACTCAGAGTGAGTAAATTGGCCATTTTCATGCACTTTTAACCATTCCATAAATCTTGTGTTTAGGGCCCCTGGAAGCCTGAAAATCACTTTAAACATGCTAATTTTAGCTCTAACACTGATGATCCACCTACAAATGTGAACTGACGTTCAAAAATAAAACATTTGAAAACGGACCATTTTCCACATTTCTGAAGCATGACGAAATGGGGGGGTGTTATCTCTTTTGTCAAAAATCAGCTGTTTTTGCTTGAACATTAAATGCCACCAAATAGTATTTAATTCACTTCCCGAGCCCCTGGAAGCATGAAAATCACTTTAAACATGCTAATTTTAGCTCTAACACTGATGATCCACCTACAAATGTGAACTGATGTTCAAAAATAAAACATTTGAAAATGGACCATTTTCCACATTTCTGAAGCATGACGTAATGGGGGGGGGTGTTATCTCTTTTGTCGAAAATCAGCCGTTTTTGCTCGAACATTAAATGCCTCCAAATGGTATTTAATTAACTTCCCGGGGTGAAGAAACCCTTTTTGAGAACTCAGAGTGAGTAAATTGGCCATTTTCATGCACTTTTAACCATTCCATAAATCTTGTGTTTAGGGCCCCTGGAAGCCTGAAAATCACTTTAAACATGCTAATTTTAGCTCTAACACTGATGATCCACCTACAAATGTGAACTGACGTTCAAAAATAAAACATTTGAAAACGGACCATTTTCCACATTTCTGAAGCATGACGAAATGGGGGGGTGTTATCTCTTTTGTCAAAAATCAGCTGTTTTTGCTTGAACATTAAATGCCTCCAAATAGTATTTAATTCACTTCCCGAGCCCCTGGAAGCATGAAAATCACTTTAAACATGCTAATTTTAGCTCTAACACTGATGATCCACCTACAAATGTGAACTGATGTTCAAAAATAAAACATTTGAAAACGGACCATTTTCCACATTTCTGAAGCATGACGTAATGGGGGGGTGTTATCTCTTTTGTCGAAAATCAGCCGTTTTTGCTCGAACATTAAATGCCTCCAAATGGTATTTAATTAACTTCCCGGGGTGAAGAAACCCTTTTTGAGAACTCAGAGTGAGTAAATTGACCATTTTCATGCACTTTTCACCATTCCATAAATCTTGTGTTTAGGGCCCCTGGAAGCATGAAAATCACTTTAAACATGCTAATTTTAGCTCTAACACTGATGATCCACCTACAAATGTGAACTGACGTTCAAAAATAAAACATTTGAAAACGGACCATTTTCCACATTTCTGAAGCATGACGTAATGGGGGGGTGTTATCTCTTTTGTCAAAAATCAGCTGTTTTTGATTGAACATTAAATGCCTCTAAATAGTATTTAATTCACTTCCCGAGCCCCTGGAAGCATGAAAATCACTTTAAACATGCTAATTTTAGCTCTAACACTGATGATCCACCTACAAATGTGAACTGACGTTCAAAAATAAAACATTTGAAAACTGACCATTTTCCACATTTCTGAAGCATGACGTAATGGGGGGGTGTTATCTCTTTTGTCGAAAATCAGCCGTTTTTGCTCGAACATTAAATGCCTCCAAATGGTATTTAATTAACTTCCTGGGGTGAAGAAACCCTTTTTTGAGAACTCAGAGTGAGTAAATTGGCCATTTTCATGCACTTTTAACCATTCCATAAATGTTGTGTTTAGGGCCCCTGGAAGCATGAAAATCACTTTAAACATGCTAATTTTAGCTCTAACACTGATGATCCACCTACAAATGTGAACTGACGTTCAAAAATAAAACATTTGAAAACGGACCATTTTCCACATTTCTGAAGCATGACGTAATGGGGGGGTGTTATCTCTTTTGTAAAAAAAATCAGCTGTATTTGCTTGAACATTAAATGCCTCCAAATAGTATTTAATTTACTTCCAGAGCCCCTGGAAGAATGAAAATCACTTTAAACATGCTAATTTTAGCTCTAACACTGTTGATCCACCTACAAATGTGAACTGACGTTCAAAAATAAAACATTTGAAAACGGACCATTTTCCATATTTCTGAAGCATGACGTAATGGTAGGGTGTTATCTCTTTTGTCGAAAATCAGCCGTTTTTGCTCGAACATTAAATGCCTCCAAATGGTATTTAATTAACTTCCCGGGGTGAAGAAACCCTTTTAGAGAACTCAGAGTGAGTAAATTGGCCATTTTCATGCACTTTTAACCATTCCATTAATCTTGTGTTTAGGGCCCCTGGAAGCCTGAAAATCACTTTAAACGTGCTAATTTTAGCTCTAACACTGATGATCCACCTACAAATGTGAACTGACGTTCAAAAATAAAACATTTGAAAACAGACCATTTTCCACATTTCTGAAGCATGTCGTAATGGGGGGGTGTTATCTCTTTTGTCGAAAATCAGCCGTTTTTGCTCGAACATTAAATGCCTCCAAATGGTATTTAATTAACTTCCTGGGGTGAAGAAACCCTTTTTTGAGAACTCAGAGTGAGTAAATTGGCCATTTTCATGCACTTTTAACCATTCCATAAACGTTGTGTTTAGGGCCCCTGGAAGCATGAAAATCACTTTAAACATGCTAATTTTAGCTCTAACACTGATGATCCACCTACAAATGTGAACTGACGTTCAAAAATAAAACATTTGAAAACGGACCATTTTCCACATTTCTGAAGCATGACGTAATGGGGGGTGTTATCTCTTTTGTCAAAAATCAGCTGTTTTTGATTGAACATTAAATGCCTCTAAATAGTATTTAATTCACTTCCCGAGCCCCTGGAAGCATGAAAATCACTTTAAACATGCTAATTTTAGCTCTAACACTGATGATCCACCTACAAATGTGAACTGACGTTCAAAAATAAAACATTTGAAAACGGACCATTTTCCACATTTCTGAAGCATGACGTAATGGGGGGGTGTTATCTCTTTTGTCGAAAATCAGCCGTTTTTGCTCGAACATTAAATGCCTCCAAATGGTATTTAATTAACTTCCTGGGGTGAAGAAACCCTTTTTTGAGAACTCAGAGTGAGTAAATTGGCCATTTTCATGCACTTTTAACCATTCCATAAACGTTGTGTTTAGGGCCCCTGGAAGCATGAAAATCACTTTAAACATGCTAATTTTAGCTCTAACACTGATGATCCACCTACAAATGTGAACTGACGTTCAAAAATAAAACATTTGAAAACGGACCATTTTTCACATTTCTGAAGCATGACGTAATGGGGGGGTGTTATCTCTTTTGTCAAAAATCAGCTGTTTTTGCTTGAACATTAAATGCCTCCAAATAGTATTTAATTTACTTCCAGAGCCCCTGGAAGCATGAAAATCACTTTAAACATGCTAATTTTAGCTCTAACACTGATGATCCACCTACAAATGTGAACTGACGTTCAAAAATAAAACATTTGAAAACGGTCCATTTTCCACATTTCTGAAGCATGACGTAATGGTAGGGTGTTATCTCTTTTGTCGAAAATCAGCCGTTTTTGCTCGAACATTAAATGCCTCCAAATGGTATTTAATTAACTTCCTGGGGTGAAGAAACCCTTTTTTGAGAACTCAGAGTGAGTAAATTGGCCATTTTCATGCACTTTTAACCATTCCATAAATGTTGTGTTTAGGGCCCCTGGAAGCATGAAAATCACTTTAAACATGCTAATTTTAGCTCTAACACTGATGATCCACCTACAAATGTGAACTGACGTTCAAAAATAAAACATTTGAAAACGGACCATTTTTCACATTTCTGAAGCATGACGTAATGGGGGGGTGTTATCTCTTTTGTCAAAAATCAGCTGTTTTTGCTTGAACATTAAATGCCTCCAAATAGTATTTAATTTACTTCCAGAGCCCCTGGAAGCATGAAAATCACTTTAAACATGCTAATTTTAGCTCTAACACTGATGATCCACCTACAAATGTGAACTGACGTTCAAAAATAAAACATTTGAAAACGGTCCATTTTCCACATTTCTGAAGCATGACGTAATGGTAGGGTGTTATCTCTTTTGTCGAAAATCAGCCGTTTTTGCTCGAACATTAAATGCCTCCAAATGGTATTTAATTAACTTCCCGGGGTGAAGAAACCCTTCTTGAGAACTCAGAGTGAGTAAATTGGCCATTTTCATGCACTTTTAACCATTCCATAACTCTTGTGTTTAGGGCCCCTGGAAGCCTGAAAATCACTTTAAACATGCTAATTTTAGCTCTAACACTGATGATCCACCTACAAATGTGAACTGACGTTCAAAAATAAAACATTTGAAAACGGACCATTTTCCACATTTCTGAAGCATGACGAAATGGGGGGGTGTTATCTCTTTTGTCAAAAATCAGCTGTTTTTGCTTGAACATTAAATGCCACCAAATAGTATTTAATTCACTTCCCGAGCCCCTGGAAGCATGAAAATCACTTTAAACATGCTAATTTTAGCTCTAACACTGATGATCCACCTACAAATGTGAACTGATGTTCAAAAATAAAACATTTGAAAACGGACCATTTTCCACATTTCTGAAGCATGACGTAATGGGGGGGTGTTATCTCTTTTGTCGAAAATCAGCCGTTTTTGCTCGAACATTAAATGCCTCCAAATGGTATTTAATTAACTTCCCGGGGTGAAGAAACCCTTTTTGAGAACTCAGAGTGAGTAAATTGGCCATTTTCATGCACTTTTAACCATTCCATATATCTTGTGTTTAGGGCCCCTGGAAGCATGAAAATCACTTTAAACATGCTAATTTTAGCTCTAACACTGATGATCCACCTACAAATGTGAACTGACGTTCAAAAATAAAACATTTGAAAACGGACCATTTTCCACATTTCTGAAGCATGACGTAATGGGGGGATGTTATCTCTTTTGTCAAAAATCAGCTGTTTTTGATTGAACATTAAATGCCTCCAAATAGTATTTAATTCACTTCCCGAGCCCCTGGAAGCATGAAAATCACTTTAAACATGCTAATTTTAGCTCTAACACTGATGATCCACCTACAAATGTGAACTGACGTTCAAAAATAAAACGTTTGAAAACGGACCATTTTCCACATTTCTGAAGCATGACGTAATGGGGGGGTATTATCTCTTTTGTCGAAAATCAGCCGTTTTTGCTCGAACATTAAATGCCTCCAAATGGTATTTAATTAACTTCCTGGGGTGAAGAAACCCTTTTTTGAGAACTCAGAGTGAGTAAATTGGCCATTTTCATGCACTTTTAACCATTCCATAAACGTTGTGTTTAGGGCGCCTGGAAGCATGAAAATCACTTTAAACATGCTAATTTTAGCTCTAACACTGATGATCCACCTACAAATGTGAACTGACGTTCAAAAATAAAACATTTGAAAACGGACCATTTTTCACATTTCTGAAGCATGACGTAATGGGGGGGTGTTATCTCTTTTGTCAAAAATCAGCTGTTTTTGCTTGAACATTAAATGCCTCCAAATAGTATTTAATTTACTTCCAGAGCCCCTGGAAGCATGAAAATCACTTTAAACATGCTAATTTTAGCTCTAACACTGATGATCCACCTACAAATGTGAACTGACGTTCAAAAATAAAACATTTGAAAACGGTCCATTTTCCACATTTCTGAAGCATGACGTAATGGTAGGGTGTTATCTCTTTTGTCGAAAATCAGCCGTTTTTGCTCGAACATTAAATGCCTCCAAATGGTATTTAATTAACTTCCTGGGGTGAAGAAACCCTTTTTTGAGAACTCAGAGTGAGTAAATTGGCCATTTTCATGCACTTTTAACCATTCCATAAATGTTGTGTTTAGGGCCCCTGGAAGCATGAAAATCACTTTAAACATGCTAATTTTAGCTCTAACACTGATGATCCACCTACAAATGTGAACTGACGTTCAAAAATAAAACATTTGAAAACGGTCCATTTTCCACATTTCTGAAGCATGACGTAATGGTAGGGTGTTATCTCTTTTGTCGAAAATCAGCCGTTTTTGCTCGAACATTAAATGCCTCCAAATGGTATTTAATTAACTTCCTGGGGTGAAGAAACCCTTTTTTGAGAACTCAGAGTGAGTAAATTGGCCATTTTCATGCACTTTTAACCATTCCATAAATGTTGTGTTTAGGGCCCCTGGAAGCATGAAAATCACTTTAAACATGCTAATTTTAGCTCTAACACTGATGATCCACCTACAAATGTGAACTGACGTTCAAAAATAAAACATTTGAAAACGGACCATTTTTCACATTTCTGAAGCATGACGTAATGGGGGGTGTTATCTCTTTTGTCAAAAATCAGCTGTTTTTGCTTGAACATTAAATGCCTCCAAATAGTATTTAATTTACTTCCAGAGCCCCTGGAAGCATGAAAATCACTTTAAACATGCTAATTTTAGCTCTAACACTGATGATCCACCTACAAATGTGAACTGACGTTCAAAAATAAAACATTTGAAAACGTCCATTTTCCACATTTCTGAAGCATGACGTAATGGTAGGGTGTTATCTCTTTTGTCGAAAATCAGCCGTTTTTGCTCGAACATTAAATGCCTCCAAATGGTATTTAATTAACTTCCCGGGGTGAAGAAACCCTTCTTGAGAACTCAGAGTGAGTAAATTGGCCATTTTCATGCACTTTTAACCATTCCATAAATCTTGTGTTTAGGGCCCCTGGAAGCCTGAAAATCACTTTAAACATGCTAATTTTAGCTCTAACACTGATGATCCACCTACAAATGTGAACTGACGTTCAAAAATAAAACATTTGAAAACGGACCATTTTCCACATTTCTGTAGCATGACGAAATGGGGGGGTGTTATCTCTTTTGTCAAAAATCAGCTGTTTTTGCTTGAACATTAAATGCCACCAAATAGTATTTAATTCACTTCCCGAGCCCCTGGAAGCATGAAAATCACTTTAAACATGCTAATTTTAGCTCTAACACTGATGATCCACCTACAAATGTGAACTGATGTTCAAAAATAAAACATTTGAAAATGGACCATTTTCCACATTTCTGAAGCATGACGTAATGGGGGGGGTGTTATCTCTTTTGTCGAAAATCAGCCGTTTTTGCTCGAACATTAAATGCCTCCAAATGGTATTTAATTAACTTCCCGGGGTGAAGAAACCCTTTTTGAGAACTCAGAGTGAGTAAATTGGCCATTTTCATGCACTTTTAACCATTCCATAAATCTTGTGTTTAGGGCCCCTGGAAGCCTGAAAATCACTTTAAACATGCTAATTTTAGCTCTAACACTGATGATCCACCTACAAATGTGAACTGACGTTCAAAAATAAAACATTTGAAAACGGACCATTTTCCACATTTCTGAAGCATGACGAAATGGGGGGGTGTTATCTCTTTTGTCAAAAATCAGCTGTTTTTGCTTGAACATTAAATGCCTCCAAATAGTATTTAATTCACTTCCCGAGCCCCTGGAAGCATGAAAATCACTTTAAACATGCTAATTTTAGCTCTAACACTGATGATCCACCTACAAATGTGAACTGACGTTCAAAAATAAAACATTTGAAAACGGACCATTTTCCACATTTCTGAAGCATGACGTAATGGGGGGGTGTTATCTCTTTTGTCGAAAATCAGCCGTTTTTGCTCGAACATTAAATGCCTCCAAATGGTATTTAATTAACTTCCCGGGGTGAAGAAACCCTTTTTGAGAACTCAGAGTGAGTAAATTGACCATTTTCATGCACTTTTAACCATTCCATAAATCTTGTGTTTAGGGCCCCTGGAAGCATGAAAATCACTTTAAACATGCTAATTTTAGCTCTAACACTGATGATCCACCTACAAATGTGAACTGACGTTCAAAAATAAAACATTTGAAAACGGACCATTTTCCACATTTCTGAAGCATGACGTAATGGGGGGGTGTTATCTCTTTTGTCAAAAATCAGCTGTTTTTGATTGAACATTAAATGCCTCTAAATAGTATTTAATTCACTTCCCGAGCCCCTGGAAGCATGAAAATCACTTTAAACCTGCTAATTTTAGCTCTAACACTGATGATCCACCTACAAATGTGAACTGACGTTCAAAAATAAAACATTTGAAAACGGACCATTTTCCACATTTCTGAAGCATGACGTAATGGGGGGGTGTTATCTCTTTTGTCGAAAATCAGCCGTTTTTGCTCGAACATTAAATGCCTCCAAATGGTATTTAATTAACTTCCTGGGGTGAAGAAACCCTTTTTTGAGAACTCAGAGTGAGTAAATTGGCCATTTTCATGCACTTTTAACCATTCCATAAATGTTGTGTTTAGGGCCCCTGGAAGCATGAAAATCACTTTAAACATGCTAATTTTAGCTCTAACACTGATGATCCACCTACAAATGTGAACTGACGTTCAAAAATAAAACATTTGAAAACGGACCATTTTCCACATTTCTGAAGCATGACGTAATGGAGGGGTGTTATCTCTTTTGTAAAAAAATCAGCTGTATTTGCTTGAACATTAAATGCCTCCAAATAGTATTTAATTTACTTCCAGAGCCCCTGGAAGAATGAAAATCACTTTAAACATGCTAATTTTAGCTCTAACACTGATGATCCACCTACAAATGTGAACTGACGTTCAAAAATAAAACATTTGAAAACGGACCATTTTCCATATTTCTGAAGCATGACGTAATGGTAGGGTGTTATCTCTTTTGTCGAAAATCAGCCGTTTTTGCTCGAACATTAAATGCCTCCAAATGGTATTTAATTAACTTCCCGGGGTGAAGAAACCCTTTTTGAGAACTCAGAGTGAGTAAATTGGCCATTTTCATGCACTTTTAACCATTCCATTAATCTTGTGTTTAGGGCCCCTGGAAGCCTGAAAATCACTTTAAACGTGCTAATTTTAGCTCTAACACTGATGATCCACCTACAAATGTGAACTGACGTTCAAAAATAAAACATTTGAAAACGGACCATTTTCCACATTTCTGAAGCATGGCGTAATGGGGGGGTGTTATCTCTTTTGTCAAAAATCAGCTGTTTTTGATTGAACATTAAATGCCTCCAAATAGTATTTAATTCACTTCCCGAGCCCCTGGAAGCATGAAAATCACTTTAAACATGCTAATTTTAGCTCTAACACTGATGATCCACCTACAAATGTGAACTGACGTTCAAAAATAAAACATTTGAAAACGGACCATTTTCCACATTTCTGAAGCATGACGTAATGGGGGGGTGTTATCTCTTTTGTCGAAAATCAGCAGTTTTTGCTCGAACATTAAATGCCTCCAAATGGTATTTAATTAACTTCCTGGGGTGAAGAAACCCTTTTTTGAGACCTCAGAGTGAGTAAATTGGCCATTTTCATGCACTTTAACCATTCCATAAATGTTGTGTTTAGGGCCCCTGGAAGCAGGAAAATCACTTTAAACATGCTAATTTTAGCTCTAACACTGATGATCCACCTACAAATGTGAACTGACGTTCAAAAATAAAACATTTGAAAACGGACCATTTTCCACATTTCTGAAGCATGACGAAATGGGGGGGTGTTATCTCTTTTGTCAAAAATCAGCTGTTTTTGCTTGAACATTAAATGCCTCCAAATAGTATTTAATTCACTTCCCGAGCCCCTGGAAGCATGAAAATCACTTTAAACATGCTAATTTTAGCTCTAACACTGATGATCCACCTACAAATGTGAGCTGACGTTCAAAAATAAAACATTTGAAAACGGACCATTTTCCACATTTCTGAAGCATGACGTAATGGTAGGGTGTTATCTCTTTTGTCGAAAATCAGCCGTTTTTGCTCGAACATTAAATGCCTCCAAATGGTATTTAATTAACTTCCCGGGGTGAAGAAACCCTTTTTGAGAACTCAGAGTGAGTAAATTGGCCATTTTCATGCACTTTTAACCATTCCATAAATCTTGTGTTTAGGGCCCCTGGAAGCCTGAAAATCACTTTAAACATGCTAATTTTAGCTCTAACACTGATGATCCACCTACAAATGTGAACTGACGTTCAAAAATAAAACATTTGAAAACGGACCATTTTCCACATTTCTGAAGCATGACGAAATGGGGGGGTGTTATCTCTTTTGTCAAAAATCAGCTGTTTTTGCTTGAACATTAAATGCCTCCAATTAGTATTTAATTCACTTCCCGAGCCCCTGGAAGCATGAAAATCACTTTAAACATGCTAATTTTAGCTCTAACACTGATGATCCACCTACAAATGTGAACTGACGTTCAAAAATAAAACATTTGAAAACGGACCATTTTCCACATTTCTGAAGCATGACGTAATGGTAGGGTGTTATCTCTTTTGTCGAAAATCAGCCGTTTTTGCTCGAACATTAAATGCCTCCAAATGGTATTTAATTAACTTCCCGGGGTGAAGAAACCCTTTTTGAGAACTCAGAGTGAGTAAATTGGCCATTTTCATGCACTTTTAACCATTCCATAAATCTTGTGTTTAGGGCCCCTGGAAGCCTGAAAATCACTTTAAACATGCTAATTTTAGCTCTAACACTGATGATCCACCTACAAATGTGAACTGACGTTCAAAAATAAAACATGACGTAATGGGGGGGGTGTTATCTCTTTTGTCGAAAATCAGCGGTTTTTGCTCGAACATTTAAATGCCTCCAAATGGTATTTAATTAACTTCCCGGGGTGAAGAAACCCTTTTTGAGAACTCAGAGTGAGTAAATTGCCCATTTTCATGCACTATTAACCATTCCATAAATCTTGTGTTTAGGGCCCCTGGAAGCATGAAAATCACTTTAAACATGCTAATTTTAGCTCTAACACTGATGATCCACCTACAAATGTGAACTGACGTTCAAAAATAAAACATTTGAAAACGGACCATTTTCCACATTTCTGAAGCATGACGTAATGGGGGGATGTTATCTCTTTTGTCAAAAATCAGCTGTTTTTGATTGAACATTAAATGCCTCCAAATAGTATTTAATTCACTTCCCGAGCCCCTGGAAGCATGAAAATCACTTTAAACATGCTAATTTTAGCTCTAACACTGATGATCCACCTACAAATGTGAACTGACGTTCAAAAATAAAACATTTGAAAACGGACCATTTTCCACATTTCTGAAGCATGACGTAATGGGGGGGTGTTATCTCTTTTGTCGAAAATCAGCCGTTTTTGCTCGAACATTAAATGCCTCCAAATGGTATTTAATTAACTTCCCGGGGTGAAGAAACCCTTTTTGAGAACTCAGAGTGAGTAAATTGCCCATTTTCATGCACTTTTAACCATTCCATAAATCTTGTGTTTAGGGCCCCTGGAAGCCTGAAAATCACTTTAAACATGCTAATTTTAGCTCTAACACTGATGATCCACCTACAAATGTGAACTGACGTTCAAAAATAAAACATTTGAAAACGGACCATTTTCCACATTTCTGAAGCATGACGAAATGGGGGGGTGTTATCTCTTTTGTCAAAAATCAGCTGTTTTTGCTTGAACATTAAATGCCTCCAAATAGTATTTAATTCACTTCCCGAGCCCCTGGAAGCATGAAAATCACTTTAAACATGCTAATTTTAGATCTAACACTGATGATCCACCTACAAATGTGAACTGACGTTCAAAAATAAAACATTTGAAAACGGACCATTTTCCACATTTCTGAAGCATGACGTAATGGGGGGGTGTTATCTCTTTTGTCGAAAATCAGCCGTTTTTGCTCGAACATTAAATGCCTCCAAATGGTATTTAATTAACTTCCCGGGGTGAAGAAACCCTTTTTGAGAACTCAGAGTGAGTAAATTGCCCATTTTCATGCACTTTTAACCATTCCATAAATCCTGTGTTTAGGGCCCCTGGAAGCATGAAAATCACTTTAAACATGCTAATTTTAGCTCTAACACTGATGATCCACCTACAAATGTGAACTGACGTTCAAAAATAAAACATTTGAAAACGGACCATTTTCCACATTTCTGAAGCATGACGGAATGGGGGGTGTTATCTCTTTTGTCAAAAATCAGCTGTTTTTGCTTGAACATTAAATGCCTCCAAATAGTATTTAATTCACTTCCCGAGCCCCTGGAAGCATGAAAATCACTTTAAACATGCTAATTTTAGCTCTAACACTGATGATCCACCTACAAATGTGAGCTGACGTTCAAAAATAAAACATTTGAAAACGGACCATTTTCCACATTTCTGAAGCATGACGTAATGGTAGGGTGTTATCTCTTTTGTCGAAAATCAGCCGTTTTTGCTCGAACATTAAATGCCTCCAAATGGTATTTAATTAACTTCCCGGGGTGAAGAAACCCTTTTTGAGAACTCAGAGTGAGTAAATTGGCCATTTTCATGCACTTTTAACCATTCCATAAATCTTGTGTTTAGGGCCCCTGGAAGCCTGAAAATCACTTTAAACATGCTAATTTTAGCTCTAACACTGATGATCCACCTACAAATGTGAACTGACGTTCAAAAATAAAACATTTGAAAACGGACCATTTTCCACATTTCTGAAGCATGACGAAATGGGGGGGTGTTATCTCTTTTGTCAAAAATCAGCTGTTTTTGCTTGAACATTAAATGCCTCCAATTAGTATTTAATTCACTTCCCGAGCCCCTGGAAGCATGAAAATCACTTTAAACATGCTAATTTTAGCTCTAACACTGATGATCCACCTACAAATGTGAACTGACGTTCAAAAATAAAACATTTGAAAACGGACCATTTTCCACATTTCTGAAGCATGACGTAATGGTAGGGTGTTATCTCTTTTGTCGAAAATCAGCCGTTTTTGCTCGAACATTAAATGCCTCCAAATGGTATTTAATTAACTTCCCGGGGTGAAGAAACCCTTTTTGAGAACTCAGAGTGAGTAAATTGGCCATTTTCATGCACTTTTAACCATTCCATAAATCTTGTGTTTAGGGCCCCTGGAAGCCTGAAAATCACTTTAAACATGCTAATTTTAGCTCTAACACTGATGATCCACCTACAAATGTGAACTGACGTTCAAAAATAAAACATGACGTAATGGGGGGGGTGTTATCTCTTTTGTCGAAAATCAGCCGTTTTTGCTCGAACATTTAAATGCCTCCAAATGGTATTTAATTAACTTCCCGGGGTGAAGAAACCCTTTTTGAGAACTCAGAGTGAGTAAATTGCCCATTTTCATGCACTATTAACCATTCCATAAATCTTGTGTTTAGGGCCCCTGGAAGCATGAAAATCACTTTAAACATGCTAATTTTAGCTCTAACACTGATGATCCACCTACAAATGTGAACTGACGTTCAAAAATAAAACATTTGAAAACGGACCATTTTCCACATTTCTGAAGCATGACGTAATGGGGGGATGTTATCTCTTTTGTCAAAAATCAGCTGTTTTTGATTGAACATTAAATGCCTCCAAATAGTATTTAATTCACTTCCCGAGCCCCTGGAAGCATGAAAATCACTTTAAACATGCTAATTTTAGCTCTAACACTGATGATCCACCTACAAATGTGAACTGACGTTCAAAAATAAAACATTTGAAAACGGACCATTTTCCACATTTCTGAAGCATGACGTAATGGGGGGGTGTTATCTCTTTTGTCGAAAATCAGCCGTTTTTGCTCGAACATTAAATGCCTCCAAATGGTATTTAATTAACTTCCCGGGGTGAAGAAACCCTTTTTGAGAACTCAGAGTGAGTAAATTGCCCATTTTCATGCACTTTTAACCATTCCATAAATCTTGTGTTTAGGGCCCCTGGAAGCCTGAAAATCACTTTAAACATGCTAATTTTAGCTCTAACACTGATGATCCACCTACAAATGTGAACTGACGTTCAAAAATAAAACATTTGAAAACGGACCATTTTCCACATTTCTGAAGCATGACGAAATGGGGGGGTGTTATCTCTTTTGTCAAAAATCAGCTGTTTTTGCTTGAACATTAAATGCCTCCAAATAGTATTTAATTCACTTCCCGAGCCCCTGGAAGCATGAAAATCACTTTAAACATGCTAATTTTAGATCTAACACTGATGATCCACCTACAAATGTGAACTGACGTTCAAAAATAAAACATTTGAAAACGGACCATTTTCCACATTTCTGAAGCATGACGTAATGGGGGGGTGTTATCTCTTTTGTCGAAAATCAGCCGTTTTTGCTCGAACATTAAATGCCTCCAAATGGTATTTAATTAACTTCCCGGGGTGAAGAAACCCTTTTTGAGAACTCAGAGTGAGTAAATTGCCCATTTTCATGCACTTTTAACCATTCCATAAATCCTGTGTTTAGGGCCCCTGGAAGCATGAAAATCACTTTAAACATGCTAATTTTAGCTCTAACACTGATGATCCACCTACAAATGTGAACTGACGTTCAAAAATAAAACATTTGAAAACGGACCATTTTCCACATTTCTGAAGCATGACGGAATGGGGGGTGTTATCTCTTTTGTCAAAAATCAGCTGTTTTTGCTTGAACATTAAATGCCTCCAAATAGTATTTAATTCACTTCCCGAGCCCCTGGAAGCATGAAAATCACTTTAAACATGCTAATTTTAGCTCTAACACTGATGATCCACCTACAAATGTGAACTGACGTTCAAAAATAAAACATTTGAAAACGGACCATTTTCCACATTTCTGAAGCATGACGTAATGGGGGGGTGTTATCTCTTTTGTCGAAAATCAGCCGTTTTTGCTCGAACATTAAATGCCTCCAAATGGTATTTAATTAACTTCCCGGGGTGAAGAAACCCTTTTTGAGAACGCAGAGTGAGTAAATTGGCCATTTTCATGCACTTTTAACCATTCCATAAATCTTGTGTTTAGGGCCCCTGGAAGCATGAAAATCACTTTAAACATGCTAATTTTAGCTCTAACACTGATGATCCACCTACAAATGTGAACTGACGTTCAAAAATAAAACATTTGAAAACGGACCATTTTCCACATTTCTGAAGCATGACGTAATGGGGGGATGTTATCTCTTTTGTCAAAAATCAGCTGTTTTTGATTGAACATTAAATGCCTCCAAATAGTATTTAATTCACTTCCCGAGCCCCTGGAAGCATGAAAATCACTTTAAACATGCTAATTTTAGCTCTAACACTGATGATCCACCTACAAATGTGAACTGACGTTCAAAAATAAAACATTTGAAAACGGACCATTTTCCACATTTCTGAAGCATGACGTAATGGGGGGGTGTTATCTCTTTTGCCGAAAATCAGCCGTTTTTGCTCGAACATTAAATGCCTCCAAATGGTATTTAATTAACTTCCTGGGGTGAAGAAACCCTTTTTTGAGAACTCAGAGTGAGTAAATTGGCCATTTTCATGCACTTTTAACCATTCCATAAATGTTGTGTTTAGGGCCCCTGGAAGCATGAAAATCACTTTAAACATGCTAATTTTAGCTCTAACACTGATGATCCACCTACAAATGTGAACTGACGTTCAAAAATAAAACATTTGAAAACGGACCATTTTTCACATTTCTGAAGCATGACGTAATGGGGGGGTGTTATCTCTTTTGTCAAAAATCAGCTGTTTTTGCTTGAACATTAAATGCCTCCAAATAGTATTTAATTTACTTCCAGAGCCCCTGGAAGCATGAAAATCACTTTAAACATGCTAATTTTAGCTCTAACACTGATGATCCACCTACAAATGTGAACTGACGTTCAAAAATAAAACATTTGAAAACGGTCCATTTTCCACATTTCTGAAGCATGACGTAATGGTAGGGTGTTATCTCTTTTGTCGAAAATCAGCCGTTTTTGCTTGAACATTAAATGCCTCCAAATGGTATTTAATTAACTTCCCGGGGTGAAGAAACCCTTTTTGAGAACTCAGAGTGAGTAAATTGGCCATTTTCATGCACTTTTAATCATTCCATAAATCTTGTGTTTAGGGCCCCTGGAAGCCTGAAAATCACTTTAAACATGCTAATTTTAGCTCTAACACTGATGATCCACCTACAAATGTGAACTGACGTTCAAAAATAAAACATTTGAAAACGGACCATTTTCCACATTTCTGAAGCATGACGAAATGGGGGGGTGTTATCTCTTTTGTCAAAAATCAGCTGTTTTTGCTTGAACATTAAATGCCTCCAAATAGTATTTAATTCACTTCCCGAGCCCCTGGAAGCATGAAAATCACTTTAAACATGCTAATTTTAGCTCTAACACTGATGATCCACCTACAAATGTGAACTGACGTTCAAAAATAAAACATTTGAAAATGGACCATTTTCCACATTTCTGAAGCATGACGTAATGGGGGGGTGTTATCTCTTTTGTCGAAAATCAGCCGTTTTTGCTCGAACATTAAATGCCTCCAAATGGTATTTAATTAACTTCCCGGGGTGAAGAAACCCTTTTTGAGAACTCAGAGTGAGTAAATTGGCCATTTTCATGCACTTTTAACCATTCCATAAATCTTGTGTTTAGGGCCCCTGGAAGCATGAAAATCACTTTAAACATGCTAATTTTAGCTCTAACACTGATGATCCACCTACAAATGTGAACTGACGTTCAAAAATAAAACATTTGAAAACGGACCATTTTCCACATTTCTGAAGCATGACGTAATGGGGGGTGTTATCTCTTTTGTCAAAAATCAGCTGTTTTTGATTGAACATTAAATGCCTCCAAATAGTATTTAATTCACTTCCCGAGCCCCTGGAAGCATGAAAATCACTTTAAACATGCTAATTTTAGCTCTAACACTGATGATCCACCTACAAATGTGAACTGACGTTCAAAAATAAAACATTTGAAAACGGACCATTTTCCACATTTCTGAAACATGACGTAATGGGGGGGTGTTATCTCTTTTGTCGAAAATCAGCCGTTTTTGCTCGAACATTAAATGCCTCCAAATGGTATTTAATTAACTTCCTGGGGTGAAGAAACCCTTTTTTGAGACCTCAGAGTGAGTAAATTGGCCATTTTCATGCACTTTTAACCATTCCATAAATGTTGTGTTTAGGGCCCCTGGAAGCATGAAAATCACTTTAAACATGGTAATTTTAGCTCTAACACTGATGATCCACCTACAAATGTGAACTGACGTTCAAAAATAAAACATTTGAAAACGGACCATTTTCCACATTTCTGAAGCATGACGTAATGGGGGGGTGTTATCTCTTTTGTCGAAAATCAGCCGTTTTTGCTCGAACATTAAATGCCTCCAAATGGTATTTAATTAACTTCCCGGGGTGAAGAAACCCTTTTTGAGAACTCAGAGTGAGTAAATTGACCATTTTCATGCACTTTTAACCATTCCATAAATCTTGTGTTTAGGGCCCCTGGAAGCATGAAAATCACTTTAAACATGCTAATTTTAGCTCTAACACTGATGATCCACCTACAAATGTGAACTGACGTTCAAAAATAAAACATTTGAAAACGGACCATTTTCCACATTTCTGAAGCATGACGTAATGGGGGGGTGTTATCTCTTTTGTCAAAAATCAGCTGTTTTTGATTGAACATTAAATGCCTCTAAATAGTATTTAATTCACTTCCCGAGCCCCTGGAAGCATGAAAATCACTTTAAACATGCTAATTTTAGCTCTAACACTGATGATCCACCTACAAATGTGAACTGACGTTCAAAAATAAAACATTTGAAAACGGACCATTTTCCACATTTCTGAAGCATGACGTAATGGGGGGGTGTTATCTCTTTTGTCGAAAATCAGCCGTTTTTGCTCGAACATTAAATGCCTCCAAATGGTATTTAATTAACTTCCTGGGGTAAAGAAACCCTTTTTTGAGAACTCAGAGTGAGTAAATTGGCCATTTTCATGCACTTTTAACCATTCCATAAATGTTGTGTTTAGGGCCCCTGGAAGCATGAAAATCACTTTAAACATGCTAATTTTAGCTCTAACACTGATGATCCACCTACAAATGTGAACTGACGTTCAAAAATAAAACATTTGAAAACGGACCATTTTCCACATTTCTGAAGCATGACGTAATGGGGGGGTGTTATCTCTTTTGTAAAAAAATCAGCTGTATTTGCTTGAACATTAAATGCCTCCAAATAGTATTTAATTTACTTCCAGAGCCCCTGGAAGAATGAAAATCACTTTAAACATGCTAATTTTAGCTCTAACACTGATGATCCACCTACAAATGTGAACTGACGTTCAAAAATAAAACATTTGAAAACGGACCATTTTCCACATTTCTGAAGCATGACGTAATGGTAGGGTGTTATCTCTTTTGTCGAAAATCAGCCGTTTTTGCTCGAACATTAAATGCCTCCAAATGGTATTTAATTAACTTCCCGGGGTGAAGAAACCCTTTTTGAGAACTCAGAGTGAGTAAATTGGCCATTTTCATGCACTTTTAACCATTCCATAAATGTTGTGTTTAGGGCCCCTGGAAGCATGAAAATCACTTTAAACATGGTAATTTTAGCTCTAACACTGATGATCCACCTACAAATGTGAACTGACGTTCAAAAATAAAACATTTGAAAACGGACCATTTTCCACATTTCTGAAGCATGACGTAATGGGGGGGTGTTATCTCTTTTGTCGAAAATCAGCCGTTTTTGCTCGAACATTAAATGCCTCCAAATGGTATTTAATTAACTTCCCGGGGTGAAGAAACCCTTTTTGAGAACTCAGAGTGAGTAAATTGACCATTTTCATGCACTTTTAACCATTCCATAAATCTTGTGTTTAGGGCCCCTGGAAGCATGAAAATCACTTTAAACATGCTAATTTTAGCTCTAACACTGATGATCCACCTACAAATGTGAACTGACGTTCAAAAATAAAACATTTGAAAACGGACCATTTTCCACATTTCTGAAGCATGACGTAATGGGGGGGTGTTATCTCTTTTGTCAAAAATCAGCTGTTTTTGATTGAACATTAAATGCCTCTAAATAGTATTTAATTCACTTCCCGAGCCCCTGGAAGCATGAAAATCACTTTAAACATGCTAATTTTAGCTCTAACACTGATGATCCACCTACAAATGTGAACTGACGTTCAAAAATAAAACATTTGAAAACGGACCATTTTCCACATTTCTGAAGCATGACGTAATGGGGGGGTGTTATCTCTTTTGTCGAAAATCAGCCGTTTTTGCTCGAACATTAAATGCCTCCAAATGGTATTTAATTAACTTCCTGGGGTGAAGAAACCCTTTTTTGAGAACTCAGAGTGAGTAAATTGGCCATTTTCATGCACTTTTAACCATTCCATAAATGTTGTGTTTAGGGCCCCTGGAAGCATGAAAATCACTTTAAACATGCTAATTTTAGCTCTAACACTGATGATCCACCTACAAATGTGAACTGACGTTCAAAAATAAAACATTTGAAAACGGACCATTTTCCACATTTCTGAAGCATGACGTAATGGGGGGGTGTTATCTCTTTTGTAAAAAAATCAGCTGTATTTGCTTGAACATTAAATGCCTCCAAATAGTATTTAATTTACTTCCAGAGCCCCTGGAAGAATGAAAATCACTTTAAACATGCTAATTTTAGCTCTAACACTGATGATCCACCTACAAATGTGAACTGACGTTCAAAAATAAAACATTTGAAAACGGACCATTTTCCACATTTCTGAAGCATGACGTAATGGTAGGGTGTTATCTCTTTTGTCGAAAATCAGCCGTTTTTGCTCGAACATTAAATGCCTCCAAATGGTATTTAATTAACTTCCCGGGGTGAAGAAACCCTTTTTGAGAACTCAGAGTGAGTAAATTGGCCATTTTCATGCACTTTTAACCATTCCATAAATCTTGTGTTTAGGGCCCCTGGAAGCCTGAAAATCACTTTAAACGTGCTAATTTTAGCTCTAACACTGATGATCCACCTACAAATGTGAACTGACGTTCAAAAATAAAACATTTGAAAACGGACCATTTTCCACATTTCTGAAGCATGATGTAATGGGGGGGTGTTATCTCTTTTGTCAAAAATCAGCTGTTTTTGATTGAACATTAAATGCCTCCAAATAGTATTTAATTCACTTCCCGAGCCCCTGGAAGCATGAAAATCACTTTAATCATGCTAATTTTAGCTCTAACACTGATGATCCACCTACAAATGTGAACTGACGTTCAAAAATAAAACATTTGAAAACGGACCATTTTCCACATTTCTGAAGCATGACGTAATGGGGGGGTGTTATCTCTTTTGTCGAAAATCAGCAGTTTTTGCTCGAACATTAAATGCCTCCAAATGGTATTTAATTAACTTCCTGGGGTGAAGAAACCCTTTTTTGAGACCTCAGAGTGAGTAAATTGGCCATTTTCATGCACTTTTAACCATTCCATAAATGTTGTGTTTAGGGCCCCTGGAAGCATGAAAATCACTTTAAACATGCTAATTTTAGCTCTAACACTGATGATCCACCTACAAATGTGAACTGACGTTCAAAAATAAAACATTTGAAAACGGACCATTTTCCACATTTCTGAAGCATGACGAAATGGGGGGGTGTTATCTCTTTTGTCAAAAATCAGCTGTTTTTGCTTGAACATTAAAAGCCTCCAAATAGTATTTAATTCACTTCCCGAGCCCCTGGAAGCATGAAAATCACTTTAAACATGCTAATTTTAGCTCTAACACTGATGATCCACCTACAAATGTGAGCTGACGTTCAAAAATAAAACATTTGAAAACGGACCATTTTCCACATTTCTGAAGCATGACGTAATGGTAGGGTGTTATCTCTTTTGTCGAAAATCAGCTGTTTTTGCTCGAACATTAAATGCCTCCAAATGGTATTTAATTAACTTCCCGGGGTGAAGAAACCCTTTTTGAGAACTCAGAGTGAGTAAATTGGCCATTTTCATGCACTTTTAACCATTCCATAAATCTTGTGTTTAGGGCCCCTGGAAGCCTGAAAATCACTTTAAACATGCTAATTTTAGCTCTAACACTGATGATCCACCTACAAATGTGAACTGACGTTCAAAAATAAAACATTTGAAAACGGACCATTTTCCACATTTCTGAAGCATGACGAAATGGGGGGGTGTTATCTCTTTTGTCAAAAATCAGCTGTTTTTGCTTGAACATTAAATGCCACCAAATAGTATTTAATTCACTTCCCGAGCCCCTGGAAGCATGAAAATCACTTTAAACATGCTAATTTTAGCTCTAACACTGATGATCCACCTACAAATGTGAACTGACGTTCAAAAATAAAACATTTGAAAACGGACCATTTTCCACATTTCTGAAGCATGACGTAATGGTAGGGTGTTATCTCTTTTGTCGAAAATCAGCCGTTTTTGCTCGAACATTAAATGCCTCCAAATGGTATTTAATTAACTTCCCGGGGTGAAGAAACCCTTTTTGAGAACTCAGAGTGAGTAAATTGGCCATTTTCATGCACTTTTAACCATTCCATAAATCTTGTGTTTAGGGCCCCTGGAAGCCTGAAAATCACTTTAAACATGCTAATTTTAGCTCTAACACTGATGATCCACCTACAAATGTGAACTGACGTTCAAAAATAAAACATTTGAAAACGGACCATTTTCCACATTTCTGAAGCATGACGAAATTAGGGGGTGTTATCTCTTTTGTCAAAAATCAGCTGTTTTTGCTTGAACATTAAAAGCCTCCAAATAGTATTTAATTCACTTCCCGAGCCCCTGGAAGCATGAAAATCACTTTAAACATGCTAATTTTAGCTCTAACACTGATGATCCACCTACAAATGTGAACTGACGTTCAAAAATAAAACATTTGAAAACGGACCATTTTCCACATTTCTGAAGCATGACGTAATGGGGGGGTGTTATCTCTTTTGTCGAAAATCAGCCGTTTTTGCTCGAACATTAAATGCCTCCAAATGGTATTTAATTAACTTCCCGGGGTGAAGAAACCCTTTTTGAGAACTCAGAGTGAGTAAATTGCCCATTTTCATGCACTTTTAACCATTCCATAAATCTTGTGTTTAGGGCCCCTGGAAGCCTGAAAATCACTTTAAACATGCTAATTTTAGCTCTAACACTGATGATCCACCTACAAATGTGAACTGACGTTCAAAAATAAAACATTTGAAAACGGACCATTTTCCACATTTCTGAAGCATGACGAAATGGGGGGGTGTTATCTCTTTTGTCAAAAATCAGCTGTTTTTGCTTGAACATTAAATGCCTCCAAATAGTATTTAATTCACTTCCCGAGCCCCTGGAAGCATGAAAATCACTTTAAACATGCTAATTTTAGATCTAACACTGATGATCCACCTACAAATGTGAACTGACGTTCAAAAATAAAACATTTGAAAACGGACCATTTTCCACATTTCTGAAGGATGACGTAATGGTAGGGTGTTATCTCTTTTGTCGAAAATCAGCCGTTTTTGCTCGAACATTAAATGCCTCCAAATGGTATTTAATTAACTTCCCGGGGTGAAGAAACCCTTTTTGAGAACTCAGAGTGAGTAAATTGGCCATTTTCATGCACTTTTAACCATTCCATAAATCTTGTGTTTAGGGCCCCTGGAAGCCTGAAAATCACTTTAAACATGCTAATTTTAGCTCTAACACTGATGATCCACCTACAAATGTGAACTGACGTTCAAAAATAAAACATTTGAAAATGGACCATTTTCCACATTTCTGAAGCATGACGGAATGGGGGGTGTTATCTCTTTTGTCAAAAATCAGCTGTTTTTGCTTGAACATTAAATGCCTCCAAATAGTATTTAATTCACTTCCCGAGCCCCTGGAAGCATGAAAATCACTTTAAACATGCTAATTTTAGCTCTAACACTGATGATCCACCTACAAATGTGAACTGACGTTCAAAAATAAAACATTTGAAAACGGACCATTTTCCACATTTCTGAAGCATGACGTAATGGGGGGGTGTTATCTCTTTTGTCGAAAATCAGCCGTTTTTGCTCGAACATTAAATGCCTCCAAATGGTATTTATTTAACTTCCCGGGTGAAGAAACCCTTTTTGAGAACTCAGAGTGAGTAAATTGCCCATTTTCATGCACTTTTAACCATTCCATAAATCTTGTGTTTAGGGCCCCTGGAAGCCTGAAAATCACTTTAAACATGCTAATTTTAGCTCTAACACTGATGATCCACCTACAAATGTGAACTGACGTTCAAAAATAAAACATTTGAAAACGGACCATTTTCCACATTTCTGAAGCATGACGAAATGGGGGGGTGTTATCTCTTTTGTCAAAAATCAGCTGTTTTTGCTTGAACATTAAATGCCTCCAAATAGTATTTAATTCACTTCCCGAGCCCCTGGAAGCATGAAAATCACTTTAAACATGCTAATTTTAGATCTAACACTGATGATCCACCTACAAATGTGAACTGACGTTCAAAAATAAAACATTTGAAAACGGACCATTTTCCACATTTCTGAAGCATGACGTAATGGTAGGGTGTTATCTCTTTTGTCGAAAATCAGCCGTTTTTGCTCGAACATTAAATGCCTCCAAATGGTATTTAATTAACTTCCCGGGGTGAAGAAACCCTTTTTGAGAACTCAGAGTGAGTAAATTGGCCATTTTCATGCACTTTTAACCATTCCATAAATCTTGTGTTTAGGGCCCCTGGAAGCCTGAAAATCACTTTAAACATGCTAATTTTAGCTCTAACACTGATGATCCACCTACAAATGTGAACTGACGTTCAAAAATAAAACATTTGAAAACGGACCATTTTCCACATTTCTGAAGCATGACGTAATGGGGGGATGTTATCTCTTTTGTCAAAAATCAGCTGTTTTTGATTGAACATTAAATGCCTCCAAATAGTATTTAATTCACTTCCCGAGCCCCTGGAAGCATGAAAATCACTTTAAACATGCTAATTTTAGCTCTAACACTGATGATCCACCTACAAATGTGAACTGACGTTCAAAAATAAAACATTTGAAAACGGACCATTTTCCACATTTCTGAAGCATGACGTAATGGGGGGGTGTTATCTCTTTTGCCGAAAATCAGCCGTTTTTGCTCGAACATTAAATGCCTCCAAATGGTATTTAATTAACTTCCTGGGGTGAAGAAACCCTTTTTTGAGAACTCAGAGTGAGTAAATTGGCCATTTTCATGCACTTTTAACCATTCCATAAATGTTGTGTTTAGGGCCCCTGGAAGCATGAAAATCACTTTAAACATGCTAATTTTAGCTCTAACACTGATGATCCACCTACAAATGTGAACTGACGTTCAAAAATAAAACATTTGAAAACGGACCATTTTTCACATTTCTGAAGCATGACGTAATGGGGGGGTGTTATCTCTTTTGTCAAAAATCAGCTGTTTTTGCTTGAACATTAAATGCCTCCAAATAGTATTTAATTTACTTCCAGAGCCCCTGGAAGCATGAAAATCACTTTAAACATGCTAATTTTAGCTCTAACACTGATGATCCACCTACAAATGTGAACTGACGTTCAAAAATAAAACATTTGAAAACGGTCCATTTTCCACATTTCTGAAGCATGACGTAATGGTAGGGTGTTATCTCTTTTGTCGAAAATCAGCCGTTTTTGCTCGAACATTAAATGCCTCCAAATGGTATTTAATTAACTTCCCGGGGTGAAGAAACCCTTTTTGAGAACTCAGAGTGAGTAAATTGGCCATTTTCATGCACTTTTAATCATTCCATAAATCTTGTGTTTAGGGCCCCTGGAAGCCTGAAAATCACTTTAAACATGCTAATTTTAGCTCTAACACTGATGATCCACCTACAAATGTGAACTGACGTTCAAAAATAAAACATTTGAAAACGGACCATTTTCCACATTTCTGAAGCATGACGAAATGGGGGGGTGTTATCTCTTTTGTCAAAAATCAGCTGTTTTTGCTTGAACATTAAATGCCTCCAAATAGTATTTAATTCACTTCCCGAGCCCCTGGAAGCATGAAAATCACTTTAAACATGCTAATTTTAGCTCTAACACTGATGATCCACCTACAAATGTGAACTGACGTTCAAAAATAAAACATTTGAAAATGGACCATTTTCCACATTTCTGAAGCATGACGTAATGGGGGGGTGTTATCTCTTTTGTCGAAAATCAGCCGTTTTTGCTCGAACATTAAATGCCTCCAAATGGTATTTAATTAACTTCCCGGGGTGAAGAAACCCTTTTTGAGAACTTAGAGTGAGTAAATTGGCCATTTTCATGCACTTTTAACCATTCCATAAATCTTGTGTTTAGGGCCCCTGGAAGCATGAAAATCACTTTAAACATGCTAATTTTAGCTCTAACACTGATGATCCACCTACAAATGTGAACTGACGTTCAAAAATAAAACATTTGAAAACGGACCATTTTCCACATTTCTGAAGCATGACGTAATGGGGGGTGTTATCTCTTTTGTCAAAAATCAGCTGTTTTTGATTGAACATTAAATGCCTCCAAATAGTATTTAATTCACTTCCCGAGCCCCTGGAAGCATGAAAATCACTTTAAACATGCTAATTTTAGCTCTAACACTGATGATCCACCTACAAATGTGAACTGACGTTCAAAAATAAAACATTTGAAAACGGACCATTTTCCACATTTCTGAAACATGACGTAATGTGGGGGTGTTATCTCTTTTGTCGAAAATCAGCTGTTTTTGCTTGAACATTAAATGCCTCCAAATAGTATTTAATTTACTTCCCGAGCCCCTGGAAGCATGAAAATCACTTTAAACATGCTAATTTTAGCTCTAACACTGATGATCCACCTACAAATGTGAAGTGACGTTCAAAAATAAAACATTTGAAAACGGACCATTTTCCACATTTCTGAAGCATGACGTAATGGTAGGGTGTTATCTCTTTTGTCGAAAATCAGCCGTTTTTGCTCGAACATTAAATGCCTCCAAATGGTATTTAATTAACTTCCCGGGGTGAAGAAACCCTTTTTGAGAACTCAGAGTGAGTAAATTGGCCATTTTCATGCACTTTTAACCATTCCATAAATCTTGTGTTTAGGGCCCCTGGAAGCCTGAAAATCACTTTAAACATGCTAATTTTAGCTCTAACACTGATGACCCACCTACAAATGTGAACTGACGTTCAAAAATAAAACATTTGAAAACGGACCATTTTCCACATTTCTGAAGCATGACGAAATGGGGGGGTGTTATCTCTTTTGTCAAAAATCAGCTGTTTTTGCTTGAACATTAAATGCCTCCAAATAGTATTTAATTCACTTCCTGAGCCCCTGGAAGCATGAAAATCACTTTAAACATGCTAATTTTAGCTCTAACACTGATGATCCACCTACAAATGTGAACTGACGTTCAAAAATAAAACATTTGAAAACGGACAATTTTTCCACATTTCTGAAGCATGACGTAATGGTAGGGTGTTATCTCTTTTGTCGAAAATCAGCCGTTTTTGCTCGAACATTAAATGCCTCCAAATGGTATTTAATTAACTTCCCGGGGTGAAGAAACCCTTTTTGAGAACTCAGAGTGAGTAAATTGGCCATTTTCATGCACTTTTAACCATTCCATAAATCTTGTCTTTAGGGCCCCTGGAAGCATGAAAATCACTTTAAACATGCTAATTTTAGCTCTAACACTGATGATCCACCTACAAATGTGAACTGACGTTCAAAAATAAAACATTTGAAAACGGACCATTTTCCACATTTCTGAAGCATGACGTAATGGGGGGTGTTATCTCTTGTCGAAAATCTGCCGTTTTTGCTCGAACATTAAATGCCTCCAAATGGTATTTAATTAACTTCCCGGGGTGAAGAAACCCTTTTTGAGAACTCAGAGTGAGTAAATTGGCCATTTTCATGCACTTTTAACCATTCCATAAATCTTGTGTTTAGGGCCCCTGGAAGCCTGAAAATCACTTTAAACATGCTAATTTTAGCTCTAACACTGATGATCCACCTACTAATGTGAACTGACGTTCAAAAATAAAACATTTGAAAACGGACCATTTTCCACATTTCTGAAGCATGACGAAATGGGGGGGGTGTTATCTCTTTTGTCAAAAATCAGCTGTTTTTGCTTGAACATTAAATGCCTCCAAATAGTATTTAATTCACTTCCCGAGCCCCTGGAACCATGAAAATCACTTTAAACATGCTAATTTTAGCTCTAACACTGATGATCCACCTACAAATGTGAACTGACGTTCAAAAATAAAACATTTGAAAACGGACCATTTTCCACATTTCTGAAGCATGACGTAATGGTAGGGTGTTATCTCTTTTGTCGAAAATCAGCCGTTTTTGCTCGAACATTAAATGCCTCCAAATGGTATTTAATTAACTTCCCGGGGTGAAGAAACCCTTTTTGAGAACTCAGAGTGAGTAAATTGGCCATTTTCATGCACTTTTAACCATTCCATAAATCTTGTGTTTAGGGCCCCTGGAAGCCTGAAAATCACTTTAAAAATGCTAATTTTAGCTCTAACACTGATGATCCACCTACAAATGTGAACTGACGTTCAAAAATAAAACATTTGAAAACGGACCATTTTTCACATTTCTGAAGCATGACGTAATGGGGGGGTGTTATCTCTTTTGTCAAAAATCAGCTGTTTTTGCTTGAACATTAAATGCCTCCAAATAGTATTTAATTTACTTCCAGAGCCCCTGGAAGCATGAAAATCACTTTAAACATGCTAATTTTAGCTCTAACACTGATGATCCACCTACAAATGTGAACTGACGTTCAAAAATAAACATTTGAAAACGGTCCATTTTCCACATTTCTGAAGCATGACGTAATGGTAGGGTGTTATCTCTTTTGTCGAAAATCAACCGTTTTTGCTCGAACATTAAATGCCTCCAAATGGTATTTAATTAATTCCCGGGGTGAAGAAACCC
Organism: Lissotriton vulgaris; assembly: GCF_964263255.1. Classification (NCBI taxonomy): domain Eukaryota; kingdom Metazoa; phylum Chordata; class Amphibia; order Caudata; family Salamandridae; genus Lissotriton; species Lissotriton vulgaris. The sequence goes on along the minus strand of NW_028255422.1, from coordinate 292,229 downwards.
TTTTTGAGAACTCAGAGTGAGTAAATTGGCCATTTTCATGCACTTTTAACCATTCCATAAATCTTGTGTTTAGGGCCCCTGGAAGCATGAAAATCACTTTAAACATGCTAATTTTAGCTCTAACACTGATGATCCACCTACAAATGTGAACTGACGTTCAAAAATAAAACATTTGAAAATGGACCATTTTCCACATTTCTGAAGCATGACGTAATGGGGGGTGTTATCTCTTTTGTCAAAAATCAGCTGTTTTTGATTGAACATTAAATGCCTCCAAATAGTATTTAATTCACTTCCCGAGCCCCTGGAAGCATGAAAATCACTTTAAACATGCTAATTTTAGCTCTAACACTGATGATCCACCTACAAATGTGAACTGACGTTCAAAAATAAAACATTTGAAAACGGACCATTTTCCACATTTCTGAAGCATGACGTAATGGGGGGGTGTTATCTCTTTTGTCGAAAATCAGCCGTTTTTGCTCGAACATTAAATGCCTCCAAATGGTATTTAATTAACTTCCTGGGGTGAAGAAACCCTTTTTTGAGACCTCAGAGTGAGTAAATTGGCCATTTTCATGCACTTTTAACCATTCCATAAATGTTGTGTTTAGGGCCCCTGGAAGCATGAAAATCACTTTAAACATGGTAATTTTAGCTCTAACACTGATGATCCACCTACAAATGTGAACTGACGTTCAAAAATAAAACATTTGAAAACGGACCATTTTCCACATTTCTGAAGAATGACATAATGGGGCGGTGTTATCTCTTTTGTCAAAAATCAGCTGTTTTTGCTTGAACATTAAATGCCTCCAAATAGTATTTAATTTACTTCCCGAGCCCCTGGAAGCATGAAAATCACTTTAAACATGCTAATTTTAGCTCTAACACTGATGATCCACCTACAAATGTGAACTGACGTTCAAAAATAAAACATTTGAAAACGGACCATTTTCCACATTCCTGAAGCATGACGAAATGGGGAGGTGTTATCTCTTTTGTCAAAAAATCAGCTGTTTTTGCTTGAACATTAAATGCCTCCAAATAGTATTTAATTCACTTCCTGAGCCCCTGGAAGCATGAAAATCACTTTAAACATGCTAATTTTAGCTCTAACACTGATGATCCACCTACAAATGTGAACTGACGTTCAAAAATAAAACATTTGAAAACGGACCATTTTCCACATTTCTGAAGCATGACGTAATGGTAGGGTGTTATCTCTTTTGTCGAAAATCAGCCGTTTTTGCTCGAACATTAAATGCCTCCAAATGGTATTTAATTAACTTCCCGGGGTGAAGAAACCCTTTTTGAGAACTCAGAGTGAGTAAATTGGCCATTTTCATGCACTTTTAACCATTCCATAAATCTTGTCTTTAGGGCCCCTGGAAGCATGAAAATCACTTTAAACATGCTAATTTTAGCTCTAACACTGATGATCCACCTACAAATGTGAACTGACGTTCAAAAATAAAACATTTGAAAACGGACCATTTTCCACATTTCTGAAGCATGACGTAATGGGGGGGTGTTATCTCTTTTGTCGAAAATCAGCCGTTTTTGCTCGAACATTAAATGCCTCCAAATGGTATTTAATTAACTTCCCGGGGTGAAGAAACCCTTTTTGAGAACTCAGAGTGAGTAAATTGGCCATTTTCATGCACTTTTAACCATTCCATAAATCTTGTGTTTAGGGCCCCTGGAAGCCTGAAAATCACTTTAAACATGCTAATTTTAGCTCTAACACTGATGATCCACCTACAAATGTGAACTGACGTTCAAAAATAAAACATTTGAAAACGGACCATATTCCACATTTCTGAAGCATGACGAAATGGGGGGGGGTGTTATCTCTTTTGTCAAAAATCAGCTGTTTTTGCTTGAACATTAAATGCCTCCAAATAGTATTTAATTCACTTCCCGAGCCCCTGGAAACATGAAAATCACTTTAAACATGCTAATTTTAGCTCTAACACTGATGATCCACCTACAAATGTGAACTGACGTTCAAAAATAAAACATTTGAAAACGGACCATTTTCCACATTTCTGAAGCATGACGTAATGGTAGGGTGTTATCTCTTTTGTCGAAAATCAGCCGTTTTTGCTCGAACATTAAATGCCTCCAAATGGTATTTAATTAACTTCCCGGGGTGAAGAAACCCTTTTTGAGAACTCAGAGTGAGTAAATTGGCCATTTTCATGCACTTTTAACCATTCCATAAATGTTGTGTTTAGGGCCCCTGGAAGCATGAAAATCACTTTAAACATGCTAATTTTAGCTCTAACACTGATGATCCACCTACAAATGTGAACTGACGTTCAAAAATAAAACATTTGAAAACGTACCATTTTCCACATTTCTGAAGCATGACATAATGGGGCGGTGTTATCTCTTTTGTCAAAAATCAGCTGTTTTTGCTTGAACATTAAATGCCTCCAAATAGTATTTAATTTACTTCCCGAGCCCCTGGAAGCATGAAAATCACTTTAAACATGCTAATTTTAGCTCTAACACTGATGATCCACCTACAAATGTGAACTGATGTTCAAAAATAAAACATTTGAAAACGGACCATTTTCCACATTTCTGAAGCATGACATAATGGTAGGGTGTTATCTCTTTTGTCGAAAATCAGCCGTTTTTGCTCGAACATTAAATGCCTCCAAATGGTATTTAATTAACTTCCCGGGGTGAAGAAACCCTTTTTGAGAACTCAGAGTGAGTAAATTGGCCATTTTCATGCACTTTTAACCATTCCATAAATCTTGTGTTTAGGGCCCCTGGAAGCCTGAAAATCACTTTAAACATGCTAATTTTAGCTCTAACACTGATGACCCACCTACAAATGTGAACTGACGTTCAAAAATAAAACATTTGAAAACGGACCATTTTCCACATTTCTGAAGCATGACGAAATGGGGAGGTGTTATCTCTTTTGTCAAAAATCAGCTGTTTTTGCTTGAACATTAAATGCCTCCAAATAGTATTTAATTCACTTCCTGAGCCCCTGGAAGCATGAAAATCACTTTAAACATGCTAATTTTAGCTCTAACACTGATGATCCACCTACAAATGTGAACTGACGTTCAAAAATAAAACATTTGAAAACGGACCATTTTCCACATTTCTGAAGCATGACGTAATGGTAGGGTGTTATCTCTTTTGTCGAAAATCAGCCGTTTTTGCTCGAACATTAAATGCCTCCAAATGGTATTTAATTAACTTCCCGGGGTGAAGAAACCCTTTTTGAGAACTCAGAGTGAGTAAATTGGCCATTTTCATGCACTTTTAACCATTCCATAAATCTTGTCTTTAGGGCCCTGGAAGCATGAAAATCACTTTAAACATGCTAATTTTAGCTCTAACACTGATGATCCACCTACAAATGTGAACTGACGTTCAAAAATAAAACATTTGAAAACGGACCATATTCCACATTTCTGAAGCATGACGAAATGGGGGGGGGTGTTATCTCTTTTGTCAAAAATCAGCTGTTTTTGCTTGAACATTAAATGCCTCCATAAAGTATTTAATTCACTTCCCGAGCCCCTGGAAACATGAAAATCACTTTAAACATGCTAATTTTAGCTCTAACACTGATGATCCACCTACAAATGTGAACTGACGTTCAAAAATAAAACATTTGAAAACGGACCATTTTCCACATTTCTGAAGCATGACGTAATGGGGGGGTGTTATCTCTTTTGTCGAAAATCAGCCGTTTTTGCTCGAACATTAAATGCCTCCAAATGGTATTTAATTAACTTCCCGGGGTGAAGAAACCCTTTTTGAGAACTCAGAGTGAGTAAATTGACCATTTTCATGCACTTTTAACCATTCCATAAATCTTGTGTTTAGGGCCCCTGGAAGCATTAAAATCACTTTAAACATGCTAATTTTAGCTCTAACACTGATGATCCACCTACAAATGTGAACTGACGTTCAAAAATAAAACATTTGAAAACGGATCATTTTCCACATTTCTGAAGCATGACGTAATGGGGGGGTGTTATCTCTTTTGTCAAAAATCAGCTGTTTTTGATTGAACATTAAATGCCTCTAAATAGTATTTAATTCACTTCCCGAGCCCCTGGAAGCATGAAAATCACTTTAAACATGCTAATTTTAGCTCTAACACTGATGATCCACCTACAAATGTGAACTGACGTTCAAAAATAAAACATTTGAAAACGGACCATTTTCCACATTTCTGAAGCATGACGTAATGGGGGGGTGTTATCTCTTTTGTCGAAAATCAGCCGTTTTTGCTCGAACATTAAATGCCTCCAAATGGTATTTAATTAACTTCCTGGGGTGAAGAAACCATTTTTTGAGAACTCAGAGTGAGTAAATTGGCCATTTTCATGCACTTTTAACCATTCCATAAATGTTGTGTTTAGGGCCCCTGGAAGCATGAAAATCACTTTAAACATGCTAATTTTAGCTCTAACACTGATGATCCACCTACAAATGTGAACTGACGTTCAAAAATAAAACATTTGAAAACGGACCATTTTCCACATTTCTGAAGCATGACGTAATGGGGGGGTGTTATCTCTTTTGTAAAAAAATCAGCTGTATTTGCTTGAACATTAAATGCCTCCAAATAGTATTTAATTTACTTCCAGAGCCCCTGGAAGAATGAAAATCACTTTAAACATGCTAATTTTAGCTCTAACACTGATGATCCACCTACAAATGTGAACTGACGTTCAAAAATAAAACATTTGAAAATGGACCATTTTCCACATTTCTGAAGCATGACGTAATGGTAGGGTGTTATCTCTTTTGTCGAAAATCAGCCGTTTTTGCTCGAACATTAAATGCCTCCAAATGGTATTTAATTAACTTCCCGGGGTGAAGAAACCCTTTTTGAGAACTCAGAGTGAGTAAATTGGCCATTTTCATGCACTTTTAACCATTCCATAAATCTTGTGTTTAGGGCCCCTGGAAGCCTGAAAATCACTTTAAACGTGCTAATTTTAGCTCTAACACTGATGATCCACCTACAAATGTGAACTGACGTTCAAAAATAAAACATTTGAAAACGGACCATTTTCCACATTTCTGAAGCATGATGTAATGGGGGGGTGTTATCTCTTTTGTCAAAAATCAGCTGTTTTTGATTGAACATTAAATGCCTCCAAATAGTATTTAATTCACTTCCCGAGCCCCTGGAAGCATGAAAATCACTTTAAACATGCTAATTTTAGCTCTAACACTGATGATCCACCTACAAATGTGAACTGACGTTCAAAAATAAAACATTTGAAAACGGACCATTTTCCACATTTCTGAAGCATGACGTAATGGGGGGGTGTTATCTCTTTTGTCGAAAATCAGCAGTTTTTGCTCGAACATTAAATGCCTCCAAATGGTATTTAATTAACTTCCTGGGGTGAAGAAACCCTTTTTTGAGACCTCAGAGTGAGTAAATTGGCCATTTTCATGCACTTTTAACCATTCCATAAATGTTGTGTTTAGGGCCCCTGGAAGCATGAAAATCACTTTAAACATGCTAATTTTAGCTCTAACACTGATGATCCACCTACAAATGTGAACTGACGTTCAAAAATAAAACATTTGAAAACGGACCATTTTCCACATTTCTGAAGCATGACGAAATGGGGGGGTGTTATCTCTTTTGTCAAAAATCAGCTGTTTTTGCTTGAACATTAAATGCCTCCAAATAGTATTTAATTCACTTCCCGAGCCCCTGGAAGCATGAAAATCACTTTAAACATGCTAATTTTAGCTCTAACACTGATGATCCACCTACAAATGTGAGCTGACGTTCAAAAATAAAACATTTGAAAACGGACCATTTTCCACATTTCTGAAGCATGACGTAATGGTAGGGTGTTATCTCTTTTGTCGAAAATCAGCCGTTTTTGCTCGAACATTAAATGCCTCCAAATGGTATTTAATTAACTTCCCGGGGTGAAGAAACCCTTTTTGAGAACTCAGAGTGAGTAAATTGGCCATTTTCATGCACTTTTAACCATTCCATAAATCTAGTGTTTAGGGCCCCTGGAAGCCTGAAAATCACTTTAAACATGCTAATTTTAGCTCTAACACTGATGATCCACCTACAAATGTGAACTGACGTTCAAAAATAAAACATTTGAAAACGGACCCTTTTCCACATTTCTGAAGCATGACGAAATGGGGGGGTGTTATCTCTTTTGTCAAAAATCAGCTGTTTTTGCTTGAACATTAAATGCCTCCAAATAGTATTTAATTCACTTCCCGAGCCCCTGGAAGCATGAAAATCACTTTAAACATGCTAATTTTAGCTCTAACACTGATGATCCACCTACAAATGTGAACTGACGTTCAAAAATAAAACATTTGAAAACGGACCATTTTCCACATTTCTGAAGCATGACGTAATGGTAGGGTGTTATCTCTTTTGTCGAAAATCAGCCGTTTTTGCTCGAACATTAAATGCCTCCAAATGGTATTTAATTAACTTCCCGGGGTGAAGAAACCCTTTTTGAGAACTCAGAGTGAGTAAATTGGCCATTTTCATGCACTTTTAACCATTCCATAAATCTTGTGTTTAGGGCCCCTGGAAGCCTGAAAATCACTTTAAACATGCTAATTTTAGCTCTAACACTGATGATCCACCTACAAATGTGAACTGACGTTCAAAAATAAAACATTTGAAAACGGACCATTTTCCACATTTCTGAAGCATGACGAAATTAGGGGGTGTTATCTCTTTTGTCAAAAATCAGCTGTTTTTGCTTGAACATTAAAAGCCTCCAAATAGTATTTAATTCACTTCCCGAGCCCCTGGAAGCATGAAAATCACTTTAAACATGCTAATTTTAGCTCTAACACTGATGATCCACCTACAAATGTGAACTGACGTTCAAAAATAAAACATTTGAAAACGGACCATTTTCCACATTTCTAAAGCAGGACGTAATGGGGGGTGTTATCTCTTGTCGAAAATCAGCCGTTTTTGCTCGAACATTAAATGCCTCCAAATGGTATTTAATTAACTTCCCGGGGTGAAGAAACCCTTTTTGAGAACTCAGAGTGAGTAAATTGGCCATTTTCATGCACTTTTAACCATTCCATAAATCTTGTATTTAGGCCCCCTGGAAGCCTGAAAATCACTTTAAACATGCTAATTTTAGCTCTAACACTGATGATCCACCTACAAATGTGAACTGACGTTCAAAAATAAAACATTTGAAAACGGACCATTTTCCACATTTCTGAAGCATGACGAAATGGGGGGGGTGTTATCTCTTTTGTCAAAAATCAGCTGTTTTTGCTTGAACATTAAATGCCTCCAAATAGTATTTAATTCACTTCCCGAGCCCCTGGAACCATGAAAATCACTTTAAACATGCTAATTTTAGCTCTAACACTGATGATCCACCTACAAATGTGAACTGACGTTCAAAAATAAAACATTTGAAAACGGACCATTTGCCACATTTCTGAAGCATGACGTAATGGTAGGGTGTTATCTCTTTTGTCGAAAATCAGCCGTTTTTGCTCGAACATTAAATGCCTCCAAATGGTATTTAATTAACTTCCCGGGGTGAAGAAACCCTTTTTGAGAACTCAGAGTGAGTAAATTGGCCATTTTCATGCACTTTTAACCATTCCATAAATCTTGTGTTTAGGGCCCCTGGAAGCCTGAAAATCACTTTAAAAATGCTAATTTTAGCTCTAACACTGATGATCCACCTACAAATGTGAACTGACGTTCAAAAATAAAACATTTGAAAACGGACCATTTTTCACATTTCTGAAGCATGACGTAATGGGGGGGGTGTTATCTCTTTTGTCAAAAATCAGCTGTTATTGCTTGAACATTAAATGCCTCCAAATAGTATTTAATTTACTTCCAGAGCCCCTGGAAGCATGAAAATCACTTTAAACATGCTAATTTTAGCTCTAACACTGATGATCCACCTACAAATGTGAACTGACGTTCAAAAATAAAACATTTGAAAACGGTCCATTTTCCACATTTCTGAAGCATGACGTAATGGTAGGGTGTTATCTCTTTTGTCGAAAATCAACCGTTTTTGCTCGAACATTAAATGCCTCCAAATGGTATTTAATTAATTCCCGGGGTGAAGAAACCCTTTTTGAGAACTCAGAGTGAGTAAATTGGCCATTTTCATGCACTTTTAACCATTCCATAAATTTTGTGTTTAGGGCCCCTGGAAGCATGAAAATCACTTTAAACATGCTAATTTTAGCTCTAACACTGATGATCCACCTACAAATGTGAACTGACGTTCAAAAATAAAACATTTGAAAACGGACCATTTTCCACATTTCTGAAGCATGACGTAATGGGGGGTGTTATCTCTTTTGTCAAAAATCAGCTGTTTTTGATTGAACATTAAATGCCTCCAAATAGTATTTAATTCACTTCCCGAGCCCCTGGAAGCATGAAAATCACTTTAAACATGCTAATTTTAGCTCTAACACTGATGATCCACCTACAAATGTGAACTGACGTTCAAAAATAAAACATTTGAAAACGGACCATTTTCCACATTTCTGAAGCATGACGTAATGGGGGGGTGTTATCTCTTTTGTCGAAAATCAGCCGTTTTTGCTCGAACATTAAATGCCTCCAAATGGTATTTAATTAACTTCCTGGGGTGAAGAAACCCTTTTTTGAGACCTCAGAGTGAGTAAATTGGCCATTTTCATGCACTTTTAACCATTCCATAAATGTTGTGTTTAGGGCCCCTGGAAGCATGAAAATCACTTTAAACATGGTAATTTTAGCTCTAACACTGATGATCCACCTACAAATGTGAACTGACCTTCAAAAATAAAACATTTGAAAACGGACCATTTTCCACATTTCTGAAGAATGACATAATGGGGCGGTGTTATCTCTTTTGTCAAAAATCAGCTGTTTTTGCTTGAACATTAAATGCCTCCAAATAGTATTTAATTTACTTCCCGAGCCCCTGGAAGCATGAAAATCACTTTAAACATGCTAATTTTAGCTCTAACACTGATGATCCACCTACAAATGTGAACTGACGTTCAAAAATAAAACATTTGAAAACGGACCATTTTCCACATTTCTGAAGCATGACATAATGGTAGGGTGTTATCTCTTTTGTCGAAAATCAGCCGTTTTTGCTCGAACATTAAATGCCTCCAAATGGTATTTAATTAACTTCCCGGGGTGAAGAAACCCTTTTTGAGAACTCAGAGTGAGTAAATTGGCCATTTTCATGCACTTTTAACCATTCCATAAATCTTGTGTTTAGGGCCCCTGGAAGCCTGAAAATCACTTTAAACATGCTAATTTTAGCTCTAACACTGATGACCCACCTACAAATGTGAACTGACGTTCAAAAATAAAACATTTGAAAACGGACCATTTTCCACATTTCTGAAGCATGACGAAATGGGGAGGTGTTATCTCTTTTGTCAAAAATCAGCTGTTTTTGCTTGAACATTAAATGCCTCCAAATAGTATTTAATTCACTTCCTGAGCCCCTGGAAGCATGAAAATCACTTTAAACATGCTAATTTTAGCTCTAACACTGATGATCCACCTACAAATGTGAACTGACGTTCAAAAATAAAACATTTGAAAACGGACCATTTTCCACATTTCTGAAGCATGACGTAATGGTAGGGTGTTATCTCTTTTGTCGAAAATCAGCCGTTTTTGCTCGAACATTAAATGCCTCCAAATGGTATTTAATTAACTTCCCGGGGTGAAGAAACCCTTTTTGAGAACTCAGAGTGAGTAAATTGGCCATTTTCATGCACTTTTAACCATTCCATAAATCTTGTCTTTAGGGCCCCTGGAAGCATGAAAATCACTTTAAACATGCTAATTTTAGCTCTAACACTGATGATCCACCTACAAATGTGAACTGACGTTCAAAAATAAAACATTTGAAAACGGACCATTTTCCACATTTCTGAAGCATGACGTAATGGGGGGGTGTTATCTCTTTTGTCGAAAATCAGCCGTTTTTGCTCGAACATTAAATGCCTCCAAATGGTATTTAATTAACTTCCCGGGGTGAAGAAACCCTTTTTGAGAACTCAGAGTGAGTAAATTGGCCATTTTCATGCACTTTTAACCATTCCATAAATCTTGTGTTTAGGGCCCCTGGAAGCCTGAAAATCACTTTAAACATGCTAATTTTAGCTCTAACACTGATGATCCACCTACAAATGTGAACTGACGTTCAAAAATAAAACATTTGAAAACGGACCATATTCCACATTTCTGAAGCATGACGAAATGGGGGGGGTGTTATCTCTTTTGTCAAAAATCAGCTGTTTTTGCTTGAACATTAAATGCCTCCAAATAGTATTTAATTCACTTCCCGAGCCCCTGGAAACGTGAAAATCACTTTAAACATGCTAATTTTAGCTCTAACACTGATGATCCACCTACAAATGTGAACTGACGTTCAAAAATAAAACATTTGAAAACGGACCATTTTCCACATTTCTGAAGCATGACGTAATGGTAGGGTGTTATCTCTTTTGTCGAAAATCAGCCGTTTTTGCTCGAACATTAAATGCCTCCAAATGGTATTTAATTAACTTCCCGGGGTGAAGAAACCCTTTTTGAGAACTCAGAGTGAGTAAATTGGCCATTTTCATGCACTTTTAACCATTCCATAAATGTTGTGTTTAGGGCCCCTGGAAGCATGAAAATCACTTTAAACATGGTAATTTTAGCTCTAACACTGATGATCCACCTACAAATGTGAACTGACGTTCAAAAATAAAACATTTGAAAACGGACCATTTTCCACATTTCTGAAGCATGACATAATGGGGCGGTGTTATCTCTTTTGTCAAAAATCAGCTGTTTTTGCTTGAACATTAAATGCCTCCAAATAGTATTTAATTTACTTCCCGAGCCCCTGGAAGCATGAAAATCACTTTAAACATGCTAATTTTATCTCTAACACTGATGATCCACCTACAAATGTGAACTGACGTTCAAAAATAAAACATTTGAAAACGGACCATTTTCCACATTTCTGAAGCATGACATAATGGTAGGGTGTTATCTCTTTTGTCGAAAATCAGCCGTTTTTGCTCGAACATTAAATGCCTCCAAATGGTATTTAATTAACTTCCCGGGGTGAAGAAACCCTTTTTGAGAACTCAGAGTGAGTAAATTGGCCATTTTCATGCACTTTTAACCATTCCATAAATCTTGTGTTTAGGGCCCCTGGAAGCCTGAAAATCACTTTAAACATGCTAATTTTAGCTCTAACACTGATGATCCACCTACAAATGTGAACTGACGTTCAAAAATAAAACATTTGAAAACGGACCATTTTCCACATTTCTGAAGCATGACGAAATGGGGAGGTGTTATCTCTTTTGTCAAAAATCAGCTGTTTTTGCTTGAACATTAAATGCCTCCAAATAGTATTTAATTCACTTCCTGAGCCCCTGGAAGCATGCAAATCACTTTAAACATGCTAATTTTAGCTCTAACACTGATGATCCACCTACAAATGTGAACTGACGTTCAAAAATAAAACATTTGAAAACGGACCATTTTCCACATTTCTGAAGCATGACGTAATGGTAGGGTGTTATCTCTTTTGTCGAAAATCAGCCGTTTTTGCTCGAACATTAAATGCCTCCAAATGGTATTTAATTAACTTCCCGGGGTGAAGAAACCCTTTTTGAGAACTCAGAGTGAGTAAATTGGCCATTTTCGCCCACTTTTAACCATTCCATAAATCTTGTGTTTAGGGCCCCTGGAAGCATGAAAATCACTTTAAACATGCTAATTTTAGCTCTAACACTGATGATCCACCTACAAATGTGAACTGACGTTCAAAAATAAAACATTTGAAAACGGACCATTTTCCACATTTCTGAAGCATGACGTAATGGGGGGGTGTTATCTCTTTTGTCGAAAATCAGCCGTTTTTGCTCGAACATTAAATGCCTCCAAATGGTATTTAATTAACTTCCCGGGGTGAAGAAACCCTTTTTGAGAACTCAGAGTGAGTAAATTGGCCATTTTCATGCACTTTTAACCATTCCTTAAATCTTGTGTTTAGGGCCCCTGGAAGCCTGAAAATCACTTTAAACATGCTAATTTTAGCTCTAACACTGATGATCCACCTACAAATGTGAACTGACGTTCAAAAATAAAACATTTGAAAACAGACCATATTCCACATTTCTGAAGCATGACGAAATGGGGGGGGTGTTATCTCTTTTGTCAAAAATCAGCTGTTTTTGCTTGAACATTAAATGCCTCCAAATAGTATTTAATTCACTTCCCGAGCCCCTGGAAACATGAAAATCACTTTAAACATGCTAATTTTAGCTCTAACACTGATGATCCACCTATAAATGTGAACTGACGTTCAAAAATAAAACATTTGAAAACGGACCATTTTCCACATTTCTGAAGCATGACGTAATAGGGGGGTGTTATCTCTTTTGTCGAAAATCAGCCGTTTTTGCTCGAACATTAAATGCCTCCAAATGGTATTTAATTAACTTCCTGGGGTGAAGAAACCCTTTTTTGAGAACTCAGAGTGAGTAAATTGGCCATTTTCATGCACTTTTAACCATTCCATAAATGTTGTGTTTAGGGCCCCTGGAAGCATGAAAATCACTTTAAACATGCTAATTTTAGCTCTAACACTGATGATCCACCTACAAATGTGAACTGACGTTCAAAAATAAAACATTTGAAAACGGACCATTTTCCACATTTCCGAAGCATGACGTAATGGGGGGGTGTTATCTCTTTTGTCAAAAATCAGCTGTTTTTGCTTGAACATTAAATGCCTCCAAATAGTATTTAATTTACTTCCCGAGCCCCTGGAAGCATGAAAATCCCTTTAAACATGCTAATTTTAGCTCTAACACTGATGATCCACCTACAAATGTGAACTGACGTTCAAAAATAAAACATTTGAAAACGGACCATTTTCCACATTTCTGAAGCATGACGTAATGGTAGGGTGTTATCTCTTTTGTCGAAAATCAGCCGTTTTTGCTCGAACATTAAATGCCTCCAAATGGTATTTAATTAACTTCCCGGGGTGAAGAAACCCTTTTTGAGAACTCAGAGTGAGTAAATTGGCCATTTTCATGCACTTTTAACCATTCCATAAATCTTGTGTTTAGGGCCCCTGGAAGCCTGAAAATCACTTTAAACATGCTAATTTTAGCTCTAACACTGATGATCCACCTACAAATGTGAACTGACGTTCAAAAATAAAACATTTGAAAACGGACCATTTTCCACATTTTTGAAGCATGACGAAATGGGGGGGTGTTATCTCTTTTGTCAAAAATCCGCTGTTTTTGCTTGAACATTAAATGCCTCCAAATAGTATTTAATTCACTTCACGAGCCCCTGGAAGCATGAAAATCACTTTAAACATGCTAATTTTAGCTCTAACACTGATGATCCACCTACAAATGTGAACTGACGTTCAAAAATAAAACATTTGAAAATGGACCATTTTCCACATTTCTGAAGCATGACGTAATGGGGGGGGTGTTATCTCTTTTGTCGAAAATCAGCCGTTTTTGCTCGAACATTAAACGCCTCCAAATGGTATTTAATTAACTTCCCGGGGTGAAGAAACCCTTTTTGAGAACTCAGAGTGAGTAAATTGGCCATTTTCATGCACTTTTAACCATTCCATAAATCTTGTGTTTAGGGCCCCTGGAAGCATGAAAATCACTTTAAACATGCTAATTTTAGCTCTAACACTGATGATCCACCTACAAATGTGAACTGACGTTCAAAAATAAAACATTTGAAAACGGACCATTTTCCACATTTCTGAAGCATGACGTAATGGGGGGGTGTTATCTCTTTTGTCAAAAATCAGCTGTTTTTGATTGAACATTAAATGCCTCCAAATAGTATTTAATTCACTTCCCGAGCCCCTGGAAGCATGAAAATCACTTTAAACATGCTAATTTTAGCTCTAACACTGATGATCCACCTACAAATGTGAACTGACGTTCAAAAATAAAACATTTGAAAACTGACCATTTTCCACATTTCTGAAGCATGACGTAATGGGGGGGTGTTATCTCTTTTGGCGAAAATCAGCCGTTTTTACTCGAACATTAAATGCCTCCAAATGGTATTTAATTAACTTCCTGGGGTGAAGAAACCCTTTTTTGAGACCTCAGAGTGAGTAAATTGGCCATTTTCATGCACTTTTAACCATTCCATAAATGTTGTGTTTAGGGCCCCTGGAAGCATGAAAATCACTTCAAACATGCTAATTTTAGTTCTAACACTGATGATCCACCTACAAATGTGAACTGACGTTCAAAAATAAAACATTTGAAAACGGACCATATTCCACATTTCTGAAGCATGACGAAATGGGGGGGGGTGTTATCTCTTTTGTCAAAAATCAGCTGTTTTTGCTTGAACATTAAATGCCTCCAAATAGTATTTAATTCACTTCCCGAGCCCCTGGAAACATGAAAATCACTTTAAACATGCTAATTTTAGCTCTAACACTGATGATCCACCTATAAATGTGAACTGACGTTCAAAAATAAAACATTTGAAAACGGACCATTTTCCACATTTCTGAAGCATGACGTAATAGGGGGGTGTTATCTCTTTTGTCGAAAATCAGCCGTTTTTGCTCGAACATTAAATGCCTCCAAATGGTATTTAATTAACTTCCTGGGGTGAAGAAACCCTTTTTTGAGAACTCAGAGTGAGTAAATTGGCCATTTTCATGCACTTTTAACCATTCCATAAATGTTGTGTTTAGGGCCCCTGGAAGCATGAAAATCACTTTAAACATGCTAATTTTAGCTCTAACACTGATGATCCACCTACAAATGTGAACTGACGTTCAAAAATAAAACATTTGAAAACGGACCATTTTCCACATTTCCGAAGCATGACGTAATGGGGGGGTGTTATCTCTTTTGTCAAAAATCAGCTGTTTTTGCTTGAACATTAAATGCCTCCAAATAGTATTTAATTTACTTCCCGAGCCCCTGGAAGCATGAAAATCCCTTTAAACATGCTAATTTTAGCTCTAACACTGATGATCCACCTACAAATGTGAACTGACGTTCAAAAATAAAACATTTGAAAACGGACCATTTTCCACATTTCTGAAGCATGACGTAATGGTAGGGTGTTATCTCTTTTGTCGAAAATCAGCCGTTTTTGCTCGAACATTAAATGCCTCCAAATGGTATTTAATTAACTTCCCGGGGTGAAGAAACCCTTTTTGAGAACTCAGAGTGAGTAAATTGGCCATTTTCATGCACTTTTAACCATTCCATAAATCTTGTGTTTAGGGCCCCTGGAAGCCTGAAAATCACTTTAAACATGCTAATTTTAGCTCTAACACTGATGATCCACCTACAAATGTGAACTGACGTTCAAAAATAAAACATTTGAAAACGGACCATTTTCCACATTTCTGAAGCATGACGAAATGGGGGGGTGTTATCTCTTTTGTCAAAAATCCGCTGTTTTTGCTTGAACATTAAATGCCTCCAAATAGTATTTAATTCACTTCACGAGCCCCTGGAAGCATGAAAATCACTTTAAACATGCTAATTTTAGCTCTAACACTGATGATCCACCTACAAATGTGAACTGACGTTCAAAAATAAAACATTTGAAAATGGACCATTTTCCACATTTCTGAAGCATGACGTAATGGGGGGGGTGTTATCTCTTTTGTCGAAAATCAGCCGTTTTTGCTCGAACATTAAACGCCTCCAAATGGTATTTAATTAACTTCCCGGGGTGAAGAAACCCTTTTTGAGAACTCAGAGTGAGTAAATTGGCCATTTTCATGCACTTTTAACCATTCCATAAATCTTGTGTTTAGGGCCCCTGGAAGCATGAAAATCACTTTAAACATGCTAATTTTAGCTCTAACACTGATGATCCACCTACAAATGTGAACTGACGTTCAAAAATAAAACATTTGAAAACGGACCATTTTCCACATTTCTGAAGCATGACGTAATGGGGGGGTGTTATCTCTTTTGTCAAAAATCAGCTGTTTTTGATTGAACATTAAATGCCTCCAAATAGTATTTAATTTACTTCCCGAGCCCCTGGAAGCATGAAAATCACTTTAAACGTGCTAATTTTAGCTCTAACACTGATGATCCACCTACAAATGTGAACTGACTTTCAAAAATAAAACATTTGAAAACGGACCATTTTCCACATTTCTGAAGCATGACGTAATGGTAGGGTGTTATCTCTTTTGTCGAAAATCAGCCGTTTTTGCTCGAACATTAAATGCCTCCAAATGGTATTTAATTAACTTCCCGGGGTGAAGAAACCCTTTTTGAGAACTCAGAGTGAGTAAATTGGCCATTTTCATCCACTTTTAACCATTCCATAAATCTTGTGTTTAGGGCCCCTGGAAACCTGAAAATCACTTTAAACATGCTAATTTTAGCTCTAACACTGATGATCCACCTACAAATGTGAACTGATGTTCAAAAATAAAACATTTGAAAACGGACCATTTTCCACATTTCTGAAGCATGACGAAATGGGGGGGTGTTATCTCTTTTGTCAAAAATCAGCTGTTTTTGCTTGAACATTAAATGCCTCCAAATAGTATTTAATTCACTTCCAGAGCCCCTGGAAGCATGAAAATCACTTTAAACATGCTAATTTTAGCTCTAACACTGATGATCCACCTACAAATGTGAACTGACGTTCAAAAATAAAACATTTGAAAACGGACCATTTTCCACATTTCTGAAGCATGACGTAATGGTAGGGTGTTATCTCTTTTGTCGAAAATCAGCCGTTTTTGCTCGAACATTAAATGCCTCCAAATGGTATTTAATTAACTTCCCGGGGTGAAGAAACCCTTTTTGAGAACTCAGAGTGAGTAAATTGGCCATTTTCATGCACTTTTAACCATTCCATAAATCTTGTGTTTAGGGCCCCTGGAAGCATGAAAATCACTTTAAACATGCTAATTTTAGCTCTAACACTGATGATCCACCTACAAATGTGAACTGACGTTCAAAAATAAAACATTTGAAAAGGGACCATTTTCCACATTTCTGAAGCATGACGTAATGGGGGGGTGTTATCTCTTTTGTCGAAAATCAGCCGTTTTTGCTCGAACATTAAATGCCTCCAAATGGTATTTAATTAACTTCCCGGGGTGAAGAAACCCTTTTTGAGAACTCAGAGTGAGTAAATTGGCCATTTTCATGCACTTTTAACCATTCCATAAATCTTGTGTTTAGGGCCCCTGGAAGCCTGAAAATCACTTTAAACATGCTAATTTTAGCTCTAACACTGATGATCCACCTACAAATGTGAACTGACGTTCAAAAATAAAACATTTGAAAACGGACCATTTTCCACATTTCTGAATCATGACGTAATGGTAGGGTGTTATCTCTTTTGTCGAAAATCAGCCATTTTTGCTCGAACATTAAATGCCTCCAAATGGTATTTAATTAACTTCCCGGGGTGAAGAAACCCTTTTTGAGAACTCAGAGTGAGTAAATTGGCCATTTTCATGCACTTTTAACCATTCCATAAATCTTGTGTTTAGGGCCCCTGGAAGCCTGAAAATCACTTTAAACATGCTAATTTTAGCTCTAACACTGATGATCCACCTACAAATGTGAACTGACGTTCAAAAATAAAACATTTGAAAACGGACCATTTTCCACATTTCTGAAGCATGACGTAATGGGGGGGTGTTATCTCTTTTGTCAAAAATCAGCTGTTTTTGATTGAACATTAAATGCCTCCAAATAGTATTTAATTCACTTCCCGAGCCCCTGGAAGCATGAAAATCACTTTAAACATGCTAGTTTTAGCTCTAACACTGATGATCCACCTACAAATGTGAACTGACGTTCAAAAATAAAACATTTGAAAACGGACCATTTTCCACATTTCTGAAGCATGACGTAATAGGGGGGTGTTATCTCTTTTGTCGAAAATCAGCCGTTTTTGCTCGAACATTAAATGCCTCCAAATGGTATTTAATTAACTTCCTGGGGTGAAGAAACCCTTTTTTGAGAACTCAGAGTGAGTAAATTGGCCATTTTCATGCACTTTTAACCATTCCATAAATGTTGTGTTTAGGGCCCCTGGAAGCATGAAAATCACTTTAAACATGCTAATTTTAGCTCTAACACTGATGATCCACCTACAAATGTGAACTGACGTTCAAAAATAAAACATTTGAAAACGGACCATTTTCCACATTTCCGAAGCATGACGTAATGGGGGGGTGTTATCTCTTTTGTCAAAAATCAGCTGTTTTTGCTTGAACATTAAATGCCTCCAAATAGTATTTAATTTACTTCCCGAGCCCCTGGAAGCATGAAAATCACTTTAAACATGCTAATTTTAGCTCTAACACTGATGATCCACCTACAAATGTGAACTGACGTTCAAAAATAAAACATTTGAAAACGGACCATTTTCCACATTTCTGAAGCATGACGTAATGGTAGGGTGTTATCTCTTTTGTCGAAAATCAGCCGTTTTTGCTCGAACATTAAATGCCTCCAAATGGTATTTAATTAACTTCCCTGGGTGAAGAAACCCTTTTTGAGAACTCAGAGTGAGTAAATTGGCCATTTTCATGCACTTTTAACCATTCCATAAATCTTGTGTTTAGGGCCCCTGGAAGCCTGAAAATCACTTTAAACATGCTAATTTTAGCTCTAACACTGATGATCCACCTACAAATGTGAACTGACGTTCAAAAATAAAACATTTGAAAACGGACCATTTTCCACATTTCTGAAGCATGACGTAATGGGGGGGTGTTATCTATTTTGTCAAAAATCAGCTGTTTTTGATTGAACATTAAATGCCTCCAAATAGTATTTAATTCACTTCCCGAGCCCCTGGAAGCATGAAAATCACTTTAAACATGCTAATTTTAGCTCTAACACTGATGATCCACCTACAAATGTGAACTGACGTTCAAAAATAAAACATTTGAAAACGGACCATTTTCCACATTTCTGAAGCATGACGTAATAGGGGGGTGTTATCTCTTTTGTCGAAAATCAGCCGTTTTTGCTCGAACATTAAATGCCTCCAAATGGTATTTAATTAACTTCCTGGGGTGAAGAAACCCTTTTTTGAGAACTCAGAGTGAGTAAATTAGCCATTTTCATGCACTTTTAACCATTCCATAAATGTTGTGTTTAGGGCCCCTGGAAGCATGAAAATCACTTTAAACATGCTAATTTTAGCTCTAACACTGATGATCCACCTACAAATGTGAACTGACGTTCAAAAATAAAACATTTGAAAACGGACCATTTTCCACATTTCCGAAGCATGACGTAATGGGGGGGTGTTATCTCTTTTGTCAAAAATCAGCTGTTTTTGCTTGAACATTAAATGCCTCCAAATAGTATTTAATTTACTTCCCGAGCCCCTGGAAGCATGAAAATCACTTTAAACATGCTAATTTTAGCTCTAACACTGATGATCCACCTACAAATGTGAACTGACGTTCAAAAATAAAACATTTGAAAACGGACCATTTTCCACATTTCTGAAGCATGACGTAATGGTAGGGTGTTATCTCTTTTGTCGAAAATCAGCCGTTTTTGCTCGAACATTAAATGCCTCCAAATGGTATTTAATTAACTTCCCGGGGTGAAGAAACCCTTTTTGAGAACTCAGAGTGAGTAAATTGGCCATTTTCATGCACTTTTAACCATTCCATAAATCTTGTGTTTAGGGCCCCTGGAAGCCTGAAAATCACTTTAAACATGCTAATTTTAGCTCTAACACTGATGATCCACCTACAAATGTGAACTGACGTTCAAAAATAAAACATTTGAAAACGGACCATTTTCCACATGTCTGAAGCATGACGAAATGGGGGGGTGTTATCTCTTTTGTCAAAAATCAGCTGTTTTTGCTTGAACATTAAATGCCTCCAAATAGTATTTAATTCACTTCCCGAGCCCCTGGAAGCCTGAAAATCACTTTAAACATGCTAATTTTAGCTCTAACACTGATGATCCACCTACAAATGTGAACTGACGTTCAAAAATAAAACATTTGAAAATGGACCATTTTCCACATTTCTGAAGCATGACGTAATGGGGGGGGGTGTTATCTCTTTTGTCGAAAATCAGCCGTTTTTGCTCGAACATTAAATGCCTCCAAATGGTATTTAATTAACTTCCTGGGGTGAAGAAACCCTTTTTTGAGACCTCAGAGTGAGTAAATTGGCCATTTTCATGCACTTTTAACCATTCCATAAATGTTGTGTTTAGGGCCCCTGGAAGCATGAAAATCACTTTAAACATGGTAATTTTAGCTCTAACACTGATGATCCACCTACAAATGTGAACTGACCTTCAAAAATAAAACATTTGAAAACGGACCATTTTCCACATTTCTGAAGAATGACATAATGGGGCGGTGTTATCTCTTTTGTCAAAAATCAGCTGTTTTTGCTTGAACATTAAATGCCTCCAAATAGTATTTAATTTACTTCCCGAGCCCCTGGAAGCATGAAAATCACTTTAAACATGCTAATTTTAGCTCTAACACTGATGATCCACCTACAAATGTGAACTGACGTTCAAAAATAAAACATTTGAAAACGGACCATTTTCCACATTTCTGAAGCATGACATAATGGTAGGGTGTTATCTCTTTTGTCGAAAATCAGCCGTTTTTGCTCGAACATTAAATGCCTCCAAATGGTATTTAATTAACTTCCCGGGGTGAAGAAACCCTTTTTGAGAACTCAGAGTGAGTAAATTGGCCATTTTCATGCACTTTTAACCATTCCATAAATCTTGTGTTTAGGGCCCCTGGAAGCCTGAAAATCACTTTAAACATGCTAATTTTAGCTCTAACACTGATGACCCACCTACAAATGTGAACTGACGTTCAAAAATAAAACATTTGAAAACGGACCATTTTCCACATTTCTGAAGCATGACGAAATGGGGAGGTGTTATCTCTTTTGTCAAAAATCAGCTGTTTTTGCTTGAACATTAAATGCCTCCAAATAGTATTTAATTCACTTCCTGAGCCCCTGGAAGCATGAAAATCACTTTAAACATGCTAATTTTAGCTCTAACACTGATGATCCACCTACAAATGTGAACTGACGTTCAAAAATAAAACATTTGAAAACGGACCATTTTCCACATTTCTGAAGCATGACGTAATGGTAGGGTGTTATCTCTTTTGTCGAAAATCAGCCGTTTTTGCTCGAACATTAAATGCCTCCAAATGGTATTTAATTAACTTCCCGGGGTGAAGAAACCCTTTTTGAGAACTCAGAGTGAGTAAATTGGCCATTTTCATGCACTTTTAACCATTCCATAAATCTTGTCTTTAGGGCCCCTGGAAGCATGAAAATCACTTTAAACATGCTAATTTTAGCTCTAACACTGATGATCCACCTACAAATGTGAACTGACGTTCAAAAATAAAACATTTGAAAACGGACCATTTTCCACATTTCTGAAGCATGACGTAATGGGGGGGTGTTATCTCTTTTGTCGAAAATCAGCCGTTTTTGCTCGAACATTAAATGCCTCCAAATGGTATTTAATTAACTTCCCGGGGTGAAGAAACCCTTTTTGAGAACTCAGAGTGAGTAAATTGGCCATTTTCATGCACTTTTAACCATTCCATAAATCTTGTGTTTAGGGCCCCTGGAAGCCTGAAAATCACTTTAAACATGCTAATTTTAGCTCTAACACTGATGATCCACCTACAAATGTGAACTGACGTTCAAAAATAAAACATTTGAAAACGGACCATATTCCACATTTCTGAAGCATGACGAAATGGGGGGGGTGTTATCTCTTTTGTCAAAAATCAGCTGTTTTTGCTTGAACATTAAATGCCTCCAAATAGTATTTAATTCACTTCCCGAGCCCCTGGAAACGTGAAAATCACTTTAAACATGCTAATTTTAGCTCTAACACTGATGATCCACCTACAAATGTGAACTGACGTTCAAAAATAAAACATTTGAAAACGGACCATTTTCCACATTTCTGAAGCATGACGTAATGGTAGGGTGTTATCTCTTTTGTCGAAAATCAGCCGTTTTTGCTCGAACATTAAATGCCTCCAAATGGTATTTAATTAACTTCCCGGGGTGAAGAAACCCTTTTTGAGAACTCAGAGTGAGTAAATTGGCCATTTTCATGCACTTTTAACCATTCCATAAATGTTGTGTTTAGGGCCCCTGGAAGCATGAAAATCACTTTAAACATGGTAATTTTAGCTCTAACACTGATGATCCACCTACAAATGTGAACTGACGTTCAAAAATAAAACATTTGAAAACGGACCATTTTCCACATTTCTGAAGCATGACATAATGGGGCGGTGTTATCTCTTTTGTCAAAAATCAGCTGTTTTTGCTTGAACATTAAATGCCTCCAAATAGTATTTAATTTACTTCCCGAGCCCCTGGAAGCATGAAAATCACTTTAAACATGCTAATTTTATCTCTAACACTGATGATCCACCTACAAATGTGAACTGACGTTCAAAAATAAAACATTTGAAAACGGACCATTTTCCACATTTCTGAAGCATGACATAATGGTAGGGTGTTATCTCTTTTGTCGAAAATCAGCCGTTTTTGCTCGAACATTAAATGCCTCCAAATGGTATTTAATTAACTTCCCGGGGTGAAGAAACCCTTTTTGAGAACTCAGAGTGAGTAAATTGGCCATTTTCATGCACTTTTAACCATTCCATAAATCTTGTGTTTAGGGCCCCTGGAAGCCTGAAAATCACTTTAAACATGCTAATTTTAGCTCTAACACTGATGATCCACCTACAAATGTGAACTGACGTTCAAAAATAAAACATTTGAAAACGGACCATTTTCCACATTTCTGAAGCATGACGAAATGGGGAGGTGTTATCTCTTTTGTCAAAAATCAGCTGTTTTTGCTTGAACATTAAATGCCTCCAAATAGTATTTAATTCACTTCCTGAGCCCCTGGAAGCATGAAAATCACTTTAAACATGCTAATTTTAGCTCTAACACTGATGATCCACCTACAAATGTGAACTGACGTTCAAAAATAAAACATTTGAAAACGGACCATTTTCCACATTTCTGAAGCATGACGTAATGGTAGGGTGTTATCTCTTTTGTCGAAAATCAGCCGTTTTTGCTCGAACATTAAATGCCTCCAAATGGTATTTAATTAACTTCCCGGGGTGAAGAAACCCTTTTTGAGAACTCAGAGTGAGTAAATTGGCCATTTTCGCCCACTTTTAACCATTCCATAAATCTTGTGTTTAGGGCCCCTGGAAGCATGAAAATCACTTTAAACATGCTAATTTTAGCTCTAACACTGATGATCCACCTACAAATGTGAACTGACGTTCAAAAATAAAACATTTGAAAACGGACCATTTTCCACATTTCTGAAGCATGACGTAATGGGGGGGTGTTATCTCTTTTGTCGAAAATCAGCCGTTTTTGCTCGAACATTAAATGCCTCCAAATGGTATTTAATTAACTTCCCGGGGTGAAGAAACCCTTTTTGAGAACTCAGAGTGAGTAAATTGGCCATTTTCATGCACTTTTAACCATTCCTTAAATCTTGTGTTTAGGGCCCCTGGAAGCCTGAAAATCACTTTAAACATGCTAATTTTAGCTCTAACACTGATGATCCACCTACAAATGTGAACTGACGTTCAAAAATAAAACATTTGAAAACAGACCATATTCCACATTTCTGAAGCATGACGAAATGGGGGGGGGTGTTATCTCTTTTGTCAAAAATCAGCTGTTTTTGCTTGAACATTAAATGCCTCCAAATAGTATTTAATTCACTTCCCGAGCCCCTGGAAACATGAAAATCACTTTAAACATGCTAATTTTAGCTCTAACACTGATGATCCACCTATAAATGTGAACTGACGTTCAAAAATAAAACATTTGAAAACGGACCATTTTCCACATTTCTGAAGCATGACGTAATAGGGGGGTGTTATCTCTTTTGTCGAAAATCAGCCGTTTTTGCTCGAACATTAAATGCCTCCAAATGGTATTTAATTAACTTCCTGGGGTGAAGAAACCCTTTTTTGAGAACTCAGAGTGAGTAAATTGGCCATTTTCATGCACTTTTAACCATTCCATAAATGTTGTGTTTAGGGCCCCTGGAAGCATGAAAATCACTTTAAACATGCTAATTTTAGCTCTAACACTGATGATCCACCTACAAATGTGAACTGACGTTCAAAAATAAAACATTTGAAAACGGACCATTTTCCACATTTCCGAAGCATGACGTAATGGGGGGGTGTTATCTCTTTTGTCAAAAATCAGCTGTTTTTGCTTGAACATTAAATGCCTCCAAATAGTATTTAATTTACTTCCCGAGCCCCTGGAAGCATGAAAATCCCTTTAAACATGCTAATTTTAGCTCTAACACTGATGATCCACCTACAAATGTGAACTGACGTTCAAAAATAAAACATTTGAAAACGGACCATTTTCCACATTTCTGAAGCATGACGTAATGGTAGGGTGTTATCTCTTTTGTCGAAAATCAGCCGTTTTTGCTCGAACATTAAATGCCTCCAAATGGTATTTAATTAACTTCCCGGGGTGAAGAAACCCTTTTTGAGAACTCAGAGTGAGTAAATTGGCCATTTTCATGCACTTTTAACCATTCCATAAATCTTGTGTTTAGGGCCCCTGGAAGCCTGAAAATCACTTTAAACATGCTAATTTTAGCTCTAACACTGATGATCCACCTACAAATGTGAACTGACGTTCAAAAATAAAACATTTGAAAACGGACCATTTTCCACATTTTTGAAGCATGACGAAATGGGGGGGTGTTATCTCTTTTGTCAAAAATCCGCTGTTTTTGCTTGAACATTAAATGCCTCCAAATAGTATTTAATTCCCTTCACGAGCCCCTGGAAGCATGAAAATCACTTTAAACATGCTAATTTTAGCTCTAACACTGATGATCCACCTACAAATGTGAACTGACGTTCAAAAATAAAACATTTGAAAATGGACCATTTTCCACATTTCTGAAGCATGACGTAATGGGGGGGGTGTTATCTCTTTTGTCGAAAATCAGCCGTTTTTGCTCGAACATTAAACGCCTCCAAATGGTATTTAATTAACTTCCCGGGGTGAAGAAACCCTTTTTGAGAACTCAGAGTGAGTAAATTGGCCATTTTCATGCACTTTTAACCATTCCATAAATCTTGTGTTTAGGGCCCCTGGAAGCATGAAAATCACTTTAAACATGCTAATTTTAGCTCTAACACTGATGATCCACCTACAAATGTGAACTGACGTTCAAAAATAAAACATTTGAAAACGGACCATTTTCCACATTTCTGAAGCATGACGTAATGGGGGGGTGTTATCTCTTTTGTCAAAAATCAGCTGTTTTTGATTGAACATTAAATGCCTCCAAATAGTATTTAATTCACTTCCCGAGCCCCTGGAAGCATGAAAATCACTTTAAACATGCTAATTTTAGCTCTAACACTGATGATCCACCTACAAATGTGAACTGACGTTCAAAAATAAAACATTTGAAAACTGACCATTTTCCACATTTCTGAAGCATGACGTAATGGGGGGGTGTTATCTCTTTTGGCGAAAATCAGCCGTTTTTACTCGAACATTAAATGCCTCCAAATGGTATTTAATTAACTTCCTGGGGTGAAGAAACCCTTTTTTGAGACCTCAGAGTGAGTAAATTGGCCATTTTCATGCACTTTTAACCATTCCATAAATGTTGTGTTTAGGGCCCCTGGAAGCATGAAAATCACTTCAAACATGCTAATTTTAGTTCTAACACTGATGATCCACCTACAAATGTGAACTGACGTTCAAAAATAAAACATTTGAAAACGGACCATATTCCACATTTCTGAAGCATGACGAAATGGGGGGGGGGTGTTATCTCTTTTGTCAAAAATCAGCTGTTTTTGCTTGAACATTAAATGCCTCCAAATAGTATTTAATTCACTTCCCGAGCCCCTGGAAACATGAAAATCACTTTAAACATGCTAATTTTAGCTCTAACACTGATGATCCACCTATAAATGTGAACTGACGTTCAAAAATAAAACATTTGAAAACGGACCATTTTCCACATTTCTGAAGCATGACGTAATAGGGGGGTGTTATCTCTTTTGTCGAAAATCAGCCGTTTTTGCTCGAACATTAAATGCCTCCAAATGGTATTTAATTAACTTCCTGGGGTGAAGAAACCCTTTTTTGAGAACTCAGAGTGAGTAAATTGGCCATTTTCATGCACTTTTAACCATTCCATAAATGTTGTGTTTAGGGCCCCTGGAAGCATGAAAATCACTTTAAACATGCTAATTTTAGCTCTAACACTGATGATCCACCTACAAATGTGAACTGACGTTCAAAAATAAAACATTTGAAAACGGACCATTTTCCACATTTCCGAAGCATGACGTAATGGGGGGGTGTTATCTCTTTTGTCAAAAATCAGCTGTTTTTGCTTGAACATTAAATGCCTCCAAATAGTATTTAATTTACTTCCCGAGCCCCTGGAAGCATGAAAATCCCTTTAAACATGCTAATTTTAGCTCTAACACTGATGATCCACCTACAAATGTGAACTGACGTTCAAAAATAAAACATTTGAAAACGGACCATTTTCCACATTTCTGAAGCATGACGTAATGGTAGGGTGTTATCTCTTTTGTCGAAAATCAGCCGTTTTTGCTCGAACATTAAATGCCTCCAAATGGTATTTAATTAACTTCCCGGGGTGAAGAAACCCTTTTTGAGAACTCAGAGTGAGTAAATTGGCCATTTTCATGCACTTTTAACCATTCCATAAATCTTGTGTTTAGGGCCCCTGGAAGCCTGAAAATCACTTTAAACATGCTAATTTTAGCTCTAACACTGATGATCCACCTACAAATGTGAACTGACGTTCAAAAATAAAACATTTGAAAACGGACCATTTTCCACATTTCTGAAGCATGACGAAATGGGGGGGTGTTATCTCTTTTGTCAAAAATCCGCTGTTTTTGCTTGAACATTAAATGCCTCCAAATAGTATTTAATTCACTTCACGAGCCCCTGGAAGCATGAAAATCACTTTAAACATGCTAATTTTAGCTCTAACACTGATGATCCACCTACAAATGTGAACTGACGTTCAAAAATAAAACATTTGAAAATGGACCATTTTCCACATTTCTGAAGCATGACGTAATGGGGGGGGTGTTATCTCTTTTGTCGAAAATCAGCCGTTTTTGCTCGAACATTAAACGCCTCCAAATGGTATTTAATTAACTTCCCGGGGTGAAGAAACCCTTTTTGAGAACTCAGAGTGAGTAAATTGGCCATTTTCATGCACTTTTAACCATTCCATAAATCTTGTGTTTAGGGCCCCTGGAAGCATGAAAATCACTTTAAACATGCTAATTTTAGCTCTAACACTGATGATCCACCTACAAATGTGAACTGACGTTCAAAAATAAAACATTTGAAAACGGACCATTTTCCACATTTCTGAAGCATGACGTAATGGGGGGGTGTTATCTCTTTTGTCAAAAATCAGCTGTTTTTGATTGAACATTAAATGCCTCCAAATAGTATTTAATTCACTTCCCGAGCCCCTGGAAGCATGAAAATCACTTTAAACATGCTAATTTTAGCTCTAACACTGATGATCCACCTACAAATGTGAACTGACGTTCAAAAATAAAACATTTGAAAACTGACCATTTTCCACATTTCTGAAGCATGACGTAATGGGGGGGTGTTATCTCTTTTGGCGAAAATCAGCCGTTTTTACTCGAACATTAAATGCCTCCAAATGGTATTTAATTAACTTCCTGGGGTGAAGAAACCCTTTTTTGAGACCTCAGAGTGAGTAAATTGGCCATTTTCATGCACTTTTAACCATTCCATAAATGTTGTGTTTAGGGCCCCTGGAAGCATGAAAATCACTTCAAACATGCTAATTTTAGTTCTAACACTGATGATCCACCTACAAATGTGAACTGACGTTCAAAAATAAAACATTTGAAAACGGACCATATTCCACATTTCTGAAGCATGACGAAATGGGGGGGGGGTGTTATCTCTTTTGTCAAAAATCAGCTGTTTTTGCTTGAACATTAAATGCCTCCAAATAGTATTTAATTCACTTCCCGAGCCCCTGGAAACATGAAAATCACTTTAAACATGCTAATTTTAGCTCTAACACTGATGATCCACCTATAAATGTGAACTGACGTTCAAAAATAAAACATTTGAAAACGGACCATTTTCCACATTTCTGAAGCATGACGTAATAGGGGGGTGTTATCTCTTTTGTCGAAAATCAGCCGTTTTTGCTCGAACATTAAATGCCTCCAAATGGTATTTAATTAACTTCCTGGGGTGAAGAAACCCTTTTTTGAGAACTCAGAGTGAGTAAATTGGCCATTTTCATGCACTTTTAACCATTCCATAAATGTTGTGTTTAGGGCCCCTGGAAGCATGAAAATCACTTTAAACATGCTAATTTTAGCTCTAACACTGATGATCCACCTACAAATGTGAACTGACGTTCAAAAATAAAACATTTGAAAACGGACCATTTTCCACATTTCCGAAGCATGACGTAATGGGGGGGTGTTATCTCTTTTGTCAAAAATCAGCTGTTTTTGCTTGAACATTAAATGCCTCCAAATAGTATTTAATTTACTTCCCGAGCCCCTGGAAGCATGAAAATCCCTTTAAACATGCTAATTTTAGCTCTAACACTGATGATCCACCTACAAATGTGAACTGACGTTCAAAAATAAAACATTTGAAAACGGACCATTTTCCACATTTCTGAAGCATGACGTAATGGTAGGGTGTTATCTCTTTTGTCGAAAATCAGCCGTTTTTGCTCGAACATTAAATGCCTCCAAATGGTATTTAATTAACTTCCCGGGGTGAAGAAACCCTTTTTGAGAACTCAGAGTGAGTAAATTGGCCATTTTCATGCACTTTTAACCATTCCATAAATCTTGTGTTTAGGGCCCCTGGAAGCCTGAAAATCACTTTAAACATGCTAATTTTAGCTCTAACACTGATGATCCACCTACAAATGTGAACTGACGTTCAAAAATAAAACATTTGAAAACGGACCATTTTCCACATTTCTGAAGCATGACGAAATGGGGGGGTGTTATCTCTTTTGTCAAAAATCCGCTGTTTTTGCTTGAACATTAAATGCCTCCAAATAGTATTTAATTCACTTCACGAGCCCCTGGAAGCATGAAAATCACTTTAAACATGCTAATTTTAGCTCTAACACTGATGATCCACCTACAAATGTGAACTGACGTTCAAAAATAAAACATTTGAAAATGGACCATTTTCCACATTTCTGAAGCATGACGTAATGGGGGGGGTGTTATCTCTTTTGTCGAAAATCAGCCGTTTTTGCTCGAACATTAAACGCCTCCAAATGGTATTTAATTAACTTCCCGGGGTGAAGAAACCCTTTTTGAGAACTCAGAGTGAGTAAATTGGCCATTTTCATGCACTTTTAACCATTCCATAAATCTTGTGTTTAGGGCCCCTGGAAGCATGAAAATCACTTTAAACATGCTAATTTTAGCTCTAACACTGATGATCCACCTACAAATGTGAACTGATGTTCAAAAATAAAACATTTGAAAACGGACCATTTTCCACATTTCTGAAGCATGACGTAATGGGGGGGTGTTATCTCTTTTGTCAAAAATCAGCTGTTTTTGATTGAACATTAAATGCCTCCAAATAGTATTTAATTTACTTCCCGAGCCCCTGGAAGCATGAAAATCACTTTAAACGTGCTAATTTTAGCTCTAACACTGATGATCCACCTACAAATGTGAACTGACTTTCAAAAATAAAACATTTGAAAACGGACCATTTTCCACATTTCTGAAGCATGACGTAATGGTAGGGTGTTATCTCTTTTGTCGAAAATCAGCCGTTTTTGCTCGAACATTAAATGCCTCCAAATGGTATTTAATTAACTTCCCGGGGTGAAGAAACCCTTTTTGAGAACTCAGAGTGAGTAAATTGGCCATTTTCATCCACTTTTAACCATTCCATAAATCTTGTGTTTAGGGCCCCTGGAAACCTGAAAATCACTTTAAACATGCTAATTTTAGCTCTAACACTGATGATCCACCTACAAATGTGAACTGATGTTCAAAAATAAAACATTTGAAAACGGACCATTTTCCACATTTCTGAAGCATGACGAAATGGGGGGGTGTTATCTCTTTTGTCAAAAATCAGCTGTTTTTGCTTGAACATTAAATGCCTCCAAATAGTATTTAATTCACTTCCAGAGCCCCTGGAAGCATGAAAATCACTTTAAACATGCTAATTTTAGCTCTAACACTGATGATCCACCTACAAATGTGAACTGACGTTCAAAAATAAAACATTTGAAAACGGACCATTTTCCACATTTCTGAAGCATGACGTAATGGTAGGGTGTTATCTCTTTTGTCGAAAATCAGCCGTTTTTGCTCGAACATTAAATGCCTCCAAATGGTATTTAATTAACTTCCCGGGGTGAAGAAACCCTTTTTGAGAACTCAGAGTGAGTAAATTGGCCATTTTCATGCACTTTTAACCATTCCATAAATCTTGTGTTTAGGGCCCCTGGAAGCATGAAAATCACTTTAAACATGCTAATTTTAGCTCTAACACTGATGATCCACCTACAAATGTGAACTGACGTTCAAAAATAAAACATTTGAAAAGGGACCATTTTCCACATTTCTGAAGCATGACGTAATGGGGGGGTGTTATCTCTTTTGTCGAAAATCAGCCGTTTTTGCTCGAACATTAAATGCCTCCAAATGGTATTTAATTAACTTCCCGGGGTGAAGAAACCCTTTTTGAGAACTCAGAGTGAGTAAATTGGCCATTTTCATGCACTTTTAACCATTCCATAAATCTTGTGTTTAGGGCCCCTGGAAGCCTGAAAATCACTTTAAACATGCTAATTTTAGCTCTAACACTGATGATCCACCTACAAATGTGAACTGACGTTCAAAAATAAAACATTTGAAAACGGACCATTTTCCACATTTCTGAATCATGACGTAATGGTAGGGTGTTATCTCTTTTGTCGAAAATCAGCCATTTTTGCTCGAACATTAAATGCCTCCAAATGGTATTTAATTAACTTCCCGGGGTGAAGAAACCCTTTTTGAGAACTCAGAGTGAGTAAATTGGCCATTTTCATGCACTTTTAACCATTCCATAAATCTTGTGTTTAGGGCCCCTGGAAGCCTGAAAATCACTTTAAACATGCTAATTTTAGCTCTAACACTGATGATCCACCTACAAATGTGAACTGACGTTCAAAAATAAAACATTTGAAAACGGACCATTTTCCACATTTCTGAAGCATGACGTAATGGGGGGGTGTTATCTCTTTTGTCAAAAATCAGCTGTTTTTGATTGAACATTAAATGCCTCCAAATAGTATTTAATTCACTTCCCGAGCCCCTGGAAGCATGAAAATCACTTTAAACATGCTAGTTTTAGCTCTAACACTGATGATCCACCTACAAATGTGAACTGACGTTCAAAAATAAAACATTTGAAAACGGACCATTTTCCACATTTCTGAAGCATGACGTAATAGGGGGGTGTTATCTCTTTTGTCGAAAATCAGCCGTTTTTGCTCGAACATTAAATGCCTCCAAATGGTATTTAATTAACTTCCTGGGGTGAAGAAACCCTTTTTTGAGAACTCAGAGTGAGTAAATTGGCCATTTTCATGCACTTTTAACCATTCCATAAATGTTGTGTTTAGGGCCCCTGGAAGCATGAAAATCACTTTAAACATGCTAATTTTAGCTCTAACACTGATGATCCACCTACAAATGTGAACTGACGTTCAAAAATAAAACATTTGAAAACAGACCATTTTCCACATTTCCGAAGCATGACGTAATGGGGGGGTGTTATCTCTTTTGTCAAAAATCAGCTGTTTTTGCTTGAACATTAAATGCCTCCAAATAGTATTTAATTTACTTCCCGAGCCCCTGGAAGCATGAAAATCACTTTAAACATGCTAATTTTAGCTCTAACACTGATGATCCACCTACAAATGTGAACTGACGTTCAAAAATAAAACATTTGAAAACGGACCATTTTCCACATTTCTGAAGCATGACGTAATGGTAGGGTGTTATCTCTTTTGTCGAAAATCAGCCGTTTTTGCTCGAACATTAAATGCCTCCAAATGGTATTTAATTAACTTCCCTGGGTGAAGAAACCCTTTTTGAGAACTCAGAGTGAGTAAATTGGCCATTTTCATGCACTTTTAACCATTCCATAAATCTTGTGTTTAGGGCCCCTGGAAGCCTGAAAATCACTTTAAACATGCTAATTTTAGCTCTAACACTGATGATCCACCTACAAATGTGAACTGACGTTCAAAAATAAAACATTTGAAAACGGACCATTTTCCACATTTCTGAAGCATGACGTAATGGGGGGGTGTTATCTATTTTGTCAAAAATCAGCTGTTTTTGATTGAACATTAAATGCCTCCAACTAGTATTTAATTCACTTCCCGAGCCCCTGGAAGCATGAAAATCACTTTAAACATGCTAATTTTAGCTCTAACACTGATGATCCACCTACAAATGTGAACTGACGTTCAAAAATAAAACATTTGAAAACGGACCATTTTCCACATTTCTGAAGCATGACGTAATAGGGGGGTGTTATCTCTTTTGTCGAAAATCAGCCGTTTTTGCTCGAACATTAAATGCCTCCAAATGGTATTTAATTAACTTCCTGGGGTGAAGAAACCCTTTTTTGAGAACTCAGAGTGAGTAAATTGGCCATTTTCATGCACTTTTAACCATTCCATAAATGTTGTGTTTAGGGCCCCTGGAAGCATGAAAATCACTTTAAACATGCTAATTTTAGCTCTAACACTGATGATCCACCTACAAATGTGAACTGACGTTCAAAAATAAAACATTTGAAAATGGACCATTTTCCACATTTCCGAAGCATGACGTAATGGGGGGGTGTTATCTCTTTTGTCAAAAATCAGCTGTTTTTGCTTGAACATTAAATGCCTCCAAATAGTATTTAATTTACTTCCCGAGCCCCTGGAAGCATGAAAATCACTTTAAACATGCTAATTTTAGCTCTAACACTGATGATCCACCTACAAATGTGAACTGACATTCAAAAATAAAACATTTGAAAACGGACCATTTTCCACATTTCTGAAGCATGACGTAATGGTAGGGTGTTATCTCTTTTGTCGAAAATCAGCCGTTTTTGCTCGAACATTAAATGCCTCCAAATGGTATTTAATTAACTTCCCGGGGTGAAGAAACCCTTTTTGAGAACTCAGAGTGAGTAAATTGGCCATTTTCATGCACTTTTAACCATTCCATAAATCTTGTGTTTAGGGCCCCTGGAAGCCTGAAAATCACTTTAAACATGCTAATTTTAGCTCTAACACTGATGATCCACCTACAAATGTGAACTGACGTTCAAAAATAAAACATTTGAAAACGGACCATTTTCCACATGTCTGAAGCATGACGAAATGGGGGGGTGTTATCTCTTTTGTCAAAAATCAGCTGTTTTTGCTTGAACATTAAATGCCTCCAAATAGTATTTAATTCACTTCCCGAGCCCCTGGAAGCCTGAAAATCACTTTAAACATGCTAATTTTAGCTCTAACACTGATGATCCACCTACAAATGTGAACTGACGTTCAAAAATAAAACATTTGAAAATGGACCATTTTCCACATTTCTGAAGCATGACGTAATGGGGGGGGGTGTTATCTCTTTTGTCGAAAATCAGCCGTTTTTGCTCGAACATTAAATGCCTCCAAATGGTATTTAATTAACTTCCCGGGGTGAAGAAACCCTTTTTGAGAACTCAGAGTGAGTAAATTGGCCATTTTCATGCACTTTTAACCATTCCATAAATCTTGTGTTTAGGGCCCCTGGAAGCATGAAAATCACTTTAAACATGCTAATTTTAGCTCTAACACTGATGATCCACCTACAAATGTGAACTGACGTTCAAAAATAAAACATTTGAAAACGGACCATTTTCCACATTTCTGAAGCATGACGTAATGGGGGGATGTTATCTCTTTTGTCAAAAATCAGCTGTTTTTGATTGAACATTAAATGCCTCCAAATAGTATTTAATTCACTTCCCGAGCCCCTGGAAGCATGAAAATCACTTTAAACATGCTAATTTTAGCTCTAACACTGATGATCCACCTACAAATGTGAACTGACGTTCAAAAATAAAACATTTGAAAACGGACCATTTTCCACATTTCTGAAGCATGTCGTAATGGGGGGGTGTTATCTCTTTTGTCGAAAATCAGCCGTTTTTACTCGAACATTAAATGCCTCCAAATGGTATTTAATTAACTTCCTGGGTTGAAGAAACCCTTTTTTGAGACCTCAGAGTGAGTAAATTGGCCATTTTCATGCACTTTTAACCATTCCATAAATGTTGTGTTTAGGGCCCCTGGAAGCATGAAAATCACTTCAAACATGCTAATTTTAGCTCTAACACTGATGATCCACCTACAAATGTGAACTGACTTTCAAAAATAAAACATTTGAAAACGGACCATTTTCCACATTTCTGAAGCATGACGTAATGGTAGGGTGTTATCTCTTTTGTCGAAAATCAGCCGTTTTTGCTCGAACATTAAATGCCTCCAAATGGTATTTAATTAACTTCCCGGGGTGAAGAAACCCTTTTTGAGAACTCAGAGTGAGTAAATTGGCCATTTTCATGCACTTTTAACCATTCCATAAATCTTGTGTTTAGGGCCCCTGGAAGCCTGAAAATCACTTTAAACATGCTAATTTTAGCTCTAACACTGATGATCCACCTACAAATGTGAACTGACGTTCAAAAATAAAACATTTGAAAACGGACCATTTTCCACATTTCTGAAGCATGACGAAATGGGGGGGTGTTATCTCTTTTGTCAAAAATCAGCTGTTTTTGCTTGAACATTAAATGCCTCCAAATAGTATTTAATTCACTTCCCGAGCCCCTGGAAGCCTGAAAATCACTTTAAACATGCTAATTTTAGCTCTAACACTGATGATCCACCTACAAATGTGAACTGACGTTCAAAAATAAAACATTTGAAAACGGACCATTTTCCACATTTCTGAAGCATGACGTAATGGTAGGGTGTTATCTCTTTTGTCGAAAATCAGCCGTTTTTGCTCGAACATTAAATGCCTCCAAATGGTATTTAATTAACTTCCCGGGGTGAAGAAACCCTTTTTGAGAACTCAGAGTGAGTAAATTGGCCATTTTCATGCACTTTTAACCATTCCATAAATCTTGTGTTTAGGGCCCCTGGAAGCCTGAAAATCACTTTAAACATGCTAATTTTAGCTCTAACACTGATGATCCACCTACAAATGTGAACTGACGTTCAAAAATAAAACATTTGAAAACGGACCATTTTCCACATGTCTGAAGCATGACGAAATGGGGGGGTGTTATCTCTTTTGTCAAAAATCAGCTGTTTTTGCTTGAACATTAAATGCCTCCAAATAGTATTTAATTCACTTCCCGAGCCCCTGGAAGCCTGAAAATCACTTTAAACATGCTAATTTTAGCTCTAACACTGATGATCCACCTACAAATGTGAACTGACGTTCAAAAATAAAACATTTGAAAATGGACCATTTTCCACATTTCTGAAGCATGACGTAATGGGGGGGGGTGTTATCTCTTTTGTCGAAAATCAGCCGTTTTTGCTCGAACATTAAATGCCTCCAAATGGTATTTAATTAACTTCCCGGGGTGAAGAAACCCTTTTTGAGAACTCAGAGTGAGTAAATTGGCCATTTTCATGCACTTTTAACCATTCCATAAATCTTGTGTTTAGGGCCCCTGGAAGCATGAAAATCACTTTAAACATGCTAATTTTAGCTCTAACACTGATGATCCACCTACAAATGTGAACTGACGTTCAAAAATAAAACATTTGA
The DNA here is from genome assembly GCF_964263255.1 of Lissotriton vulgaris. NCBI lineage: Eukaryota > Metazoa > Chordata > Amphibia > Caudata > Salamandridae > Lissotriton > Lissotriton vulgaris. The sequence continues at coordinate 256,183 of NW_028255422.1, read as the reverse complement.
AAACGGACCATTTTCCACATTTCTGAAGCATGACGTAATGGGGGGATGTTATCTCTTTTGTCAAAAATCAGCTGTTTTTGATTGAACATTAAATGCCTCCAAATAGTATTTAATTCACTTCCCGAGCCCCTGGAAGCATGAAAATCACTTTAAACATGCTAATTTTAGCTCTAACACTGATGATCCACCTACAAATGTGAACTGACGTTCAAAAATAAAACATTTGAAAACGGACCATTTTCCACATTTCTGAAGCATGTCGTAATGGGGGGGTGTTATCTCTTTTGTCGAAAATCAGCCGTTTTTACTCGAACATTAAATGCCTCCAAATGGTATTTAATTAACTTCCTGGGTTGAAGAAACCCTTTTTTGAGACCTCAGAGTGAGTAAATTGGCCATTTTCATGCACTTTTAACCATTCCATAAATGTTGTGTTTAGGGCCCCTGGAAGCATGAAAATCACTTCAAACATGCTAATTTTAGCTCTAACACTGATGATCCACCTACAAATGTGAACTGACTTTCAAAAATAAAACATTTGAAAACGGACCATTTTCCACATTTCTGAAGCATGACGTAATGGTAGGGTGTTATCTCTTTTGTCGAAAATCAGCCGTTTTTGCTCGAACATTAAATGCCTCCAAATGGTATTTAATTAACTTCCCGGGGTGAAGAAACCCTTTTTGAGAACTCAGAGTGAGTAAATTGGCCATTTTCATGCACTTTTAACCATTCCATAAATCTTGTGTTTAGGGCCCCTGGAAACCTGAAAATCACTTTAAACATGCTAATTTTAGTTCTAACACTGATGATCCACCTACAAATGTGAACTGATGTTCAAAAATAAAACATTTGAAAACGGACCATTTTCCACATTTCTGAAGCATGACGAAATGGGGGGGGTGTTATCTCTTTTGTCAAAAATCAGCTGTTTTTGCTTGAACATTAAATGCCTCCAAATAGTATTTAATTCACTTCCCGAGCCCCTGGAAGCATGAAAATCACTTTAAACATGCTAATTTTAGCTCTAACACTGATGATCCACCTACAAATGTGAACTGACGTTCAAAAATAAAACATTTGAAAACGGACCATTTTCCACATTTCTGAAGCATGACGTAATGGTAGGGTGTTATCTCTTTTGTCGAAAATCAGCCGTTTTTGCTCGAACATTAAATGCCTCCAAATGGTATTTAATTAACTTCCCGGGGTGAAGAAACCCTTTTTGAGAACTCAGAGTGAGTAAATTGGCCATTTTCATGCACTTTTAACCATTCCATAAATCTTGTGTTTAGGGCCCCTGGAAGCCTGAAAATCACTTTAAACATGCTAATTTTAGCTCTAACACTGATGATCCACCTACAAATGTGAACTGACGTTCAAAAATAAAACATTTGAAAACGGACCATTTTCCACATTTCTGAAGCATGACGAAATGGGGGGTGTTATCTCTTTTGTCGAAAATCAGCCGTTTTTTCTCGAACATTAAATGCCTCCAAATGGTATTTAATTAACTTCCCGGGGTGAAGAAACCCTTTTTGAGAACTCAGAGTGAGTAAATTGGCCATTTTCATGCACTTTTAACCATTCCATAAATCTTGTGTTTAGGGACCCTGGAAGCATAAAAATCACTTTAAACATGCTAATTTTAGCTCTAACACTGATGATCCACCTACAAATGTGAACTGACGTTCAAAAATAAAACATTTGAAAACAGACCATTTTCCACATTTCTGAAGCATGACGTAATGGGGGGGTGTTATCTCTTTTGTCAAAAATCAGCTGTTTTTGATTGAACATTAAATGCCTCCAAATAGTATTTAATTCACTTCCCGAGCCCCTGGAAGCATGAAAATCACTTTAAACATGCTAATTTTAGCTCTAACACTGATGATCCACCTACAAATGTGAACTGACGTTCAAAAATAAAACATTTGAAAATGGACCATTTTCCACATTTCTGAAGCACGGCGTAATGGGGGGGTGTTATCTCTTTTGTCGAAAATCAGCCGTTTTTGCTCGAACATTAAATGCCTCCAAATGGTATTTAATTAACTTCCCGGGGTGAAGAAACCCTTTTTGAGAACTCAGAGTGAGTAAATGGGCCATTTTCATGCCCTTTTAACCATTCCATAAATCTTGTGTTTAGGGCCCCTGGAAGCATGAAAATCACTTTAAACATGCTAATTTTAGCTCTAACACTGATGATCCACCTACAAATGTGAACTGACGTTCAAAAATAAAACATTTGAAAACAGACCATTTTCCACATTTCTGAAGCATGATGTAATGGGGGGGTGTTATCTCTTTTGTCAAAAATCAGCTGTTTTTGCTTGAACATTAAATGCCTCCAAATAGTATTTAATTCACTTCCCGAGCCCCTGGAAGCATGAAAATAACTTTAAACATGCTAATTTTAGCTCTAACACTGATGATCCACCTACAAATGTGAACTGACGTTCAAAAATAAAACATTTGAAAACGGACCATTTTCCACATTTCTGAAGCATGACGTAATGGGGGGTGTTATCTCTTTTGTCGAAAATCAGCCGTTTTTTCTCGAACATTAAATGCCTCCAAATGGTATTTAATTAACTTCCCGGGGTGAAGAAACCCTTTTTGAGAACTCAGAGTGAGTAAATTGGCCATTTTCATGCACTTTTAACCATTCCATAAATCTTGTGTTTAGGGCCCCTGGAAGCCTGAAAATCACTTTAAACATGCTAATTTTAGCTCTAACACTGATGACCCACCTACAAATGTGAACTGACGTTCAAAAATAAAACATTTGAAAACGGACCATTTTCCACATTTCTGAAGCATGACGAAATGGGGGGGTGTTATCTCTTTTGTCAAAAATCAGCTGTTTTTGCTTGAACATTAAATGCCTCCAAATAGTATTTAATTCACTTCCTGAGCCCCTGGAAGCATGAAAATCACTTTAAACATGCTAATTTTAGCTCTAACACTGATGATCCACCTACAAATGTGAACTGACGTTCAAAAATAAAACATTTAAAAACGGACCATTTTCCACATTTCTGAAGCATGACGTAATGGTAGGGTGTTATCTCTTTTGTCGAAAATCAGCCGTTTTTGCTCGAACATTAAATGCCTCCAAATGGTATTTAATTAACTTCCCGGCGTGAAGAAACCCTTTTTGAGAACTCAGAGTGAGTAAATTGGCCATTTTCATGCACTTTTAACCATTCCATAAATCTTGTGTTTAGGGCCCCTGGAAGCCTGAAAATCACTTTAAACATGCTAATTTTAGCTCTAACACTGATGATCCACCTACAAATGTGAACTGACGTTCAAAAATAAAACATTTGAAAACGGACCATTTTCCACATTTCTGAAGCATGACGAAATGGGGGGGGGGTGTTATCTCTTTTGTCAAAAATCAGCTGTTTTTGCTTGAACATTAAATGCCTCCAAATAGTATTTAATTCACTTCCCGAGCCCCTGGAAACATGAAAATCACTTTAAACATGCTAATTTTAGCTCTAACACTGATGATCCACCTACAAATGTGAACTGACGTTCAAAAATAAAACATTTGAAAACGGACCATTTTCCACATTTCTGAAGCATGACGTAATGGTAGGGTGTTATCTCTTTTGTCGAAAATCAGCCGTTTTTGCTCGAACATTAAATGCCTCCAAATGGTATTTAATTAACTTCCCGGGGTGAAGAAACCCTTTTTGAGAACTCAGAGTGAGTAAATTGGCCATTTTCATGCACTTTTAACCATTCCATAAATCTTGTGTTTAGGGCCCCTGGAAGCCTGAAAATCACTTTAAACATGCTAATTTTAGCTCTAACACTGATGATCCACCTACAAATGTGAACTGACGTTCAAAAATAAAACATTTGAAAACGGACCATTTTCCACATTTCTGAAGCATGACGTAATGGGGGGTGTTATCTCTTTTGTCAAAAATCAGCTGTTTTTTCTTGAACATTAAATGCCTCCAAATAGTATTTAATTCACTTCCCGAGCCCCTGGAAACATGAAAATCACTTTAAACATGCTAATTTTAGCTCTAACACTGATGATCCACCTACAAATGTGAACTGACGTTCAAAAATAAAACATTTGAAAACGGACCATTTTCCACATTTCTGAAGCATGACGTAATGGGGGGGTGTTATCTCTTTTGTCGAAAATCAGCCGTTTTTTCTCGAACATTAAATGCCTCCAAATGGTATTTAATTAACTTCCCGGGGTGAAGAAACCCTTTTTGAGAACTCAGAGTGAGTAAATTGGCCATTTTCATGCACTTTTAACCATTCCATAAATCTTGTGTTTAGGGCCCCTGGAAGCCTGAAAATCACTTTAAACATGCTAATTTTAGCTCTAACACTGATGACCCACCTACAAATGTGAACTGACGTTCAAAAATAAAACATTTGAAAACGGACCATTTTCCACATTTCTGAAGCATGACGAAATGGGGGGGTGTTATCTCTTTTGTCAAAAATCAGCTGTTTTTGCTTGAACATTAAATGCCTCCAAATAGTATTTAATTCACTTCCTGAGCCCCTGGAAGCATGAAAATCACTTTAAACATGCTAATTTTAGCTCTAACACTGATGATCCACCTACAAATGTGAACTGACGTTCAAAAATAAAACATTTGAAAACGGACCATTTTCCACATTTCTGAAGCATGACGAAATGGGGGGGGGTGTTATCTCTTTTGTCAAAAATCAGCTGTTTTTGCTTGAACATTAAATGCCTCCAAATAGTATTTAATTCACTTCCCGAGCCCCTGGAAACATGAAAATCACTTTAAACATGCTAATTTTAGCTCTAACACTGATGATCCACCTACAAATGTGAACTGACGTTCAAAAATAAAACATTTGAAAACGGACCATTTTCCACATTTCTGAAGCATGACGTAATGGTAGGGTGTTATCTCTTTTGTCGAAAATCAGCCGTTTTTGCTCGAACATTAAATGCCTCCAAATGGTATTTAATTAACTTCCCGGGGTGAAGAAACCCTTTTTGAAAACTCAGAGTGAGTAAATTGGCCATTTTCATGCACTTTTAACCATTCCATAAATCTTGTGTTTAGGGCCCCTGGAAGCCTGAAAATCACTTTAAACATGCTAATTTTAGCTCTAACACTGATGATCCACCTACAAATGTGAACTGACGTTCAAAAATAAAACATTTGAAAACGGACCATTTTCCACATTTCTGAAGCATGACGTAATGGGGGGGTGTTATCTCTTTTGTCAAAAATCAGCTGTTTTTGATTGAACATTAAATGCCTCCAAATAATATTTAATTCACTTCCCGAGCCCCTGGAAGCATGAAAATCACTTTAAACATGCTAATTTTAGCTCTAACACTGATGATCCACCTACAAATGTGAACTGACGTTCAAAAATAAAACATTTGAAAACGGACCATTTTCCACATTTCTGAAGCATGACGTAATAGGGGGGTGTTATCTCTTTTGTCGAAAATCAGCCGTTTTTGCTCGAACATTAAATGCCTCCAAATGGTATTTAATTAACTTCCTGGGGTGAAGAAACCCTTTTTTGAGAACTCAGAGTGAGTAAATTGGCCATTTTCATGCACTTTTAACCATTCCATAAATGTTGTGTTTAGGGCCCCTGGAAGCATGAAAATCACTTTAAACATGCTAATTTTAGCTCTAACACTGATGATCCACCTACAAATGTGAACTGACGTTCAAAAATAAAACATTTGAAAACGGACCATTTTCCACATTTCCGAAGCATGACGAAATGGGGGGGTGTTATCTCTTTTGTCAAAAATCCGCTGTTTTTGCTTGAACATTAAATGCCTCCAAATAGTATTTAATTCACTTCACGAGCCCCTGGAAGCATGAAAATCACTTTAAACATGCTAATTTTAGCTCTAACACTGATGATCCACCTACAAATGTGAACTGACGTTCAAAAATAAAACATTTGAAAATGGACCATTTTCCACATTTCTGAAGCATGACGTAATGGGGGGGGTGTTATCTCTTTTGTCGAAAATCAGCCGTTTTTGCTCGAACATTAAACGCCTCCAAATGGTATTTAATTAACTTCCCGGGGTGAAGAAACCCTTTTTGAGAACTCAGAGTGAGTAAATTGGCCATTTTCATGCACTTTTAACCATTCCATAAATCTTGTGTTTAGGGCCCCTGGAAGCATGAAAATCACTTTAAACATGCTAATTTTAGCTCTAACACTGATGATCCACTTACAAATGTGAACTGACGTTCAAAAATAAAACATTTGAAAACGGACCATTTTCCACATTTCTGAAGCATGACGTAATGGGGGGGTGTTATCTCTTTTGGCGAAAATCAGCCGTTTTTACTCGAACATTAAATGCCTCCAAATGGTATTTAATTAACTTCCTGGGGTGAAGAAACCCTTTTTTGAGACCTCAGAGTGAGTAAATTGACCATTTTCATGCACTTTTAACCATTCCATAAATGTTGTGTTTAGGGCCCCTGGAAGCATGAAAATCACTTCAAACATGCTAATTTTAGTTCTAACACTGATGATCCACCTACAAATGTGAACTGACGTTCAAAAATAAAACATTTGAAAACGGACCATTTTCCACATTTCTGAAGCATGACGTAATGGGGCGGTGTTATCTCTTTTGTCAAAAATCTGCTGTTTTTGCTTGAACATTAAATGCCTCCAAATAGTATTTAATTTACTTCCCGAGCCCCTGGAAGCATGAAAATCACTTTAAACATGCTAATTTTAGCTCTAACACTGATGATCCACCTACAAATGTGAACTGACTTTCAAAAATAAAACATTTGAAAACTGACCATTTTCCACATTTCTGAAGCATGACGTAATGGTAGGGTGTTATCTCTTTTGTCGAAAATCAGCCGTTTTTGCTCGAACATTAAATGCCTCCAAATGGTATTTAATTAACTTCCCGGGGTGAAGAAACCCTTTTTGAGAACTCAGAGTGAGTAAATTGGCCATTTTCATCCACTTTTAACCATTCCATAAATCTTGTGTTTAGGGCCCCTGGAAACCTGAAAATCACTTCAAACATGCTAATTTTAGCTCTAACACTGATGATCCACCTACAAATGTGAACTGATGTTCAAAAATAAAACATTTGAAAACGGACCATTTTCCACATTTCTGAAGCATGACGAAATGGGGGGGTGTTATCTCTTTTGTCAAAAATCAGCTGTTTTTGCTTGAACATTAAATGCCTCCAAATAGTATTTAATTCACTTCCAGAGCCCCTGGAAGCATGAAAATCACTTTAAACATGCTAATTTTAGCTCTAACACTGATGATCCACCTACAAATGTGAACTGACGTTCAAAAATAAAACATTTGAAAACGGACCATTTTCCACATTTCTGAAGCATGACGTAATGGTAGGGTGTTATCTCTTTTGTCGAAAATCAGCCGTTTTTGCTCGAACATTAAATGCCTCCAAATGGTATTTAATTAACTTCCCGGGGTGAAGAAACCCTTTTTGAGAACTCAGAGTGAGTAAATTGGCCATTTTCATGCACTTTTAACCATTCCATAAAGCTTGTGTTTAGGGCCCCTGGAAGCCTGAAAATCACTTTAAACATGCTAATTTTAGCTCTAACACTGATGATCCACCTACAAATGTGAACTGACGTTCAAAAATAAAACATTTGAAAACGGACCATTTTCCACATTTCTGAAGCATGACGAAATGGGGGGTGTTATCTCTTTTGTCGAAAATCAGCCGTTTTTTCTCGAACATTAAATGCCTCCAAATGGTATTTAATTAACTTCCCGGGGTGAAGAAACCCTTTTTGAGAACTCAGAGTGAGTAAATTGGCCATTTTCATGCACTTTTAACCATTCCATAAATCTTGTGTTTAGGGACCCTGGAAGCATAAAAATCACTTTAAACATGCTAATTTTAGCTCTAACACTGATGATCCACCTACAAATGTGAACTGACGTTCAAAAATAAAACATTTGAAAACGGACCATTTTCCACATTTCCGAAGCATGACGTAATGGGGGGGTGTTATCTCTTTTGTCAAAAATCAGCTGTTTTTGCTTGAACATTAAATGCCTCCAAATAGTATTTAATTCACTTCCCGAGCCCCTGGAAACATGAAAATCACTTTAAACATGCTAATTTTAGCTCTAACACTGATGATCCACCTACAAATGTGAACTGACGTTCAAAAATAAAACATTTGAAAACGGACCATTTTCCACATTTCTGAAGCATGACGTAATGGTAGGGTGTTATCTCTTTTGTCGAAAATCAGCCGTTTTTGCTCGAACATTAAATGCCTCCAAATGGTATTTAATTAACTTCCCGGGGTGAAGAAACCCTTTTTGAGAACTCAGAGTGAGTAAATTGGCCATTTTCATGCACTTTTAACCATTCCATAAATCTTGTGTTTAGGGCCCCTGGAAGCATGAAAATCACTTTAAACATGCTAATTTTAGCTCTAACACTGATGATCCACCTACAAATGTGAACTGACGTTCAAAAATAAAACATTTGAAAACGGACCATTTTCCACATTTCTGAAGCATGACGTAATGGGGGGGTGTTATCTCTTTTGTCGAAAATCAGCCGTTTTTGCTCGAACATTAAATGCCTCCAAATGGTATTTAATTAACTTCCCGGGGTGAAGAAACCCTTTTTGAGAACTCAGAGTGAGTAAATTGGCCATTTTCATGCACTTTTAACCATTCCATAAATCTTGTGTTTAGGGCCCCTGGAAGCCTGAAAATCACTTTAAACATGCTAATTTTAGCTCTAACACTGATGATCCACCTACAAATGTGAACTGACGTTCAAAAATAAAACATTTGAAAACGGACCATTTTCCACATTTCTGAATCATGACGTAATGGTAGGGTGTTATCTCTTTTGTCGAAAATCAGCCATTTTTGCTCGAACATTAAATGCCTCCAAATGGTATTTAATTAACTTCCCGGGGTGAAGAAACCCTTTTTGAGAACTCAGAGTGAGTAAATTGGCCATTTTCATGCACTTTTAACCATTCCATAAATCTTGTGTTTAGGGCCCCTGGAAGCCTGAAAATCACTTTAAACATGCTAATTTTAGCTCTAACACTGATGATCCACCTACAAATGTGAACTGACGTTCAAAAATAAAACATTTGAAAACGGACCATTTTCCACATTTCTGAAGCATGACGTAATGGGGGGGTGTTATCTCTTTTGTCAAAAATCAGCTGTTTTTGATTGAACATTAAATGCCTCCAAATAGTATTTAATTCACTTCCCGAGCCCCTGGAAGCATGAAAATCACTTTAAACATGCTAATTTTAGCTCTAACACTGATGATCCACCTACAAATGTGAACTGACGTTCAAAAATAAAACATTTGAAAACGGACCATTTTCCACATTTCTGAAGCATGACGTAATAGGGGGGTGTTATCTCTTTTGTCGAAAATCAGCCGTTTTTGCTCGAACATTAAATGCCTCCAAATGGTATTTAATTAACTTCCTGGGGTGAAGAAACCCTTTTTTGAGAACTCAGAGTGAGTAAATTGGCCATGTTCATGCACTTTTAACCATTCCATAAATGTTGTGTTTAGGGCCCCTGGAAGCATGAAAATCACTTTAAACATGCTAATTTTAGCTCTAACACTGATGATCCACCTACAAATGTGAACTGACGTTCAAAAATAAAACATTTGAAAACGGACCATTTTCCACATTTCCGAAGCATGACGTAATGGGGGGGTGTTATCTCTTTTGTCAAAAATCAGCTGTTTTTGCTTGAACATTAAATGCCTCCAAATAGTATTTAATTTACTTCCCGAGCCCCTGGAAGCATGAAAATCACTTTAAACATGCTAATTTTAGCTCTAAAACTGATGATCCACCTACAAATGTGAACTGACGTTCAAAAATAAAACATTTGAAAACGGACCATTTTCCACATTTCTGAAGCATGACGTAATGGTAGGGTGTTATCTCTTTTGTCGAAAATCAGCCGTTTTTGCTCGAACATTAAATGCCTCCAAATGGTATTTAATTAACTTCCCGGGGTGAAGAAACCCTTTTTGAGAACTCAGAGTGAGTAAATTGGCCATTTTCATGCACTTTTAACCATTCCATAAATCTTGTGTTTAGGGCCCCTGGAAGCCTGAAAATCACTTTAAACATGCTAATTTTAGCTCTAACACTGATGATCCACCTACAAATGTGAACTGACGTTCAAAAATAAAACATTTGAAAACGGACCATTTTCCACATTTCTGAAGCATGACGTAATGGGGGGGTGTTATCTATTTTGTCAAAAATCAGCTGTTTTTGATTGAACATTAAATGCCTCCAAATAGTATTTAATTCACTTCCCGAGCCCCTGGAAGCATGAAAATCACTTTAAACATGCTAATTTTAGCTCTAACACTGATGATCCACCTACAAATGTGAACTGACGTTCAAAAATAAAACATTTGAAAACGGACCATTTTCCACATTTCTGAAGCATGACGTAATAGGGGGGTGTTATCTCTTTTGTCGAAAATCAGCCGTTTTTGCTCGAACATTAAATGCCTCCAAATGGTATTTAATTAACTTCCTGGGGTGAAGAAACCCTTTTTTGAGAACTCAGAGTGAGTAAATTGGCCATTTTCATGCACTTTTAACCATTCCATAAATGTTGTGTTTAGGGCCCCTGGAAGCATGAAAATCACTTTAAACATGCTAATTTTAGCTCTAACACTGATGATCCACCTACAAATGTGAACTGACGTTCAAAAATAAAACATTTGAAAATGGACCATTTTCCACATTTCCGAAGCATGACGTAATGGGGGGGTGTTATCTCTTTTGTCAAAAATCAGCTGTTTTTGCTTGAACATTAAATGCCTCCAAATAGTATTTAATTTACTTCCCGAGCCCCTGGAAGCATGAAAATCACTTTAAACATGCTAATTTTAGCTCTAACACTGATGATCCACCTACAAATGTGAACTGACGTTCAAAAATAAAACATTTGAAAACGGACCATTTTCCACATTTCTGAAGCATGACGTAATGGTAGGGTGTTATCTCTTTTGTTGAAAATCAGCCGTTTTTGCTCGAACATTAAATGCCTCCAAATGGTTTTTAATTAACTTCCCGGGGTGAAGAAACCCTTTTTGAGAACTCAGAGTGAGTAAATTGGCCATTTTCATGCACTTTTAACCATTCCATAAATCTTGTGTTTAGGGCCCCTGGAAGCCTGAAAATCACTTTAAACATGCTAATTTTAGCTCTAACACTGATGATCCACCTACAAATGTGAACTGACGTTCAAAAATAAAACATTTGAAAACGGACCATTTTCCACATTTCTGAAGCATGACGAAATGGGGGGGTGTTATCTCTTTTGTCAAAAATCAGCTGTTTTTGCTTGAACATTAAATGCCTCCAAATAGTATTTAATTCACTTCCCGAGCCCCTGGAAGCCTGAAAATCACTTTAAACATGCTAATTTTAGCTCTAACACTGATGATCCACCTACAAATGTGAACTGACGTTCAAAAATAAAACATTTGAAAATGGACCATTTTCCACATTTCTGAAGCATGACGTAATGGGGGGGGGTGTTATCTCTTTTGTCGAAAATCAGCCGTTTTTGCTCGAACATTAAATGCCTCCAAATGGTATTTAATTAACTTCCCGGGGTGAAGAAACCCTTTTTGAGAACTCAGAGTGAGTAAATTGGCCATTTTCATGCACTTTTAACCATTCCATAAATCTTGTGTTTAGGGCCCCTGGAAGCATGAAAATCACTTTAAACATGCTAATTTTAGCTCTAACACTGATGATCCACCTACAAATGTGAACTGACGTTCAAAAATAAAACATTTGAAAACGGACCATTTTCCACATTTCTGAAGCATGACGTAATGGGGGGATGTTATCTCTTTTGTCAAAAATCAGCTGTTTTTGATTGAACATTAAATGCCTCCAAATAGTATTTAATTCACTTCCCGAGCCCCTGGAAGCATGAAAATCACATTAAACATGCTAATTTTAGCTCTAACACTGATGATCCACCTACAAATGTGAACTGACGTTCAAAAATAAAACATTTGAAAACGGACCATTTTCCACATTTCTGAAGCATGTCGTAATGGGGGGGTGTTATCTCTTTTGTCGAAAATCAGCCGTTTTTACTCGAACATTAAATGCCTCCAAATGGTATTTAATTAACTTCCTGGGTTGAAGAAACCCTTTTTTGAGACCTCAGAGTGAGTAAATTGGCCATTTTCATGCACTTTTAACCATTCCATAAATGTTGTGTTTAGGGCCCCTGGAAGCATGAAAATCACTTCAAACATGCTAATTTTAGCTCTAACACTGATGATCCACCTACAAATGTGAACTGACTTTCAAAAATAAAACATTTGAAAACGGACCATTTTCCACATTTCTGAAGCATGACGTAATGGTAGGGTGTTATCTCTTTTGTCGAAAATCAGCCGTTTTTGCTCGAACATTAAATGCCTCCAAATGGTATTTAATTAACTTCCCGGGGTGAAGAAACCCTTTTTGAGAACTCAGAGTGAGTAAATTGGCCATTTTCATGCACTTTTAACCATTCCATAAATCTTGTGTTTAGGGCCCCTGGAAACCTGAAAATCACTTTAAACATGCTAATTTTAGCTCTAACACTGATGATCCACCTACAAATGTGAACTGATGTTCAAAAATAAAACATTTGAAAACGGACCATTTTCCACATTTCTGAAGCATGACGAAATGGGGGGGGTGTTATCTCTTTTGTCAAAAATCAGCTGTTTTTGCTTGAACATTAAATGCCTCCAAATAGTATTTAATTCACTTCCCGAGCCCCTGGAAGCATGAAAATCACTTTAAACATGCTAATTTTAGCTCTAACACTGATGATCCACCTACAAATGTGAACTGACGTTCAAAAATAAAACATTTGAAAACGGACCATTTTCCACATTTCTGAAGCATGACGTAATGGTAGGGTGTTATCTCTTTTGTCGAAAATCAGCCGTTTTTGCTCGAACATTAAATGCCTCCAAATGGTATTTAATTAACTTCCCGGGGTGAAGAAACCCTTTTTGAGAACTCAGAGTGAGTAAATTGGCCATTTTCATGCACTTTTAACCATTCCATAAATCTTGTGTTTAGGGCCCCTGGAAGCCTGAAAATCACTTTAAACATGCTAATTTTAGCTCTAACACTGATGATCCACCTACAAATGTGAACTGACGTTCAAAAATAAAACATTTGAAAACGGACCATTTTCCACATTTCTGAAGCATGACGAAATGGGGGGTGTTATCTCTTTTGTCGAAAATCAGCCGTTTTTTCTCGAACATTAAATGCCTCCAAATGGTATTTAATTAACTTCCCGGGGTGAAGAAACCCTTTTTGAGAACTCAGAGTGAGTAAATTGGCCATTTTCATGCACTTTTAACCATTCCATAAATCTTGTGTTTAGGGACCCTGGAAGCATAAAAATCACTTTAAACATGCTAATTTTAGCTCTAACACTGATGATCCACCTACAAATGTGAACTGACGTTCAAAAATAAAACATTTGAAAACAGACCATTTTCCACATTTCTGAAGCATGACGTAATGGGGGGGTGTTATCTCTTTTGTCAAAAATCAGCTGTTTTTGATTGAACATTAAATGCCTCCAAATAGTATTTAATTCACTTCCCGAGCCCCTGGAAGCATGAAAATCACTTTAAACATGCTAATTTTAGCTCTAACACTGATGATCCACCTACAAATGTGAACTGACGTTCAAAAATAAAACATTTGAAAATGGACCATTTTCCACATTTCTGAAGCACGGCGTAATGGGGGGGTGTTATCTCTTTTGTCGAAAATCAGCCGTTTTTGCTCGAACATTAAATGCCTCCAAATGGTATTTAATTAACTTCCCGGGGTGAAGAAACCCTTTTTGAGAACTCAGAGTGAGTAAATGGGCCATTTTCATGCCCTTTTAACCATTCCATAAATCTTGTGTTTAGGGCCCCTGGAAGCATGAAAATCACTTTAAACATGCTAATTTTAGCTCTAACACTGATGATCCACCTACAAATGTGAACTGACGTTCAAAAATAAAACATTTGAAAACAGACCATTTTCCACATTTCTGAAGCATGATGTAATGGGGGGGTGTTATCTCTTTTGTCAAAAATCAGCTGTTTTTGCTTGAACATTAAATGCCTCCAAATAGTATTTAATTCACTTCCCGAGCCCCTGGAAGCATGAAAATAACTTTAAACATGCTAATTTTAGCTCTAACACTGATGATCCACCTACAAATGTGAACTGACGTTCAAAAATAAAACATTTGAAAACGGACCATTTTCCACATTTCTGAAGCATGACGTAATGGGGGGTGTTATCTCTTTTGTCGAAAATCAGCCGTTTTTTCTCGAACATTAAATGCCTCCAAATGGTATTTAATTAACTTCCCGGGGTGAAGAAACCCTTTTTGAGAACTCAGAGTGAGTAAATTGGCCATTTTCATGCACTTTTAACCATTCCATAAATCTTGTGTTTAGGGCCCCTGGAAGCCTGAAAATCACTTTAAACATGCTAATTTTAGCTCTAACACTGATGACCCACCTACAAATGTGAACTGACGTTCAAAAATAAAACATTTGAAAACGGACCATTTTCCACATTTCTGAAGCATGACGAAATGGGGGGGTGTTATCTCTTTTGTCAAAAATCAGCTGTTTTTGCTTGAACATTAAATGCCTCCAAATAGTATTTAATTCACTTCCTGAGCCCCTGGAAGCATGAAAATCACTTTAAACATGCTAATTTTAGCTCTAACACTGATGATCCACCTACAAATGTGAACTGACGTTCAAAAATAAAACATTTGAAAACGGACCATTTTCCACATTTCTGAAGCATGACGTAATGGTAGGGTGTTATCTCTTTTGTCGAAAATCAGCCGTTTTTGCTCGAACATTAAATGCCTCCAAATGGTATTTAATTAACTTCCCGGGGTGAAGAAACCCTTTTTGAGAACTCAGAGTGAGTAAATTGGCCATTTTCATGCACTTTTAACCATTCCATAAATCTTGTGTTTAGGGTCCCTGGAAGCATGAAAATCACTTTAAACATGCTAATTTTAGCTCTAACACTGATGATCCACCTACAAATGTGAACTGACGTTCAAAAATAAAACATTTGAAAACGGACCATTTTCCACATTTCTGAAGCATGACGTAATGGGGGGGTGTTATCTCTTTTGTCGAAAATCAGCCGTTTTTGCTCGAACATTAAATGCCTCCAAATGGTATTTAATTAACTTCCCGGGGTGAAGAAACCCTTTTTGAGAACTCAGAGTGAGTAAATTGGCCATTTTCATGCACTTTTAACCATTCCATAAATCTTGTGTTTAGGGCCCCTGGAAGCCTGAAAATCACTTTAAACATGCTAATTTTAGCTCTAACACTGATGATCCACCTACAAATGTGAACTGACGTTCAAAAATAAAACATTTGAAAACGGACCATTTTCCACATTTCTGAAGCATGACGAAATGGGGGGGGTGTTATCTCTTTTGTCAAAAATCAGCTGTTTTTGCTTGAACATTAAATGCCTCCAAATAGTATTTAATTCACTTCCCGAGCCCCTGGAAACATGAAAATCACTTTAAACATGCTAATTTTAGCTCTAACACTGATGATCCACCTACAAATGTGAACTGACGTTCAAAAATAAAACATTTGAAAACGGACCATTTTCCACATTTCTGAAGCATGACGTAATGGTAGGGTGTTATCTCTTTTGTCGAAAATCAGCCGTTTTTGCTCGAACATTAAATGCCTCCAAATGGTATTTAATTAACTTCCCGGGGTGAAGAAACCCTTTTTGATAACTCAGAGTGAGTAAATTGGCCATTTTCATGCACTTTTAACCATTCCATAAATCTTGTGTTTAGGGCCCCTGGAAGCCTGAAAATCACTTTAAACATGCTAATTTTAGCTCTAACACTGATGATCCACCTACAAATGTGAACTGACGTTCAAAAATAAAACATTTGAAAACGGACCATTTTCCACATTTCTGAAGCATGACGTAATGGGGGGGTGTTATCTCTTTTGTCAAAAATCAGCTGTTTTTTCTTGAACATTAAATGCCTCCAAATAGTATTTAATTCACTTCCCGAGCCCCTGGAAACATGAAAATCACTTTAAACATGCTAATTTTAGCTCTAACACTGATGATCCACCTACAAATGTGAACTGACGTTCAAAAATAAAACATTTGAAAACGGACCATTTTCCACATTTCTGAAGCATGACGTAATGGGGGGTGTTATCTCTTTTGTCGAAAATCAGCCGTTTTTTCTCGAACATTAAATGCCTCCAAATGGTATTTAATTAACTTCCCGGGGTGAAGAAACCCTTTTTGAGAACTCAGAGTGAGTAAATTGGCCATTTTCATGCACTTTTAACCATTCCATAAATCTTGTGTTTAGGGCCCCTGGAAGCCTGAAAATCACTTTAAACATGCTAATTTTAGCTCTAACACTGATGACCCACCTACAAATGTGAACTGACGTTCAAAAATAAAACATTTGAAAACGGACCATTTTCCACATTTCTGAAGCATGACGAAATGGGGGGGTGTTATCTCTTTTGTCAAAAATCAGCTGTTTTTGCTTGAACATTAAATGCCTCCAAATAGTATTTAATTCACTTCCTGAGCCCCTGGAAGCATGAAAATCACTTTAAACATGCTAATTTTAGCTCTAACACTGATGATCCACCTACAAATGTGAACTGACGTTCAAAAATAAAACATTTGAAAACGGACCATTTTCCACATTTCTGAAGCATGACGAAATGGGGGGGGTGTTATCTCTTTTGTCAAAAATCAGCTGTTTTTGCTTGAACATTAAATGCCTCCAAATAGTATTTAATTCACTTCCCGAGCCCCTGGAAACATGAAAATCACTTTAAACATGCTAATTTTAGCTCTAACACTGATGATCCACCTACAAATGTGAACTGACGTTCAAAAATAAAACATTTGAAAACGGACCATTTTCCACATTTCTGAAGCATGACGTAATGGTAGGGTGTTATCTCTTTTGTCGAAAATCAGCCGTTTTTGCTCGAACATTAAATGCCTCCAAATGGTATTTAATTAACTTCCCGGGGTGAAGAAACCCTTTTTGAAAACTCAGAGTGAGTAAATTGGCCATTTTCATGCACTTTTAACCATTCCATAAATCTTGTGTTTAGGGCCCCTGGAAGCCTGAAAATCACTTTAAACATGCTAATTTTAGCTCTAACACTGATGATCCACCTACAAATGTGAACTGACGTTCAAAAATAAAACATTTGAAAACGGACCATTTTCCACATTTCTGAAGCATGACGTAATGGGGGGGTGTTATCTCTTTTGTCAAAAATCAGCTGTTTTTGATTGAACATTAAATGCCTCCAAATAGTATTTAATTCACTTCCCGAGCCCCTGGAAGCATGAAAATCACTTTAAACATGCTAATTTTAGCTCTAACACTGATGATCCACCTACAAATGTGAACTGACGTTCAAAAATAAAACATTTGAAAACGGACCATTTTCATCATTTCTGAAGCATGACGTAATAGGGGGGTGTTATCTCTTTTGTCGAAAATCAGCCGTTTTTGCTCGAACATTAAATGCCTCCAAATGGTATTTAATTAACTTCCTGGGGTGAAGAAACCCTTTTTTGAGAACTCAGAGTGAGTAAATTGGCCATTTTCATGCACTTTTAACCATTCCATAAATGTTGTGTTTAGGGCCCCTGGAAGCATGAAAATCACTTTAAACATGCTAATTTTAGCTCTAACACTGATGATCCACCTACAAATGTGAACTGACGTTCAAAAATAAAACATTTGAAAACGGACCATTTTCCACATTTCCGAAGCATGACGTAATGGGGGGGTGTTATCTCTTTTGTCAAAAATCAGCTGTTTTTGCTTGAACATTAAATGCCTCCAAATAGTATTTAATTTACTTCCCGAGCCCCTGGAAGCATGAAAATCACTTTAAACATGCTAATTTTAGCTTTAACACTGATGATCCACCTACAAATGTGAACTGACGTTCAAAAATAAAACATTTGAAAACGGACCATTTTCCACATTTCTGAAGCATGACGTAATGGTAGGGTGTTATCTCTTTTGTCGAAAATCAGCCGTTTTTGCTCGAACATTAAATGCCTCCAAATGGTATTTAATTAACTTCCCGGGGTGAAGAAACCCTTTTTGAGAACTCAGAGTGAGTAAATTGGCCATTTTCATGCACTTTTAACCATTCCATAAATCTTGTGTTTAGGGCCTCTGGAAGCCTGAAAATCACTTTAAACATGCTAATTTTAGCTCTAACACTGATGATCCACCTACAAATGTGAACTGACGTTCAAAAATAAAACATTTGAAAACGGACCATTTTCCACATTTCTGAAGCATGACGAAATGGGGGGGTGTTATCTCTTTTGTCAAAAATCAGCTGTTTTTGCTTGAACATTAAATGCCTCCAAATAGTATTTAATTCACTTCCCGAGCCCCTGGAAGCATGAAAATCACTTTAAACATGCTAATTTTAGCTCTAACACTGATGATCCACCTACAAATGTGAACTGACGTTCAAAAATAAAACATTTGAAAATGGACCATTTTCCACATTTCTGAAGCATGACGTAATGGGGGGGGTGTTATCTCTTTTGTCGAAAATCAGCCGTTTTTGCTCGAACATTAAATGCCTCCAAATGGTATTTAATTAACTTCCCGGGGTGAAGAAACCCTTTTTGAGAACTCAGAGTGAGTAAATTGGCCATTTTCATGCACTTTTAACCATTCCATAAATCTTGTGTTTAGGGCCCCTGGAAGCATGAAAATCACTTTAAACATGCTAATTTTAGCTCTAACACTGATGATCCACCTACAAATGTGAACTGACGTTCAAAAATAAAACATTTGAAAACGGACCATTTTCCACATTTCTGAAGCATGACGTAATGGGGGGGTGTTATCTCTTTTGTCAAAAATCAGCTGTTTTTGATTGAACATTAAATGCCTCCAAATAGTTTTTAATTCACTTCCCGAGCCCCTGGAAGCATGAAAATCACTTTAAACATGCTAATTTTAGCTCTAACACTGATGATCCACCTACAAATGTGAACTGACGTTCAAAAATAAAACATTTGAAAACGGACCATTTTCCACATTTCTGAAGCATGACGTAATAGGGGGGTGTTATCTCTTTTGTCGAAAATCAGCCGTTTTTGCTCGAACATTAAATGCCTCCAAATGGTATTTAATTAACTTCCTGGGGTGAAGAAACCCTTTTTTGAGAACTCAGAGTGAGTAAATTGGCCATTTTCATGCACTTTTAACCATTCCATAAATGTTGTGTTTAGGGCCCCTGGAAGCATGAAAATCACTTTAAACATGCTAATTTTAGCTCTAACACTGATGATCCACCTACAAATGTGAACTGACGTTCAAAAATAAAACATTTGAAAATGGACCATTTTCCACATTTCTGAAGCATGACGTAATGGGGGGGGTGTTATCTCTTTTGTCGAAAATCAGCCGTTTTTGCTCGAACATTAAATGCCTCCAAATGGTATTTAATTAACTTCCCGGGGTGAAGAAACCCTTTTTGAGAACTCAGAGTGAGTAAATTGGCCATTTTCATGCACTTTTAACCATTCCATAAATCTTGTGTTTAGGGCCCCTGGAAGCATGAAAATCACTTTAAACATGCTAATTTTAGCTCTAACACTGATGATCCACCTACAAATGTGAACTGACGTTCAAAAATAAAACATTTGAAAACGGACCATTTTCCACATTTCTGAAGCATGACGTAATGGGGGGGTGTTATCTCTTTTGTCAAAAATCAGCTGTTTTTGATTGAACATTAAATGCCTCCAAATAGTTTTTAATTCACTTCCCGAGCCCCTGGAAGCATGAAAATCACTTTAAACATGCTAATTTTAGCTCTAACACTGATGATCCACCTACAAATGTGAACTGACGTTCAAAAATAAAACATTTGAAAACGGACCATTTTCCACATTTCTGAAGCATGACGAAATGGGGAGGGGGTGTTATCTCTTTTGTCAAAAATCAGCTGTTTTTGCTTGAACATTAAATGCCTCCAAATAGTATTTAATTCACTTCCCGAGCCCCTGGAAACATGAAAATCACTTTAAACATGCTAATTTTAGCTCTAACACTGATGATCCACCTACAAATGTGAACTGACGTTCAAAAATAAAACATTTGAAAACGGACCATTTTCCACATTTCTGAAGCATGACGTAATGGTAGGGTGTTATCTCTTTTGTCGAAAATCAGCCGTTTTTGCTCGAACATTAAATGCCTCCAAATGGTATTTAATTAACTTCCCGGGGTGAAGAAACCCTTTTTGAGAACTCAGAGTGAGTAAATTGGCCATTTTCATGCACTTTTAACCATTCCATAAATCTTGTGTTTAGGGCCCCTGGAAGCCTGAAAATCACTTTAAACATGCTAATTTTAGCTCTAACACTGATGATCCACCTACAAATGTGAACTGACGTTCAAAAATAAAACATTTGAAAACGGACCATTTTCCACATTTCTGAAGCATGACGTAATGGGGGGGTGTTATCTCTTTTGTCAAAAATCAGCTGTTTTTGATTGAACATTAAATGCCTCCAAATAGTATTTAATTCACTTCCCGAGCCCCTGGAAGCATGAAAATCACTTTAAACATGCTAATTTTAGCTCTAACACTGATGATCCACCTACAAATGTGAACTGACGTTCAAAAATAAAACATTTGAAAACGGACCATTTTCCACATTTCTGAAGCATGACGTAATAGGGGGGTGTTATCTCTTTTGTCGAAAATCAGCCGTTTTTGCTCGAACATTAAATGCCTCCAAATGGTATTTAATTAACTTCCTGGGGTGAAGAAACCCTTTTTTGAGAACTCAGAGTGAGTAAATTGGCCATTTTCATGCACTTTTAACCATTCCATAAATGTTGTGTTTAGGGCCCCTGGAAGCATGAAAATCACTTTAAACATGCTAATTTTAGCTCTAACACTGATGATCCACCTACAAATGTGAACTGACGTTCAAAAATAAAACATTTGAAAACGGACCATTTTCCACATTTCCGAAGCATGACGTAATGGGGGGGTGTTATCTCTTTTGTCAAAAATCAGCTGTTTTTGCTTGAACATTAAATGCCTCCAAATAGTATTTAATTTACTTCCCGAGCCCCTGGAAGCATGAAAATCACTTTAAACATGCTAATTTTAGCTCTAACACTGATGATCCACCTACAAATGTGAACTGACGTTCAAAAATAAAACATTTGAAAACGGACCATTTTCCACATTTCTGAAGCATGACGTAATGGTAGGGTGTTATCTCTTTTGTCGAAAATCAGCCGTTTTTGCTCGAACATTAAATGCCTCCAAATGGTATTTAATTAACTTCCCGGGGTGAAGAAACCCTTTTTGAGAACTCAGAGTGAGTAAATTGGCCATTTTCATGCACTTTTAACCATTCCATAAATCTTGTGTTTAGGGCCCCTGGAAGCCTGAAAATCACTTTAAACATGCTAATTTTAGCTCTAACACTGATGATCCACCTACAAATGTGAACTGACGTTCAAAAATAAAACATTTGAAAACGGACCATTTTCCACATTTCTGAAGCATGACGAAATGGGGGGGTGTTATCTCTTTTGTCAAAAATCAGCTGTTTTTGCTTGAACATTAAATGCCTCCAAATAGTATTTAATTCACTTCCCGAGCCCCTGGAAGCATGAAAATCACTTTAAACATGCTAATTTTAGCTCTAACACTGATGATCCACCTACAAATGTGAACTGACGTTCAAAAATAAAACATTTGAAAATGGACCATTTTCCACATTTCTGAAGCATGACGTAATGGGGGGGGTGTTATCTCTTTTGTCGAAAATCAGCCGTTTTTGCTCGAACATTAAATGCCTCCAAATGGTATTTAATTAACTTCCTGGGGTGAAGAAACCCTTTTTGAGAACTCAGAGTGAGTAAATTGGCCATTTTCATGCACTTTTAACCATTCCATAAATCTTGTGTTTAGGGCCCCTGGAAGCATGAAAATCACTTTAAACATGCTAATTTTAGCTCTAACACTGATGATCCACCTACAAATGTGAACTGACGTTCAAAAATAAAACATTTGAAAACGGACCATTTTCCACATTTCTGAAGCATGACGTAATGGGGGGGTGTTATCTCTTTTGTCAAAAATCAGCTGTTTTTGATTGAACATTAAATGCCTCCAAATAGTTTTTAATTCACTTCCCGAGCCCCTGGAAGCATGAAAATCACTTTAAACATGCTAATTTTAGCTCTAACACTGATGATCCACCTACAAATGTGAACTGACGTTCAAAAATAAAACATTTGAAAACGGACCATTTTCCACATTTCTGAAGCATGACGTAATGGGGGGGTGTTATCTCTTTTGTCGAAAATCAGCCGTTTTTACTCGAACATTAAATGCCTCCAAATGGTATTTAATTAACTTCCTGGGTTGAAGAAACCCTTTTTTGAGACCTCAGAGTGAGTAAATTGGCCATTTTCATGCACTTTTAACCATTCCATAAATGTTGTGTTTAGGGCCCCTGGAAGCATGAAAATCACTGCAAACATGCTAATTTTAGCTCTAACACTGATGATCCACCTACAAATGTGAACTGACGTTCAAAAATAAAACATTTGAAAACGGACCATTTTCCACATTTCTGAAGCATGACGTAATGGGCGGTGTTATCTCTTTTGTCAAAAATCTGCTGTTTTTGCTTGAACATTAAATGCCTCCAAATAGTATTTAATTTACTTCCCGAGCCCCTGGAAGCATGAAAATCACTTTAAACATGCTAATTTTAGCTCTAACACTGATGATCCACCTACAAATGTGAACTGACTTTCAAAAATAAAACATTTGAAAACGGACCATTTTCCACATTTCTGAAGCATGACGTAATGGTAGGGTGTTATCTCTTTTGTCGAAAATCAGCCGTTTTTGCTCGAACATTAAATGCCTCCAAATGGTATTTAATTAACTTCCCGGGGTGAAGAAACCCTTTTTGAGAACTCAGAGTGAGTAAATTGGCCATTTTCATGCACTTTTAACCATTCCATAAATCTTGTGTTTAGGGCCCCTGGAAACCTGAAAATCACTTTAAACATGCTAATTTTAGCTCTAACACTGATGATCCACCTACAAATGTGAACTGATGTTCAAAAATAAAACATTTGAAAACGGACCATTTTCCACATTTCTGAAGCATGACGAAATGGGGGGGTGTTATCTCTTTTGTCAAAAATCAGCTGTTTTTGCTTGAACATTAAATGCCTCCAAATAGTATTTAATTCACTTCCCGAGCCCCTGGAAGCATGAAAATCACTTTAAACATGCTAATTTTAGCTCTAACACTGATGATCCACCTACAAATGTGAACTGACGTTCAAAAATAAAACATTTGAAAACGGACCATTTTCCACATTTCTGAAGCTTGACGTAATGGTAGGGTGTTATCTCTTTTGTCGAAAATCAGCCGTTTTTGCTCGAACATTAAATGCCTCCAAATGGTATTTAATTAACTTCCCGGGGTGAAGAAACCCTTTTTGAGAACTCAGAGTGAGTAAATTGGCCATTTTCATGCACTTTTAACCATTCCATAAATCTTGTGTTTAGGGCCCCTGGAAGCCTGAAAATCACTTTAAACATGCTAATTTTAGCTCTAACACTGATGATCCACCTACAAATGTGAATTGACGTTCAAAAATAAAACATTTGAAAAAGGACCATTTTCCACATTTCTGAAGCATGACGAAATGGGGGGTGTTATCTCTTTTGTCGAAAATCAGCCGTTTTTTCTCGAACATTAAATGCCTCCAAATGGTATTTAATTAACTTCCCGGGGTGAAGAAACCCTTTTTGAGAACTCAGAGTGAGTAAATTGGCCATTTTCATGCACTTTTAACCATTCCATAAATCTTGTGTTTAGGGACCCTGGAAGCATAAAAATCACTTTAAACATGCTAATTTTAGCTCTAACACTGATGATCCACCTACAAATGTGAACTGACGTTCAAAAATAAAACATTTGAAAACAGACCATTTTCCACATTTCTGAAGCATGACGTAATGGGGGGGTGTTATCTCTTTTGTCAAAAATCAGCTGTTTTTGATTGAACATCAAATGCCTCCAAATAGTATTTAATTCACTTCCCGAGCCCCTGGAAGCATGAAAATCACTTTAAACATGCTAATTTTAGCTCTAACACTGATGATCCACCTACAAATAAGAACTGACGTTCAAAAATAAAACATTTGAAAATGGACCATTTTCCACATTTCTGAAGCACGGCGTAATGGGGGGGTGTTATCTCTTTTGTCGAAAATCAGCCGTTTTTGCTCGAACATTAAATGCCTCCAAATGGTATTTAATTAACTTCCCGGGGTGAAGAAACCCTTTTTGAGAACTCAGAGTTAGTAAATGGGCCATTTTCATGCCCTTTTAACCATTCCATAAATCTTGTGTTTAGGGCCCCTGGAAGCATGAAAATCACTTTAAACATGCTAATTTTAGCTCTAACACTGATGATCCACCTACAAATGTGAACTGACGTTCAAAAATAAAACATTTGAAAACAGACCATTTTCCACATTTCTGAAGCATGATGTAATGGGGGGGTGTTATCTCTTTTGTCGAAAATCAGCCGTTTTTGCTTGAACATTAAATGCCTCCAAATGGTATTTAATTAACTTCCCGGGGTGAAGAAACCCTTTTTGAGAACTCACAGTGAGTAAATTGGCCATTTTCATGCACTTTTAACCATTCCATAAATCTTGTGTTTAGGGCCCCTGGAAGCCTGAAAATCACTTTAAACATGCTAATTTTAGCTCTAACACTGATGATCCACCTACAAATGTGAACTGACGTTCAAAAATAAAACATTTGAAAACGGACCATTTTCCACATTTCTGAAGCATGACGAAATGGGGCGGTGTTATCTCTTTTGTCAAAAATCAGCTGTTTTTGCTTGAACATTAAATGCCTCCAAAAAGTATTTAATTCACTTCCCGAGCCCCTGGAAGCATGAAAATAACTTTAAACATGCTAATTTTAGCTCTAACACTGATGATCCACCTACAAATGTGAACTGACGTTCAAAAATAAAACATTTGAAAACGGACCATTTTCCACATTTCTGAAGCATGACGTAATGGGGGGTGTTATCTCTTTTGTCGAAAATCAGCCGTTTTTTCTCGAACATTAAATGCCTCCAAATGGTATTTAATTAACTTCCCGGGGTGAAGAAACCCTTTTTGAGAACTCAGAGTGAGTAAATTGGCCATTTTCATGCACTTTTAACCATTCCATAAATCTTGTGTTTAGGGCCCCTGGAAGCCTGAAAATCACTTTAAACATGCTAATTTTAGCTCTAACACTGATGACCCACCTACAAATGTGAACTGACGTTCAAAAATAAAACATTTGAAAACGGACCATTTTCCACATTTCTGAAGCATGACGAAATGGGGGGGTGTTATCTCTTTTGTCAAAAATCAGCTGTTTTTGCTTGAACATTAAATGCCTCCAAATAGTATTTAATTCACTTCCTGAGCCCCTGGAAGCATGAAAATCACTTTAAACATGCTAATTTTAGCTCTAACACTGATGATCCACCTACAAATGTGAACTGACGTTCAAAAATAAAACATTTGAAAACGGACCATTTTCCACATTTCTGAAGCATGACGTAATGGTAGGGTGTTATCTCTTTTGTCGAAAATCAGCCGTTTTTGCTCGAACATTAAATGCCTCCAAATGGTATTTAATTAACTTCCCGGGGTGAAGAAACCCTTTTTGAGAACTCAGAGTGAGTAAATTGGCCATTTTCATGCACTTTTAACCATTCCATAAATCTTGTGTTTAGGGCCCCTGGAAGCATGAAAATCACTTTAAACATGCTAATTTTAGCTCTAACACTGATGATCCACCTACAAATGTGAACTGACGTTCAAAAATAAAACATTTGGCAAGGGGCGACCAATCGGTCCCCCCGAACGTATGGCAGAGTACCACGATCCCCCCGGGAAGCCATCTTGGGCGGGAGGCGAGTCTCGGCTGGTATGCCCGAAGCGGCGTAGCCGGGGCGTGCCTTTTTCCCGCCCTAGAGTGGGTTGGCCTAGACACTGACGTGGCTGGCCACGCCCTTGGGGCAGGCAGGGGCGGGTTTACGCCCGACCTGAAGACGGATAAAAGGAGGAACAAGACCAGAAAGCATCCTCTTGTTCCTGTGCTCTAAAGCTGCACCTCCTCGCTGCACGTGAGCTCGAGACGGAACGAAGAGCCATTTTTGAACGTTGTAATCTTTCTTGTTTGTTTTACAGATACTCTGTCGGGGAATGCCGAAGAAGGCGGGAAAACGAATGACTACCGAACAGATGCTGCGTGTTCTCATGAAGGAGATGGCCGACCTAAAGAGGCGGATGGATAAAAACGAGGAAGGGGGCCCGAAACGTCCTTTGGAGGGAACGGCCCCGGGAGGAAAAGGCAAGAGGCCCAGGAGAGGAGCAGCTGGGGGAGATACCCCGGGTCCCAGTGTCCCACTCGAAGCACCGACTCCTGTGCCGGAGGAAGGGAATCCGATTCCCGTGGTGGTCACCCCCGTGTCCGGGGAAGATATGCCGCCCGAGCTGGCAGCACAAGTAGCAGCGTGGTTGGGTAAAAGTAGCGAGGGCGCCACGGCTGTCGACGCGCAGGTGTTAATGAAGCAACTGCGGGAAACTCGTGAAGCAGCGAAGGTATCCACGCCGGCTGTAGCCGTAGAGAAGCCACAGGGGACGGTTTTAGTCGCAGAGACGGCGTCCAGTTCAGGTAAGCGGCCATTGCCGGTTGCGAGGGAAGAGTCGGCACCCTCTCGAAGGGAAAGGTTGGGTCAGCATGTTCCTTTGGCTATTAAAGAAAGGATATGGGCAGGGGAATATGTGAACATCTTCTCGTTGCTTACTGATCACTATGAAATGGAGCATGTTAAAGGTCAGAAGGAGCTCATGCATCCGAGTGTTTGGCGCGCAAAGATGGCCGCCTTTAAGGTTAACGAAAACATTGGCAATTGGGGTAAGGCATGGGGAATTTTCACATCGATCTTGGGGGAACGGAGGCCCGAATTGCTACCCGAATTGCCGAGTTATCAGTCACGGATCATGGGGTACTCGGTATCACACGAGGGTAATCATTGGTTTTGCTATGATAATCTTTTTAGAAAAGCAAAAGAACATGATAAGAACTTAACTTGGGATTGCTATGATTCTGTATCCTGGTCCAAAATGAAGGAGACTGGTATGTTGAAAGTGCCATTAGTAGGGAGCAATGTGGGCGAATCCTCCCGTCAGTATGCGGGGACGCCTTTTCGATCAGGTACGGGTACCGACAATCACTCGAGGCCTACCGGTAATACAGGTAAAAAGGGGGTTTGTTGGAATTTTAACAGGAGTAAATGTACTAGGCCCCAGGGATTGTGCAAATTTAAACACGAATGTAGTGGGTGTGGGCAATCATCCCATCCTGAGTCCACGTGCAGAGCCAAAACGGGTGATAACGGGGGTAGAGGAGGTGCCAAACAGGTCTAACATAGTCCGAGGGGCGCCTTTACCTACCCCGATTGATACCTTGGCAATGATTCCCTGGCTCAGTGAATACCTGGATCGTGCTTCTGCTGGGGTGTTGCGGAACGGGTTTTCATATGGTTTCCGCATCCCAGTGGGGGACTTTCAGGGTGTGGAAAAATGCAAAAATCAGATATCGGTCTTGCAGCATACGACCGTGGTACAGGAAAAGATCTGGAAGGAGGTTACTCGAGGTCGAGTCGCCGGTCCGTTTAGTGTACCCCCGGTGGCTAAATTTGTCTGTTCGCCTTTAGGAGTGGTCCCTAAGAAGGACCCGGGTGAGTTTCGGCTGATACATAATTTGTCAGCCCCTCGGGGTCTTTCCGTAAACGAAGCAATAGACCCGGAAATGTGTTCGGTACGGTACGCATCTTTCGATGAGGCCGTGGCCATTTTGAATCGCCTGGGGCCCGGGGCGCTGATGGCAAAATCTGATATCGAGTCAGCGTTCCGGTTGCTCCCGGTACATCCAGACGATCAGCGTCTACTGGGTTTCATGTTTCAGGGTCAGTATTATATGGATAGGTGTATGCCGATGGGATGCTCAATTTCTTGTGCCTATTTCGAGAAGTTCAGTAGTTTTCTACAATGGGTCTTCACAAAGAAGACGGGTTTTCAACATGTGATGCATTATCTGGATGATTTTTTGTTCCTGGGGGCAGCCGGGGATCCGGAATGTGGGCAAGCTTTGGCTGCATTTTGTGTTTTAATGAATCAGTTTGGCGTGCCATTGGCACCAGGTAAGACGGTGGGTCCGTCGACTTGCCTCGAGTTTCTGGGGATCGAGTTAGACTCCGGAGAAGGTTGTTTCCGTTTACCAAGTGATAAAGTGTTAAAGTTCAGGGCATCCTTGCAATTGTGTTTGAGTGAAGCTAAGGTTAAGCTGCATCAGTTGCAGCAGTTAGTGGGCCAGTTGAATTTTGCCCTGAGAGTTATACCTATGGCCCGCCCCTTTTCCCGTTCGATCGCTCAAGCCATGGTCGGATTGAAGGAGGGCCATCATCGCACGAGGCTCTCGGCCGAGGTACGCCAGGACATGCGCATTTGGTTGGCATTTCTGGCTGATTTCAATGGTCGAGTCGTCTGGAATAAACCAGCCGTGTCCTCTGAGGAGCTGGGGCTGTGGACAGATTCGGCAGGGAGTGTAGGTTTTGGCGCCATTTTCGGTGCTCGATGGTCTGCACAGAAATGGCCGGCATGGTGGCATAACAGTGGGCTGACAAGTAACATTGCCTTCCTGGAACTTTTCCCCATTTTCGTGGCCCTGAGAACGTGGCCCGAAGGGTTCAGAGATCACTCTGTGGTATTTTGGTCTGACAATATGACCGTGGTTGAGTGTATCAATAGTCAGGCAGCACGATGCAAATGGGTTTTGAGACTGCTCAAGGAAATCGTATTACTGTGTATGCAACTGAATGTGTTATTCAAAGCAAGACATGTCCCTGGGGTAATGAACCAGGCGGCTGATGCCCTTTCTCGTTTTCGTATGCAGGCCTTCTGGGGTTTTCTGCCCACAGCGGACCCGGAGCCGGCACCCTTTCCCGAAGCTCTTTGGTCTCTCGGTGCCCCGAACTTCGTAACCTCGTGGGAGAGAGTTTAGCACCCAGGACGAGGAAGGCATATGAAGGGGCGTTCCGGTCCTATTTAGCCTTTTTGGGGACTGCTAGAGAGGAGCTTTGGGGCCAGGAGGAAGGGGTTGTGAACTTTCTGATGTCATTACATCTGGCAGGAAAAACGGTGGCCACGGCCCAGAGGCATCGGGCTGCCATTTCCTTTGTTGCTAGGGCTCATGGGATCCAGGACCCGACAGCGTCTTTCGTTGTGCAAAAAGCGCTACGTGGGTGGCAACGCCTTGAGGGTCGCAGAGTGGATGAGAGGCGCCCGATAGGTTTGGATAGGTTGGCCCAGTTATTATCCAGACTCCCTACAACATGTTCGTCTCAGTTTGAGACCGTGTTATTCCGAGCCGCTTTTACGCTGGCATTTCATAGGGCTATGCGGGTGAGCGAATTAGTGGCAATGAACAAGCAGGATGTGACGGGAGGACTGTGCGCAGAGCACGTTCAGATCAGAGGGGAGACGATGACTGTCTCATTTGTGAGGTCCAAAACCGACCAGAGTGGGATGGGTGAATGCATAATTATACGCAGGGTTCCCGGATCGTCCATGTGCCCAGTGAAGTGTTTAGAGGATTATTTAACACAAAGGGTGGCATCATGGGGAGGTACCTTGTTGAGACACGCGGACGCCACCCCACTGACAAGGTTTCAGTTTCAGCGGGTGCTTGCGATGTCGATTACAGCTGCGGGCTTGAACCCGGGCGAATTTGGGACCCATTCGTTTCGGATAGGGGCTGCTACTGAGGCTACAGCCAGGGGTCTGAATGTGGAACAAGTTAAACGTGTGGGGCGTTGGTCCTCCAATTGTTATAAAAGGTATGTGCGCTTGCACATGTTGTGAAGCTGTAATGATGTACTCACGCTTCCTGTTTTTGTTTGGTTTTCAGTTACGCAAGCCTACGAGGCGGGGCGGACTATGCAGTCGACCCAACACCGGGCCAGCGGTCAGACATCACCGGCTGTTAAAAAGGAGGTGTGGGTCGTGGGCCACTCATACGTGAGGCGTGCCGCGGACGTATTCAAGGCAGGTGACATGGTGCACGTGGCTGGGGAATACGGGTACAGTGTGTCCTTCTACGGAAAGGGCGGTCTCTGTATTGACCAGTTTCAGTCATTTTTCGAGGGTTTGCTAGGGCGGACGAGGTCACCGCCGTCTGTAGTCATAGTACATCTTGGGGGCAATGATTTGGTCACCACTGGTAGACGACTTCTCCTGGAGGCAATGCTTTCCACTGTAAGTTGGTTAGCAAGGAGAGTTCCAGGGTGCACGATTGCGTGGTCCCATATGATCCCACGAAAAGCGTGGCGGGGGGCTTTTTCGGTTTCTGCTTTAAATCATTCTGTGCGGAAAATTAATAACAAAGTAAGTAGGTTGTTCCGTTCCAATGCACTGCATTCTATCGCGCATGGATGTATTAATGATGACAGTATGTACTTGGGGGATGGTGTTCATTTGTCTCGATTGGGGAATGAGTTACTCATAGGGGACTTCATAGCCTGGCTGAAGACGTTAAACATGACCTTTAGGTAGGAGTGTGGTGGGGGGTCCGGATAGCCGGTCAACTATCCGGACCTGTGGCGGTAAGGTCATGATCGGTGAGCACTAATTGGAAGATCCCTAGGAGTGGGCGTCACCCATTACGGATGGGGGCGCTCGGGGGAGGTGGCCATTGGCCCCTCAACGGGGAGGCGGTCCCTTCTAAGGATGGGTCGCCGAAAGGAAATGGAAGGCGGTCAAGGCCCCTTCATGGATAGGAGGGGTTACAGCCCCCTCCTGGGGAATTTCCCGGGGCCAGTACGTCTGCGACGGCAGATGTGGTAAGTTGTGTGGGGTTTGGGGGGGGGTCTACGCTACCTTCTAGATACCTCACACGAGTCCTCGTACGACCTTTAAGTGGCGTCGAGTTTTATTGGGGCCCCCGTCAAGTCAAGGGAAATTGGTCGATGCACTTGAGGTATGCCTCCGTGCCGCCCCTCTCAAGTGAGGGGGATATGTCTGGGTTAGGGATCTTGACACCGGTTACGACCTTGCCGTTGGCACTTAAACGTTAGGATGTACAATTTCAAAAGTTAAGTAAATATTTGGTAGGATGTTAGTTCGGCTAGGAGAACCTTTGTACTAGAGGATATGTTAAGGTTAGCCAAACAGCGCATTGTGGTAATGAAATTGTACATAATATGAAACTGTTTATTTTATGTTTTAATTTTGTTTCATATTTTAATAAATACGGCCCGGGAGGGTCACTCCCTCCCGTCTCCAAAAACTTCAGAACTGTTTCCGGTTTCCCATCCTTGGGGATTGTGTTGAGAGGGGGTGGCGGGTATCTCAGCCATATGGCAAGGGGCGACCAATCGGTCCCCCCGAACGTATGGCAGAGTACCACGATCCCCCCGGGAAGCCATCTTGGGCGGGAGGTGAGTCTCGGCTGGTATGCCCGAAGCGGCGTAGCCGGGGCGCGCCTTTTTCCCGCCCTAGAGTGGGTTGGCCTAGACACTGACGTGGCTGGCCACGCCCTTGGGGCAGGCAGGGGCGGGTTTACGCCCGACCTGAAGACGGATAAAAGGAGGAACAAGACCAGAAAGCATCCTCTTGTTCCTGTGCTCTAAAGCTGCACCTCCTCGCTGCACGTGAGCTCGAGACGGAACGAAGAGCCATTTTTGAACCCACCCACCAGCCCCTGAAGACAGCGAGTGGTTGTAAATAAAGTTTGATTGATAATTCTGATTTTCGTTACAGGTTGCGGTATTATCATGAATATTTTGAGTATGCAATAAAGAATGCTCGTTTTGTGTTATGTTTTACAAATAAAGTGATTCTGCTTTAGTGTTCATCAGTAGGCATGCTCTGAATAAAGTTGTTGTTGCTACTGTCTGTTATATTTAGCCTTTAGTTATTTAGTTATCATCGTCGTATTTATTTTGGTCGGGCGGTAAGGTCATGATCGGTGAGCACTAATTGGAAGATCCCTAGGAGTGGGCGTCACCCATTACGGATGGGGGCGCTCGGGGGAGGTGGCCATTGGCCCCTCAACGGGGAGGCGGTCCCTTCTAAGGATGGGTCGCCGAAAGGAAATGGAAGGCGGTCAAGGCCCCTTCATGGATAGGAGGGGTTACAGCCCCCTCCTGGGGAATTTCCCGGGGCCAGTACGTCTGCGACGGCAGATGTGGTAAGTTGTGTGGGGTTTGGGGGGGGTCTACGCTACCTTCTAGATACCTCACACGAGTCCTCGTACGACCTTTAAGTGGCGTCGAGTTTTATTGGGGCCCCCGTCAAGTCAAGGGAAATTGGTCGATGCACTTGAGGTATGCCTCCGTGCCGCCCCTCTCAAGTGAGGGGGATATGTCTGGGTTAGGGATCTTGACACCGGTTACGACCTTGCCGTTGGCCCTTAAACGTTAGGATGTACAATTTCAAAAGTTAAGTAAATATTTGGTAGGATGTTAGTTCGGCTAGGAGAACCTTTGTACTAGAGGATATGTTAAGGTTAGCCAAACAGCGCATTGTGGTAATGAAATTGTACATAATATGAAACTGTTTATTTTATGTTTTAATTTTGTTTCATATTTTAATAAATACGGCCCGGGAGGGTCACTCCCTCCCGTCTCCAAAAACTTCAGAACTGTTTCCGGTTTCCCATCCTTGGGGATTGTGTTGAGAGGGGGTGGCGGGTATCTCAGCCATATGAAAACGGACCATTTTCCACATTTCTGAAGCATGACGTAATGGGGGGGTGTTATCTCTTTTGTCGAAAATCAGCCGTTTTTGCTCGAACATTAAATGCCTCCAAATGGTATTTAATTAACTTCCCAGGGTGAAGAAACCCTTTTTGAGAACTCAGAGTGAGTAAATTGGCCATTTTCATGCACTTTTAACCATTCCATAAATCTTGTGTTTAGGGCCCCTGGTAGCCTGAAAATCACTTTAAACATGCTAATTTTAGCTCTAACACTGATGATCCACCTACAAATGTGAACTGACGTTCAAAAATAAAACATTTGAAAACGGACCATTTTCCACATTTCTGAAGCATGACGAAATGGGGGGGTGTTATCTCTTTTGTCGAAAATCAGCCGTTTTTTCTCGAACATTAAATGCCTCCAAATGGTATTCAATTAACTTCCCAGGGTGAAGAAACCCTTTTTGAGAACTCAGAGTGAGTAAATTGGCCATTTTCATGCACTTTTAACCATTCCATAAATCTTGTGTTTAGGGACCCTGGAAGCATAAAAATCACTTTAAACATGCTAATTTTAGCTCTAACACTGATGATCCACCTACAAATGTGAACTGACGTTCAAAAATAAAACATTTGAAAACAGACCATTTTCCACATTTCTGAAGCATGACGTAATGGGGGGGTGTTATCTCTTTTGTCAAAAATCAGCTGTTTTTGATTGAACATTAAATGCCTCCAAATAGTATTTAATTCACTTCCCGAGCCCCTGGAAGCATGAAAATCACTTTAAACATGCTAATTTTAGTTCTAACACTGATGATCCACCTACAAATGTGAACTGACGTTCAAAAATAAAACATTTGAAAATGGACCATTTTCCACATTTCTGAAGCATGGCGTAATGGGGGGGTGTTATCTCTTTTGTCGAAAATCAGCCGTTTTTGCTCGAACATTAAATGCCTCCAAATGGTATTTAATTAACTTCCCGGGGTGAAGAAACCCTTTTTGAGAACTCAGAGTGAGTAAATGGGCCATTTTCATGCCCTTTTAACCATTCCATAAATCTTGTGTTTAGGGCCCCTGGAAGCATGAAAATCACTTTAAACATGCTAATTTTAGCTCTAACACTGATGATCCACCTACAAATGTGAACTGACGTTCAAAAATAAAACATTTGAAAACGGACCATTTTCCACATTTCTGAAGCATGATGTAATGGGGGGGTGTTATCTCTTTTGTCAAAAATCAGCTGTTTTTGCTTGAACATTAAATGCCTCCAAATAGTATTTAATTCACTTCCCGAGCCCCTGGAAGCATGAAAATAACTTTAAACATGCTAATTTTAGCTCTAACACTGATGATCCACCTACAAATGTGAACTGACGTTCAAAAATAAAACATTTGAAAACGGACCATTTTCCACATTTCTGAAGCATGACGTAATGGGGGGTGTTATCTCTTTTGTCGAAAATCAGCCGTTTTTGCTCGAACATTAAATGCCTCCAAATGGTATTTAATTAACTTCCCGGGGTGAAGAAATCCTTTTTGAGAACTCAGAGTGAGTAAATTGGCCATTTTCATGCACTTTTAACCATTCCATAAATCTTGTGTTTAGGGCCCCTGGAAGCATGAAAATCACTTTAAACATGCTAATTTTAGCTCTAACACTGATGATCCACCTACAAATGTGAACTGACGTTCAAAAATAAAACATTTGAAAACGGACCATTTTCCACATTTCTGAAGCATGACGTAATGGGGGGTGTTATCTCTTTTGTCGAAAATCAGCCGTTTTTGCTCGAACATTAAATGCCTCCAAATGGTATTTAATTAACTTCCTGGGGTGAAGAAACCCTTTTTTGAGACCTCAGAGTGAGTAAATTGGCCATTTTCATGCACTTTTAACCATTCCATAAATGTTGTGTTTAGGGCCCCTGGAAGCATGAAAATCACTTTAAACATGGTAATTTTAGCTCTAACACTGATGATCCACCTACAAATGTGAACTGACGTTCAAAAATAAAACATTTGAAAACGGACCATTTTCCACATTTCTGAAGCATGACGTAATGGGGCGGTGTTATCTCTTTTGTCAAAAATCAGCTGTTTTTGCTTGAACATTAAATGCCTCCAAATAGTATTTAATTTACTTCCCGAGCCCCTGGAAGCATGAAAATCACTTTAAACATGCTAATTTTAGCTCTAACACTGATGATCCACCTACAAATGTGAACTGACGTTCAAAAATAAAACATTTGAAAACGGACCATTTTCCACATTTCTGAAGCATGACGTAATGGTAGGGTGTTATCTCTTTTGTCGAAAATCAGCCGTTTTTGCTCGAACATTAAATGCCTCCAAATGGTATTTAATTAACTTCCCGGGGTGAAGAAACCCTTTTTGAGAACTCAGAGTGAGTAAATTGGCCATTTTCATGCACTTTTAACCATTCCATAAATCTTGTGTTTAGGGCCCCTGGAAGCCTGAAAATCACTTTAAACATGCTAATTTTAGCTCTAACACTGATGACCCACCTACAAATGTGAACTGATGTTCAAAAATAAAACATTTGAAAACGGACCATTTTCCACATTTCTGAAGCATGACGAAATGGGGGGGTGTTATCTCTTTTGTCAAAAATCAGCTGTTTTTGCTTGAACATTAAATGCCTCCAAATAGTATTTAATTCACTTCCTGAGCCCCTGGAAGCATGAAAATCACTTTAAACATGCTAATTTTAGCTCTAACACTGATGATCCACCTACAAATGTGAACTGACGTTCAAAAATAAAACATTTGAAAACGGACCATTTTCCACATTTCTGAAGCATGACGTAATGGTAGGGTGTTATCTCTTTTGTCGAAAATCAGCCGTTTTTGCTCGAACATTAAATGCCTCCAAATGGTATTTAATTAACTTCCCGGGGTGAAGAAACCCTTTTTGAGAACTCAGAGTGAGTAAATTGGCCATTTTCATGCACTTTTAACCATTCCATAAATCTTGTGTTTAGGGCCCCTGGAAGCATGAAAATCACTTTAAACATGCTAATTTTAGCTCTAACACTAATGATCCACCTACAAATGTGAACTGACGTTCAAAAATAAAACATTTGAAAACGGACCATTTTCCACATTTCTGAAGCATGATGTAATGGGGGGGTGTTATCTCTTTTGTCAAAAATCAGCTGTTTTTGCTTGAACATTAAATGCCTCCAAATAGTATTTAATTCACTTCCCGAGCCCCTGGAAGCATGAAAATAACTTTAAACATGCTAATTTTAGCTCTAACACTGATGATCCACCTACAAATGTGAACTGACGTTCAAAAATAAAACATTTGAAAACGGACCATTTTCCACATTTCTGAAGCATGACGTAATGGGGGGTGTTATCTCTTTTGTCGAAAATCAGCCGTTTTTGCTCGAACATTAAATGCCTCCAAATGGTATTTAATTAACTTCCCGGGGTGAAGAAATCCTTTTTGAGAACTCAGAGTGAGTAAATTGGCCATTTTCATGCACTTTTAACCATTCCATAAATCTTGTGTTTAGGGCCCCTGGAAGCATGAAAATCACTTTAAACATGCTAATTTTAGCTCTAACACTGATGATCCACCTACAAATGTGAACTGACGTTCAAAAATAAAACATTTGAAAACGGACCATTTTCCACATTTCTGAAGCATGACGTAATGGGGGGTGTTATCTCTTTTGTCGAAAATCAGCCGTTTTTGCTCGAACATTAAATGCCTCCAAATGGTATTTAATTAACTTCCTGGGGTGAAGAAACCCTTTTTTGAGACCTCAGAGTGAGTAAATTGGCCATTTTCATGCACTTTTAACCATTCCATAAATGTTGTGTTTAGGGCCCCTGGAAGCATGAAAATCACTTTAAACATGGTAATTTTAGCTCTAACACTGATGATCCACCTACAAATGTGAACTGACGTTCAAAAATAAAACATTTGAAAACGGACCATTTTCCACATTTCTGAAGCATGACGTAATGGGGCGGTGTTATCTCTTTTGTCAAAAATCAGCTGTTTTTGCTTGAACATTAAATGCCTCCAAATAGTATTTAATTTACTTCCCGAGCCCCTGGAAGCATGAAAATCACTTTAAACATGCTAATTTTAGCTCTAACACTGATGATCCACCTACAAATGTGAACTGACGTTCAAAAATAAAACATTTGAAAACGGACCATTTTCCACATTTCTGAAGCATGACGTAATGGTAGGGTGTTATCTCTTTTGTCGAAAATCAGCCGTTTTTGCTCGAACATTAAATGCCTCCAAATGGTATTTAATTAACTTCCCGGGGTGAAGAAACCCTTTTTGAGAACTCAGAGTGAGTAAATTGGCCATTTTCATGCACTTTTAACCATTCCATAAATCTTGTGTTTAGGGCCCCTGGAAGCCTGAAAATCACTTTAAACATGCTAATTTTAGCTCTAACACTGATGACCCACCTACAAATGTGAACTGATGTTCAAAAATAAAACATTTGAAAACGGACCATTTTCCACATTTCTGAAGCATGACGAAATGGGGGGGTGTTATCTCTTTTGTCAAAAATCAGCTGTTTTTGCTTGAACATTAAATGCCTCCAAATAGTATTTAATTCACTTCCTGAGCCCCTGGAAGCATGAAAATCACTTTAAACATGCTAATTTTAGCTCTAACACTGATGATCCACCTACAAATGTGAACTGACGTTCAAAAATAAAACATTTGAAAACGGACCATTTTCCACATTTCTGAAGCATGACGTAATGGTAGGGTGTTATCTCTTTTGTCGAAAATCAGCCGTTTTTGCTCGAACATTAAATGCCTCCAAATGGTATTTAATTAACTTCCCGGGGTGAAGAAACCCTTTTTGAGAACTCAGAGTGAGTAAATTGGCCATTTTCATGCACTTTTAACCATTCCATAAATCTTGTGTTTAGGGCCCCTGGAAGCATGAAAATCACTTTAAACATGCTAATTTTAGCTCTAACACTGATGATCCACCTACAAATGTGAACTGACGTTCAAAAATAAAACATTTGAAAACGGACCATTTTCCACATTTCTGAAGCATGACGTAATGGGGGGGTGTTATCTCTTTTGTCGAAAATCAGCCGTTTTTGCTCGAACATTAAATGCCTCCAAATGGTATTTAATTAACTTCCCGGGGTGAAGAAACCCTTTTTGAGAACTCAGAGTGAGTAAATTGGCCATTTTCATGCACTTTTAACCATTCCATAAATCTTGTGTTTAGGGCCCCTGGAAGCCTGAAAATCACTTTAAACATGCTAATTTTAGCTCTAACACTGATGATCCACCTACAAATGTGAACTGACGTTCAAAAATAAAACATTTGAAAACGGACCATTTTCCACATTTCTGAAGCATGACGAAATGGGGGGGGGTGTTATCTCTTTTGTCAAAAATCAGCTGTTTTTGCTTGAACATTAATTGCCTCAAAATAGTATTTAATTCACTTCCCGAGCCCCTGGAAACATGAAAATCACTTTAAACATGCTAATTTTAGCTCTAACACTGATGATCCACCTACAAATGTGAACTGACGTTCAAAAATAAAACATTTGAAAACGGACCATTTTCCACATTTCTGAAGCATGACGAAATGGGGGGGTGTTATCTCTTTTGTCAAAAATCAGCTGTTTTTGCTTGAACATTAAATGCCTCCAAATAGTATTTAATTCACTTCCAGAGCCCCTGGAAGCATGAAAATCACTTTAAACATGCTAATTTTAGCTCTAACACTGATGATCCACCTACAAATGTGAACTGACGTTCAAAAATAAAACATTTGAAAACGGACCATTTTCCACATTTCTGAAGCATGACGTAATGGTAGGGTGTTATCTCTTTTGTCGAAAATCAGCCGTTTTTGCTCGAACATTAAATGCCTCCAAATGGTATTTAATTAACTTCCCGGGGTGAAGAAACCCTTTTTGAGAACTCAGAGTGAGTAAATTGGCCATTTTCATGCACTTTTAACCATTCCATAAATCTTGTGTTTAGGGCCCCTGGAAGCCTGAAAATCACTTTAAACATGCTAATTTTAGCTCTAACACTGATGATCCACCTACAAATGTGAACTGACGTTCAAAAATAAAACATTTGAAAACAGACCATTTTCCACATTTCTGAAGCATGACGTAATGGGGGGGTGTTATCTCTTTTGTAAAAAATCAGCTGTTTTTGCTTGAACATTAAATGCCTCCAAATAGTATTTAATTTACTTCCCGAGCCCCTGGAAGCATGAAAATCACTTTAAACATGCTAATTTTAGCTCTAACACTGATGATCCACCTACAAATGTGAACTGACGTTCAAAAATAAAACATTTGAAAACGGACCGTTTTCCACATTTCTGAAGCATGACGTAATGGGGGGTGTTATCTCTTTTGTCGAAAATCAGCCGTTTTTTCTCGAACATTAAATGCCTCCAAATGGTATTTAATTAACTTCCCGGGGTGAAGAAACCCTTTTTGAGAACTCAGAGTGAGTAAATTGGCCATTTTCATGCACTTTTAACCATTCCATAAATCTTGTGTTTAGGGCCCCTGGAAGCCTGAAAATCACTTTAAACATGCTAATTTTAGCTCTAACACTGATGACCCACCTACAAATGTGAACTGACGTTCAAAAATAAAACATTTGAAAACGGACCATTTTCCACATTTCTGAAGCATGACGAAATGGGGGGGTGTTATCTCTTTTGTCAAAAATCAGCTGTTTTTGCTTGAACATTAAATGCCTCCAAATAGTATTTAATTCACTTCCTGAGCCCCTGGAAGCATGAAAATCACTTTAAACATGCTAATTTTAGCTCTAACACTGATGATCCACCTACAAATGTGAACTGACGTTCAAAAATAAAACATTTGAAAACGGACCATTTTCCACATTTCTGAAGCATGACGTAATGGTAGGGTGTTATCTCTTTTGTCGAAAATCAGCCGTTTTTGCTCGAACATTAAATGCCTCCAAATGGTATTTAATTAACTTCCCGGGGTGAAGAAACCCTTTTTGAGAACTCAGAGTGAGTAAATTGGCCATTTTCATGCACTTTTAACCATTCCATAAATCTTGTGTTTAGGGCCCCTGGAAGCATGAAAATCACTTTAAACATGCTAATTTTAGCTCTAACACTGATGATCCACCTACAAATGTGAACTGACGTTCAAAAATAAAACATTTGGCAAGGGGCGACCAATCGGTCCCCCCGAACGTATGGCAGAGTACCACGATCCCCCCGGGAAGCCATCTTGGGCGGGAGGCGAGTCTCGGCTGGTATGCCCGAAGCGGCGTAGCCGGGGCGCGCCTTTTTCCCGCCCTAGAGTGGGTTGGCCTAGACACTGACGTGGCTGGCCACGCCCTTGGGGCAGGCAGGGGCGGGTTTACGCCCGACCTGAAGACGGATAAAAGGAGGAACAAGACCAGAAAGCATCCTCTTGTTCCTGTGCTCAAAAGCTGCACCTCCTCGCTGCACGTGAGCTCGAGACGGAACGAAGAGCCATTTTTGAACGTTGTAATCTTTCTTGTTTGTTTTACAGATACTCTGTCGGGGAATGCCGAAGAAGGCGGGAAAACGATTGACTACCGAACAGATGCTGCGTGTTCTCATGAAGGAGATGGCCGACCTAAAGAGGCGGATGGATAAAAACGAGGAAGGGGGCCCGAAACGTCCTTTGGAGGGAACGGCCCCGGGAGGAAAAGGCAAGAGGCCCAGGAGAGGAGCAGCTGGGGGAGATACCCCGGGTCCCAGTGTCCCACTCGAAGCACCGACTCCTGTGCCGGAGGAAGGGAATCCGATTCCCGTGGTGGTCACCCCCGTGTCCGGGGAAGATATGCCGCCCGAGCTGGCAGCACAAGTAGCAGCGTGGTTGGGTAAAAGTAGCGAGGGCGCCACGGCTGTCGACGCGCAGGTGTTAATGAAGCAACTGCGGGAAACTCGTGAAGCAGCGAAGGTATCCACGCCGACTGTAGCCGTAGAGAAGCCACAGGGGACGGTTTTAGTCGCAGAGACGGCGTCCAGTTCAGGTAAGCGGCCATTGCCGGTTGCGAGGGAAGAGTCGGCACCCTCTCGAAGGGAAAGGTTGGGTCAGCATGTTCCTTTGGCTATTAAAGAAAGGATATGGGCAGGGGAATATGTGAACATCTTCTCGTTGCTTACTGATCACTATGAAATGGAGCATGTTAAAGGTCAGAAGGAGCTCATGCATCCGAGTGTTTGGCGCGCAAAGATGGCCGCCTTTAAGGTTAACGAAAACATTGGCAATTGGGGTAAGGCATGGGGAATTTTCACATCGATCTTGGGGGAACGGAGGCCCGAATTGCTACCCGAATTGCCGAGTTATCAGTCACGGATCATGGGGTACTCGGTATCACACGAGGGTAATCATTGGTTTTGCTATGATAATCTTTTTAGAAAAGCAAAAGAACATGATAAGAACTTAACTTGGGATTGCTATGATTCTGTATCCTGGTCCAAAATGAAGGAGACTGGTATGTTGAAAGTGCCATTAGTAGGGAGCAATGTGGGCGAATCCTCCCGTCAGTATGCGGGGACGCCTTTTCGATCAGGTACGGGTACCGACAATCACTCGAGGCCTACCGGTAATACAGGTAAAAAGGGGGTTTGTTGGAATTTTAACAGGAGTAAATGTACTAGGCCCCAGGGATTGTGCAAATTTAAACACGAATGTAGTGGGTGTGGGCAATCATCCCATCCTGAGTCCACGTGCAGAGCCAAAACGGGTGATAACGGGGGTAGAGGAGGTGCCAAACAGGTCTAACATAGTCCGAGGGGCGCCTTTACCTACCCCGATTGATACCTTGGCAATGATTCCCTGGCTCAGTGAATACCCGGATCGTGCTTCTGCTGGGGTGTTGCGGAACGGGTTTTCATATGGTTTCCGCATCCCAGTGGGGGACTTTCAGGGTGTGGAAAAATGCAAAAATCAGATATCGGTCTTGCAGCATACGACCGTGGTACAGGAAAAGATCTGGAAGGAGGTTACTCGAGGTCGAGTCGCCGGTCCGTTTAGTGTACCCCCGGTGGCTAAATTTGTCTGTTCGCCTTTAGGAGTGGTCCCTAAGAAGGACCCGGGTGAGTTTCGGCTGATACATAATTTGTCAGCCCCTCGGGGTCTTTCCGTAAACGAAGCAATAGACCCGGAAATGTGTTCGGTACGGTACGCATCTTTCGATGAGGCCGTGGCCATTTTGAATCGCCTGGGGCCCGGGGCGCTGATGGCAAAATCTGATATCGAGTCAGCGTTCCGGTTGCTCCCGGTACATCCAGACGATCAGCGTCTACTGGGTTTCATGTTTCAGGGTCAGTATTATATGGATAGGTGTATGCCGATGGGATGCTCAATTTCTTGTGCCTATTTCGAGAAGTTCAGTAGTTTTCTACAATGGGTCTTCACAAAGAAGACGGGTTTTCAACATGTGATGCATTATCTCGATGATTTTTTGTTCCTGGGGGCAGCCGTGGATCCGGAATGTGGGCAAGCTTTGGCTGCATTTTGTGTTTTAATGAATCAGTTTGGCGTGCCATTGGCACCAGGTAAGACGGTGGGTCCGTCGACTTGCCTCGAGTTTCTGGGGATCGAGTTAGACTCCGGAGAAGGTTGTTTCCGTTTACCAAGTGATAAAGTGTTAAAGTTCAGGGCATCCTTGCAATTGTGTTTGAGTGAAGCTAAGGTTAAGCTGCATCAGTTGCAGCAGTTAGTGGGCCAGTTGAATTTTGCCCTGAGAGTTATACCTATGGCCCGCCCCTTTTCCCGTTCGATCGCTCAAGCCATGGTCGGATTGAAGGAGGGCCATCATCGCACGAGGCTCTCGGCCGAGGTACGCCAGGACATGCGCATTTGGTTGGCATTTCTGGCTGATTTCAATGGTCGAGTCGTCTGGAATAAACCAGCCGTGTCCTCTGAGGAGCTGGGGCTGTGGACAGATTCGGCAGGGAGTGTAGGTTTTGGCGCCATTTTCGGTGCTCGATGGTCTGCACAGAAATGGCCGGCATGGTGGCATAACAGTGGGCTGACAAGTAACATTGCCTTCCTGGAACTTTTCCCCATTTTCGTGGCCCTGAGAACGTGGCCCGAAGGGTTCAGAGATCACTCTGTGGTATTTTGGTCTGACAATATGACCGTGGTTGAGTGTATCAATAGTCAGGCAGCACGATGCAAATGGGTTTTGAGACTGCTCAAGGAAATCGTATTACTGTGTATGCAACTGAATGTGTTATTCAAAGCAAGACATGTCCCTGGGGTAATGAACCAGGCGGCTGATGCCCTTTCTCGTTTTCGTATGCAGGCCTTCTGGGGTTTTCTGCCCACAGCGGACCCGGAGCCGGCACCCTTTCCCGAAGCTCTTTGGTCTCTCGGTGCCCCGAACTTCGTAACCTCGTGGGAGAGAGTTTAGCACCCAGGACGAGGAAGGCATATGAAGGGGCGTTCCGGTCCTATTTAGCCTTTTTGGGGACTGCTAGAGAGGAGCTTTGGGGCCAGGA
This sequence comes from Lissotriton vulgaris, assembly GCF_964263255.1. Taxonomy (NCBI): domain Eukaryota; kingdom Metazoa; phylum Chordata; class Amphibia; order Caudata; family Salamandridae; genus Lissotriton; species Lissotriton vulgaris. The sequence continues at coordinate 212,613 of NW_028255422.1, read as the reverse complement.
GGAAGGGGTTGTGAACTTTCTGATGTCATTACATCTGGCAGGAAAAACGGTGGCCACGGCCCAGAGGCATCGGGCTGCCATTTCCTTTGTTGCTAGGGCTCATGGGATCCAGGACCCGACAGCGTCTTTCGTTGTGCAAAAAGCGCTACGTGGGTGGCAACGCCTTGAGGGTCGCAGAGTGGATGAGAGGCGCCCGATAGGTTTGGATAGGTTGGCCCAGTTATTATCCAGACTCCCTACAACATGTTCGTCTCAGTTTGAGACCGTGTTATTCCGAGCCGCTTTTACGCTGGCATTTCATGGGGCTATGCGGGTGAGCGAATTAGTGGCAATGAACAAGCAGGATGTGATGGGAGGACTGTGCGCAGAGCACGTTCAGATCAGAGGGGAGACAATGACTGTCTCATTTGTGAGGTCCAAAACCGACCAGAGTGGGATGGGTGAATGCATAATTATACGCAGGGTTCCCGGGTCGTCCATGTGCCCAGTGAAGTGTTTAGAGGATTATTTAACACAAAGGGTGGCATCATGGGGAGGGACCTTGTTGAGACACGCGGACGCCACCCCACTGACAAGGTTTCAGTTTCAGCGGGTGCTTGCGATGTCGATTACAGCTGCGGGCTTGAACCCGGGCGAATTTGGGACCCATTCGTTTCGGATAGGGGCTGCTACTGAGGCTACAGCCAGGGGTCTGAATGTGGAACAAGTTAAACGTGTGGGGCGTTGGTCCTCCAATTGTTATAAAAGGTATGTGCGCTTGCACATGTTGTGAAGCTGTAATGATGTACTCACGCTTCCTGTTTTTGTTTGGTTTTCAGTTACGCAAGCCTACGAGGCGGGGCGGACTATGCAGTCGACCCAACACCGGGCCAGCGGTCAGACATCACCGGCTGTTAAAAAGGAGGTGTGGGTCGTGGGCCACTCATACGTGAGGCGTGCCGCGGACGTATTCAAGGCAGGTGACATGGTGCACGTGGCTGGGGAATACGGGTACAGTGTGTCCTTCTACGGAAAGGGCGGTCTCTGTATTGACCAGTTTCAGTCATTTTTCAAGGGTTTGCTAGGGCGGACGAGGTCACCGCCGTCTGTAGTCATAGTACATCTTGGGGGCAATGATTTGGTCACCACTGGTAGACGACTTCTCCTGGAGGCAATGCTTTCCACTGTAAGTTGGTTAGCAAGGAGAGTTCCAGGGTGCACGATTGCGTGGTCCCATATGATCCCACGAAAAGCGTGGCGGGGGGCTTTTTCGGTTTCTGCTTTAAATCATTCTGTGCGGAAAATTAATAACAAAGTAAGTAGGTTGTTCCGTTCCAATGCACTGCATTCTATCGCGCATGGATGTATTAATGATGACAGTATGTACTTGGGGGATGGTGTTCATTTGTCTCGATTGGGGAATGAGTTACTCATAGGGGACTTCATAGCCTGGCTGAAGACGTTAAACATGACCTTTAGGTAGGAGTGTGGTGGGGGGTCCGGATAGCCGGTCAACTATCCGGACCTGTGGCGGTAAGGTCATGATCGGTGAGCACTAATTGGAAGATCCCTAGGAGTGGGCGTCACCCATTCCGGATGGGGGCGCTCGGGGGAGGTGGCCATTGGCCCCTCAACGGGGAGGCGGTCCCTTCTAAGGATGGGTCGCCGAAAGGAAATGGAAGGCGGTCAAGGCCCCTTCATGGATAGGAGGGGTTACAGCCCCCTCCTGGGGAATTTCCCGGGGCCAGTACGTCTGCGACGGCAGATGTGGTAAGTTGTGTGGGGTTTGGGGGGGGGTCTACGCTACCTTCTAGATACCTCACACGAGTCCTCGTACGACCTTTAAGTGGCGTCGAGTTTTATTGGGGCCCCCGTCAAGTCAAGGGAAATTGGTCGATGCACTTGAGGTATGCCTCCGTGCCGCCCCTCTCAAGTGAGGGGGATATGTCTGGGTTAGGGATCTTGACACCGGTTACGACCTTGCCGTTGGCCCTTAAACGTTAGGATGTACAATTTCAAAAGTTAAGTAAATATTTGGTAGGATGTTAGTTCGGCTAGGAGAACCTTTGTACTAGAGGATATGTTAAGGTTAGCCAAACAGCGCATTGTGGTAATGAAATTGTACATAATATGAAACTGTTTATTTTATGTTTTAATTTTGTTTCATATTTTAATAAATACGGCCCGGGAGGGTCACTCCCTCCCGTCTCCAAAAACTTCAGAACTGTTTCCGGTTTCCCATCCTTGGGGATTGTGTTGAGAGGGGGTGGCGGGTATCTCAGCCATATGGCAAGGGGCGACCAATCGGTCCCCCCGAACGTATGGCAGAGTACCACGATCCCCCCGGGAAGCCATCTTGGGCGGGAGGCGAGTCTCGGCTGGTATGCCCGAAGCGGCGTAGCCGGGGCGCGCCTTTTTCCCGCCCTAGAGTGGGTTGGCCTAGACACTGACGTGGCTGGCCACGCCCTTGGGGCAGGCAGGGGCGGGTTTACGCCCAACCTGAAGACGGATAAAAGGAGGAACAAGACCAGAAAGCATCCTCTTGTTCCTGTGCTCTAAAGCTGCACCTCCTCGCTGCACGTGAGCTCGAGACGGAACGAAGAGCCATTTTTGAACCCACCCACCAGCCCCTGAAGACAGCGAGTGGTTGTAAATAAAGTTTGATTGATAATTCTGATTTTCGTTACAGGTTGCGGTATTATCATGAATATTTTGAGTATGCAATAAAGAATGCTCGTTTTGTGTTATGTTTTACAAATAAAGTGATTCTGCTTTAGTGTTCATCAGTAGGCATGCTCTGAATAAAGTTGTTGTTGCTACTGTCTGTTATATTTAGCCTTTAGTTATTTAGTTATCATCGTCGTATTTATTTTGGTCGGGCGGTAAGGTCATGATCGGTGAGCACTAATTGGAAGATCCCTAGGAGTGGGTGTCACCCATTACGGATGGGGGCGCTCGGGGGAGGTGGCCATTGGCCCCTCAACGGGGAGGCGGTCCCTTCTAAGGATGGGTCGCCGAAAGGAAATGGAAGGCGGTCAAGGCCCCTTCATGGATAGGAGGGGTTACAGCCCCCTCCTGGGGAATTTCCCGGGGCCAGTACGTCTGCGACGGCAGATGTGGTAAGTTGTGTGGGGTTTGGGGGGGGTCTACGCTACCTTCTAGATACCTCACACGAGTCCTCGTACGACCTTTAAGTGGCATCGAGTTTTATTGGGGCCCCCGTCAAGTCAAGGGAAATTGGTCGATGCACTTGAGGTATGCCTCCGTGCCGCCCCTCTCAAGTGAGGGGGATATGTCTGGGTTAGGGATCTTGACACCGGTTACGACCTTGCCGTTGGCCCTTAAACGTTAGGATGTACAATTTCAAAAGTTAAGTAAATATTTGGTAGGATGTTAGTTCGGCTAGGAGAACCTTTGTACTAGAGGATATGTTAAGGTTAGCCAAACAGCGCATTGTGGTAATGAAATTGTACATAATATGAAACTGTTTATTTTATGTTTTAATTTTGTTTCATATTTTAATAAATACGGCCCGGGAGGGTCACTCCCTCCCGTCTCCAAAAACTTCAGAACTGTTTCCGGTTTCCCATCCTTGGGGATTGTGTTGAGAGGGGGTGGCGGGTATCTCAGCCATATGAAAACGGACCATTTTCCACATTTCTGAAGCATGACGTAATGGGGGGGTGTTATCTCTTTTGTCGAAAATCAGCCGTTTTTGCTCGAACATTAAATGCCTCCAAATGGTATTTAATTAACTTCCCAGGGTGAAGAAACCCTTTTTGAGAACTCAGAGTGAGTAAATTGGCCATTTTCATGCACTTTTAACCATTCCATAAATCTTGTGTTTAGGGCCCCTGGAAGCCTGAAAATCACTTTAAACATGCTAATTTTAGCTCTAACACTGATGATCCACCTACAAATGTGAACTGACGTTCAAAAATAAAACATTTGAAAACGGACCATTTTCCACATTTCTGAAGCATGACGAAATGGGGGGGGGGGTGTTATCTCTTTTGTCAAAAATCAGCTGTTTTTGCTTGAACATTAAATGCCTCCAAATAGTATTTAATTCACTTCCCGAGCCCCTGGAAACATGAAAATCACTTTAAACATGCTAATTTTAGCTCTAACACTGATGATCCACCTACAAATGTGAACTGACGTTCAAAAATAAAACATTTGAAAACGGACCATTTTCCACATTTCTGAAGCATGACGTAATGGTAGGGTGTTATCTCTTTTGTCGAAAATCAGCCGTTTTTGCTCGAACATTAAATGCCTCCAAATGGTATTTAATTAACTTCCCGGGGTGAAGAAACCCTTTTTGAGAACTCAGAGTGAGTAAATTGGCCATTTTCATGCACTTTTAACCATTCCATAAATCTTGTGTTTAGGGCCCCTGGAAGCCTGAAAATCACTTTAAACATGCTAATTTTAGCTCTAACACTGATGATCCACCTACAAATGTGAACTGACGTTCAAAAATAAAACATTTGAAAACGGACCATTTTCCACATTTCTGAAGCATGACGTAATGGGGGGGTGTTATCTCTTTTGTCAAAAATCAGCTGTTTTTGATTGAACATTAAATGCCTCCAAATAGTATTTAATTCACTTCCCGAGCCCCTGGAAGCATGAAAATCACTTTAAACATGCTAATTTTAGCTCTAACACTGATGATCCACCTACAAATGTGAACTGACGTTCAAAAATAAAACATTTGAAAACGGACCATTTTCCACATTTCTGAAGCATGACGTAATAGGGGGGTGTTATCTCTTTTGTCGAAAATCAGCCGTTTTTGCTCGAACATTAAATGCCTCCAAATGGTATTTAATTAACTTCCTGGGGTGAAGAAACCCTTTTTTGAGAACTCAGAGTGAGTAAATTGGCCATTTTCATGCACTTTTAACCATTCCATAAATGTTGTGTTTAGGGCCCCTGGAAGCATGAAAAGAACTTTAAACATGCTAATTTTAGCTCTAACACTGATGATCCACCTACAAATGTGAACTGACGTTCAAAAATAAAACATTTGAAAACGGACCATTTTCCACATTTCCGAAGCATGACGTAATGGGGGGGTGTTATCTCTTTTGTCAAAAATCAGCTGTTTTTGCTTGAACATTAAATGCCTCCAAATAGTATTTAATTTACTTCCCGAGCCCCTGGAAGCATGAAAATCACTTTAAACATGCTAATTTTAGCTCTAACACTGATGATCCACCTACAAATGTGAACTGACGTTCAAAAATAAAACATTTGAAAACGGACCATTTTCCACATTTCTGAAGCATGACGTAATGGTAGGGTGTTATCTCTTTTGTCGAAAATCAGCCGTTTTTGCTCGAACATTAAATGCCTCCAAATGGTATTTAATTAACTTCCCGGGGTGAAGAAACCCTTTTTGAGAACTCAGAGTGAGTAAATTGGCCATTTTCATGCACTTTTAACCATTCCATAAATCTTGTGTTTAGGGCCCCTGGAAGCGTGAAAATCACTTTAAACATGCTAATTTTAGCTCTAACACTGATGATCCACCTACAAATGTGAACTGACGTTCAAAAATAAAACATTTGAAAACGGACCATTTTCCACATTTCTGAAGCATGACGAAATGGGGGGGTGTTATCTCTTTTGTCAAAAATCAGCTGTTTTTGCTTGAACATTAAATGCCTCCAAATAGTATTTAATTCACTTCCCGAGCCCCTGGAAGCATGAAAATCACTTTAAACATGCTAATTTTAGCTCTAACACTGATGATCCACCTACAAATGTGAACTGACGTTCAAAAATAAAACATTTGAAAATGGACCATTTTCCACATTTCTGAAGCATGACGTAATGGGGGGGGTGTTATCTCTTTTGTCGAAAATCAGCCGTTTTTGCTCGAACATTAAATGCCTCCAAATGGTATTTAATTAACTTCCCGGGGTGAAGAAACCCTTTTTGAGAACTCAGAGTGAGTAAATTGGCCATTTTCATGCACTTTTAACCATTCCATAAATCTTGTGTTTAGGGCCCCTGGAAGCATGAAAATCACTTTAAACATGCTAATTTTAGCTCTAACACTGATGATCCACCTACAAATGTGAACTGACGTTCAAAAATAAAACATTTGAAAACGGACCATTTTCCACATTTCTGAAGCATGACGTAATGGGGGGGTGTTATCTCTTTTGTCAAAAATCAGCTGTTTTTGATTGAACATTAAATGCCTCCAAATAGTTTTTAATTCACTTCCCGAGCCCCTGGAAGCATGAAAATCACTTTAAACATGCTAATTTTAGCTCTAACACTGATGATCCACCTACAAATGTGAACTGACGTTCAAAAATAAAACATTTGAAAACGGATCATTTTCCACATTTCTGAAGCATGACGTAATGGGGGGGTGTTATCTCTTTTGTCGAAAATCAGCCGTTTTTACTCGAACATTAAATGCCTCCAAATGGTATTTAATTAACTTCCTGGGGTGAAGAAACCCTTTTTTGAGACCTCAGAGTGAGTAAATTGGCCATTTTCATGCACTTTTAACCATTCCATAAATGTTGTGTTTAGGGCCCCTGGAAGCATGAAAATCACTTCAAACATGCTAATTTTAGCTCTAACACTGATGATCCACCTACAAATGTGAACTGACGTTCAAAAATAAAACATTTGAAAACGGACCATTTTCCACATTTCTGAAGCATGACGTAATGGGGCGGTGTTATCTCTTTTGTCAAAAATCTGCTGTTTTTGCTTGAACATTAAATGCCTCCAAATAGTATTTAATTTACTTCCCGAGCCCCTGGAAGCATGAAAATCACTTTAAACGTGCTAATTTTAGCTCTAACACTGATGATCCACCTACAAATGTGAACTGACTTTCAAAAATAAAACATTTGAAAACGGACCATTTTCCACATTTCTGAAGCATGACGTAATGGTAGGGTGTTATCTCTTTTGTCGAAAATCAGCCGTTTTTGCTCGAACATTAAAAGCCTCCAAATGGTATTTAATTAACTTCCCGGGGTGAAGAAACCCTTTTTGAGAACTCAGAGTGAGTAAATTGGCCATTTTCATGCACTTTTAACCATTCCATAAATCTTGTGTTTAGGGCCCCTGGAAACCTGAAAATCACTTTAAACATGCTAATTTTAGCTCTAACACTGATGATCCACCTACAAATGTGAACTGATGTTCAAAAATAAAACATTTGAAAACGGACCATTTTCCACATTTCTGAAGCATGAAGAAATGGGGGGGTGTTATCTCTTTTGTCAAAAATCAGCTGTTTTTGCTTGAACATTAAATGCCTCCAAATAGTATTTAATTCACTTCCCGAGCCCCTGGAAGCATGAAAATCACTTTAAACATGCTAATTTTAGCTCTAACACTGATGATCCACCTACAAATGTGAACTGACGTTCAAAAATAAAACATTTGAAAACGGACCATTTTCCACATTTCTGAAGCATGACGTAATGGTAGGGTGTTATCTCTTTTGTCGAAAATCAGCCGTTTTTGCTCGAACATTAAATGCCTCCAAATGGTATTTAATTAACTTCCCGGGGTGAAGAAACCCTTTTTGAGAACTCAGAGTGAGTAAATTGGCCATTTTCATGGACTTTTAACCATTCCATAAATCTTGTGTTTAGGGCCCCTGGAAGCCTGAAAATCACTTTAAACATGCTAATTTTAGCTCTAACACTGATGATCCACCTACAAATGTGAACTGACGTTCAAAAATAAAACATTTGAAAACGGACCATTTTCCACATTTCTGAAGCATGACGAAATAGGGGGGTGTTATCTCTTTTGTCGAAAATCAGCCGTTTTTTCTCGAACATTAAATGCCTCCAAATGGTATTTAATTAACTTCCCGGGGTGAAGAAACCCTTTTTGAGAACTCAGAGTGAGTAAATTGGCCATTTTCATGCACTTTTAACCATTCCATAAATCTTGTGTTTAGGGACCCTGGAAGCATAAAAATCACTTTAAACATGCAAATTTTAGCTCTAACACTGATGATCCACCTACAAATGTGAACTGACGTTCAAAAATAAAACATTTGAAAATGGACCATTTTCCACATTTCTGAAGCATGACGTAATGGGGGGGGTGTTATCTCTTTTGTCGAAAATCAGCCGTTTTTGCTCGAACATTAAATGCCTCCAAATGGTATTTAATTAACTTCCCGGGGTGAAGAAACCCTTTTTGAGAACTCAGAGTGAGTAAATTGGCCATTTTCATGCACTTTTAACCATTCCATAAATCTTGTGTTTAGGGCCCCTGGAAGCATGAAAATCACTTTAAACATGCTAATTTTAGCTCTAACACTGATGATCCACCTACAAATGTGAACTGACGTTCAAAAATAAAACATTTGAAAACGGACCATTTTCCACATTTCTGAAGCATGACGTAATGGGGGGGTGTTATCTCTTTTGTCGAAAATCAGCCGTTTTTGCTCGAACATTAAATGCCTCCAAATGGTATTTAATTAACTTCCCGGGGTGAAGAAACCCTTTTTGAGAACTCAGAGTGAGTAAATTGGCCATTTTCATGCACTTTTAACCATTCCATAAATCTTGTGTTTAGGGCCCCTGGAAGCCTGAAAATCACTTTAAACATGCTAATTTTAGCTCTAACACTGATGATCCACCTACAAATGTGAACTGACGTTCAAAAATAAAACATTTGAAAACGGACCATTTTCCACATTTCTGAAGCATGACGAAATGGGGGGGGTGTTATCTCTTTTGTCAAAAATCAGCTGTTTTTGCTTGAACATTAATTGCCTCAAAATAGTATTTAATTCACTTCCCGAGCCCCTGGAAACATGAAAATCACTTTAAACATGCTAATTTTAGCTCTAACACTGATGATCCACCTACAAATGTGAACTGACGTTCAAAAATAAAACATTTGAAAACGGACCATTTTCCACATTTCTGAAGCATGACGAAATGGGGGGGTGTTATCTCTTTTGTCAAAAATCAGCTGTTTTTGCTTGAACATTAAATGCCTCCAAATAGTATTTAATTCACTTCCAGAGCCCCTGGAAGCATGAAAATCACTTTAAACATGCTAATTTTAGCTCTAACACTGATGATCCACCTACAAATGTGAACTGACGTTCAAAAATAAAACATTTGAAAACGGACCATTTTCCACATTTCTGAAGCATGACGTAATGGTAGGGTGTTATCTCTTTTGTCGAAAATCAGCCGTTTTTGCTCGAACATTAAATGCCTCCAAATGGTATTTAATTAACTTCCCGGGGTGAAGAAACCCTTTTTGAGAACTCAGAGTGAGTAAATGGGCCATTTTCATGCCCTTTTAACCATTCCATAAATCTTGTGTTTAGGGCCCCTGGAAGCATGAAAATCACTTTAAACATGCTAATTTTAGCTCTAACACTGATGATCCATCTACAAATGTGAACTGACGTTCAAAAATAAAACATTTGAAAACGGACCATTTTCCACATTTCTGAAGCATGATGTAATGGGGGGGTGTTATCTCTTTTGTCAAAAATCAGCTGTTTTTGCTTGAACATTAAATGCCTCCAAATAGTATTTAATTCACTTCCCGAGCCCCTGGAAGCATGAAAATAACTTTAAACATGCTAATTTTAGCTCTAACACTGATGATCCACCTACAAATGTGAACTGACGTTCAAAAATAAAACATTTGAAAACGGACCATTTTCCACATTTCTGAAGCATGACGTAATGGGGGGTGTTATCTCTTTTGTCGAAAATCAGCCGTTTTTGCTCGAACATTAAATGCCTCCAAATGGTATTTAATTAACTTCCTGGGGTGAAGAAACCCTTTTTTGAGACCTCAGAGTGAGTAAATTGGCCATTTTCATGCACTTTTAACCATTCCATAAATGTTGTGTTTAGGGCCCCTGGAAGCATGAAAATCACTTTAAACATGGTAATTTTAGCTCTAACACTGATGATCCACCTACAAATGTGAACTGACGTTCAAAAATAAAACATTTGAAAACGGACCATTTTCCACATTTCTGAAGCATGACGTAATGAGGCGGTGTTATCTCTTTTGTCAAAAATCAGCTGTTTTTGCTTGAACATTAAATGCCTCCAAATAGTATTTAATTTACTTCCCGAGCCCCTGGAAGCATGAAAATCACTTTAAACATGCTAATTTTAGCTCTAACACTGATGATCCACCTACAAATGTGAACTGACGTTCAAAAATAAAACATTTGAAAACGGACCATTTTCCACATTTCTGAAGCATGACGTAATGGTAGGATGTTATCTCTTTTGTCGAAAATCAGCCGTTTTTGCTCGAACATTAAATGCCTCCAAATGGTATTTAATTAACTTCCCGGGGTGAAGAAACCCTTTTTGAGAACTCAGAGTGAGTAAATTGGCCATTTTCATGCACTTTTAACCATTCCATAAATCTTGTGTTTAGGGCCCCTGGAAGCCTGAAAATCACTTTAAACATGCTAATTTTAGCTCTAACACTGATGACCCACCTACAAATGTGAACTGACGTTCAAAAATAAAACATTTGAAAACGGACCATTTTCCACATTTCTGAAGCATGACGAAATGGGGGGGTGTTATCTCTTTTGTCAAAAATCAGCTGTTTTTGCTTGAACATTAAATGCCTCCAAATAGTATTTAATTCACTTCCTGAGCCCCTGGAAGCATGAAAATCACTTTAAACATGCTAATTTTAGCTCTAACACTGATGATCCACCTACAAATGTGAACTGACGTTCAAAAATAAAACATTTGAAAACGGACCATTTTCCACATTTCTGAAGCATGACGTAATGGTAGGGTGTTATCTCTTTTGTCGAAAATCAGCCGTTTTTGCTCGAACATTAAATGCCTCCAAATGGTATTTAATTAACTTCCCGGGGTGAAGAAACCCTTTTTGAGAACTCAGAGTGAGTAAATTGGCCATTTTCATGCACTTTTAACCATTCCATAAATCTTGTGTTTAGGGCCCCTGGAAGCATGAAAATCACTTTAAACATGCTAATTTTAGCTCTAACACTGATGATCCACCTACAAATGTGAACTGACGTTCAAAAATAAAACATTTGAAAACGGACCATTTTCCACATTTCTGAAGCATGACGTAATGGGGGGGTGTTATCTCTTTTGTCGAAAATCAGCCGTTTTTGCTCGAACATTAAATGCCTCCAAATGGTATTTAATTAACTTCCCGGGGTGAAGAAACCCTTTTTGAGAACTCAGAGTGAGTAAATTGGCCATTTTCATGCACTTTTAACCATTCCATAAATCTTGTGTTTAGGGCCCCTGGAAGCCTGAAAATCACTTTAAACATGCTAATTTTAGCTCTAACACTGATGATCCACCTACAAATGTGAACTGACGTTCAAAAATAAAACATTTGAAAACGGACCATTTTCCACATTTCTGAAGCATGACGAAATGGGGGGGGGTGTTATCTCTTTTGTCAAAAATCAGCTGTTTTTGCTTGAACATTAATTGCCTCAAAATAGTATTTAATTCACTTCCCGAGTCCCTGGAAACATGAAAATCACTTTAAACATGCTAATTTTAGCTCTAACACTGATGATCCACCTACAAATGTGAACTGACGTTCAAAAATAAAACATTTGAAAACGGACCATTTTCCACATTTCTGAAGCATGACGAAATGGGGGGGTGTTATCTCTTTTGTCAAAAATCAGCTGTTTTTGCTTGAACATGAAATGCCTCCAAATAGTATTTAATTCACTTCCAGAGCCCCTGGAAGCATGAAAATCACTTTAAACATGCTAATTTTAGCTCTAACACTGATGATCCACCTACAAATGTGAACTGACGTTCAAAAATAAAACATTTGAAAACGGACCATTTTCCACATTTCTGAAGCATGACGTAATGGGGGGTGTTATCTCTTTTGTCGAAAATCAGCCGTTTTTGCTCGAACATTAAATGCCTCCAAATGGTATTTAATTAACTTCCCGGGGTGAAGAAATCCTTTTTGAGAACTCAGAGTGAGTAAATTGGCCATTTTCATGCACTTTTAACCATTCCATAAATCTTGTGTTTAGGGCCCCTGGAAGCATGAAAATCACTTTAAACATGCTAATTTTAGCTCTAACACTGATGATCCACCTACAAATGTGAACTGACGTTCAAAAATAAAACATTTGAAAACGGACCATTTTCCACATTTCTGAAGCATGACGTAATGGGGGGTGTTATCTCTTTTGTCGAAAATCAGCCGTTTTTGCTCGAACATTAAATGCCTCCAAATGGTATTTAATTAACTTCCTGGGGTGAAGAAACCCTTTTTTGAGACCTCAGAGTGAGTAAATTGGCCATTTTCATGCACTTTTAACCATTCCATAAATGTTGTGTTTAGGGCCCCTGGAAGCATGAAAATCACTTTAAACATGGTAATTTTAGCTCTAACACTGATGATCCACCTACAAATGTGAACTGACGTTCAAAAATAAAACATTTGAAAACGGACCATTTTCCACATTTCTGAAGCATGACGTAATGGGGCGGTGTTATCTCTTTTGTCAAAAATCAGCTGTTTTTGCTTGAACATTAAATGCCTCCAAATAGTATTTAATTTACTTCCCGAGCCCCTGGAAGCATGAAAATCACTTTAAACATGCTAATTTTAGCTCTAACACTGATGATCCACCTACAAATGTGAACTGACGTTCAAAAATAAAACATTTGAAAACGGACCATTTTCCACATTTCTGAAGCATGACGTAATGGTAGGGTGTTATCTCTTTTGTCGAAAATCAGCCGTTTTTGCTCGAACATTAAATGCCTCCAAATGGTATTTAATTAACTTCCCGGGGTGAAGAAACCCTTTTTGAGAACTCAGAGTGAGTAAATTGGCCATTTTCATGCACTTTTAACCATTCCATAAATCTTGTGTTTAGGGCCCCTGGAAGCCTGAAAATCACTTTAAACATGCTAATTTTAGCTCTAACACTGATGACCCACCTACAAATGTGAACTGACGTTCAAAAATAAAACATTTGAAAACGGACCATTTTCCACATTTCTGAAGCATGACGAAATGGGGGGGTGTTATCTCTTTTGTCAAAAATCAGCTGTTTTTGCTTGAACATTAAATGCCTCCAAATAGTATTTAATTCACTTCCTGAGCCCCTGGAAGCATGAAAATCACTTTAAACATGCTAATTTTAGCTCTAACACTGATGATCCACCTACAAATGTGAACTGACGTTCAAAAATAAAACATTTGAAAACGGACCATTTTCCACATTTCTGAAGCATGACGTAATGGTAGGGTGTTATCTCTTTTGTCGAAAATCAGCCGTTTTTGCTCGAACATTAAATGCCTCCAAATGGTATTTAATTAACTTCCCGGGGTGAAGAAACCCTTTTTGAGAACTCAGAGTGAGTAAATTGGCCATTTTCATGCACTTTTAACCATTCCATAAATCTTGTGTTTAGGGCCCCTGGAAGCATGAAAATCACTTTAAACATGCTAATTTTAGCTCTAACACTGATGATCCACCTACAAATGTGAACTGACGTTCAAAAATAAAACATTTGAAAACGGACCATTTTCCACATTTCTGAAGCATGACGTAATGGGGGGGTGTTATCTCTTTTGTCGAAAATCAGCCGTTTTTGCTCGAACATTAAATGCCTCCAAATGGTATTTAATTAACTTCCCGGGGTGAAGAAACCCTTTTTGAGAACTCAGAGTGAGTAAATTGGCCATTTTCATGCACTTTTAACCATTCCATAAATCTTGTGTTTAGGGCCCCTGGAAGCCTGAAAATCACTTTAAACATGCTAATTTTAGCTCTAACACTGATGATCCACCTACAAATGTGAACTGACGTTCAAAAATAAAACATTTGAAAACGGACCATTTTCCACATTTCTGAAGCATGACGAAATGGGGGGGGTGTTATCTCTTTTGTCAAAAATCAGCTGTTTTTGCTTGAACATTAATTGCCTCAAAATAGTATTTAATTCACTTCCCGAGCCCCTGGAAACATGAAAATCACTTTAAACATGCTAATTTTAGCTCTAACACTGATGATCCACCTACAAATGTGAACTGACGTTCAAAAATAAAACATTTGAAAACGGACCATTTTCCACATTTCTGAAGCATGACGAAATGGGGGGGTGTTATCTCTTTTGTCAAAAATCAGCTGTTTTTGCTTGAACATTAAATGCCTCCAAATAGTATTTAATTCACTTCCAGAGCCCCTGGAAGCATGTAAATCACTTTAAACATGCTAATTTTAGCTCTAACACTGATGATCCACCTACAAATGTGAACTGACGTTCAAAAATAAAACATTTGAAAACGGACCATTTTCCACATTTCTGAAGCATGACGTAATGGTAGGGTGTTATCTCTTTTGTCGAAAATCAGCCGTTTTTGCTCGAACATTAAATGCCTCCAAATGGTATTTAATTAACTTCCCGGGGTGAAGAAACCCTTTTTGAGAACTCAGAGTGAGTAAATGGGCCATTTTCATGCCCTTTTAACCATTCCATAAATCTTGTGTTTAGGGCCCCTGGAAGCATGAAAATCACTTTAAACATGCTAATTTTAGCTCTAACACTGATGATCCATCTACAAATGTGAACTGACGTTCAAAAATGAAACATTTGAAAACGGACCATTTTCCACATTTCTGAAGCATGATGTAATGGGGGGGTGTTATCTCTTTTGTCAAAAATCAGCTGTTTTTGCTTGAACATTAAATGCCTCCAAATAGTATTTAATTCACTTCCCGAGCCCCTGGAAGCATGAAAATAACTTTAAACATGCTAATTTTAGCTCTAACACTGATGATCCACCTACAAATGTGAACTGACGTTCAAAAATAAAACATTTGAAAACGGACCATTTTCCACATTTCTGAAGCATGACGTAATGGGGGGTGTTATCTCTTTTGTCGAAAATCAGCCGTTTTTGCTCGAACATTAAATGCCTCCAAATGGTATTTAATTAACTTCCCGGGGTGAAGAAATCCTTTTTGAGAACTCAGAGTGAGTAAATTGGCCATTTTCATGCACTTTTAACCATTCCATAAATCTTGTGTTTAGGGCCCCTGGAAGCATGAAAATCACTTTAAACATGCTAATTTTAGCTCTAACACTGATGATCCACCTACAAATGTGAACTTACGTTCAAAAATAAAACATTTGAAAACGGACCATTTTCCACATTTCTGAAGCATGACGTAATGGGGGGTGTTATCTCTTTTGTCGAAAATCAGCCGTTTTTGCTCGAACATTAAATGCCTCCAAATGGTATTTAATTAACTTCCTGGGGTGAAGAAACCCTTTTTTGAGACCTCAGAGTGAGTAAATTGGCCATTTTCATGCACTTTTAACCATTCCATAAATGTTGTGTTTAGGGCCCCTGGAAGCATGAAAATCACTTTAAACATGGTAATTTTAGCTCTAACACTGATGATCCACCTACAAATGTGAACTGACGTTCAAAAATAAAACATTTGAAAACGGACCATTTTCCACATTTCTGAAGCATGACGTAATGGGGCGGTGTTATCTCTTTTGTCAAAAATCAGCTGTTTTTGCTTGAACATTAAATGCCTCCAAATAGTATTTAATTTACTTCCCGAGCCCCTGGAAGCATGAAAATCACTTTAAACATGCTAATTTTAGCTCTAACACTGATGATCCACCTACAAATGTGAACTGACGTTCAAAAATAAAACATTTGAAAACGGACCATTTTCCACATTTCTGAAGCATGACGTAATGGTAGGGTGTTATCTCTTTTGTCGAAAATCAGCCGTTTTTGCTCGAACATTAAATGCCTCCAAATGGTATTTAATTAACTTCCCGGGGTGAAGAAACCCTTTTTGAGAACTCAGAGTGAGTAAATTGGCCATTTTCATGCACTTTTAACCATTCCATAAATCTTGTGTTTAGGGCCCCTGGAAGCCTGAAAATCACTTTAAACATGCTAATTTTAGCTCTAACACTGATGACCCACCTACAAATGTGAACTGACGTTCAAAAATAAAACATTTGAAAACGGACCATTTTCCACATTTCTGAAGCATGACGAAATGGGGGGGTGTTATCTCTTTTGTCAAAAATCAGCTGTTTTTGCTTGAACATTAAATGCCTCCAAATAGTATTTAATTCACTTCCTGAGCCCCTGGAAGCATGAAAATCACTTTAAACATGCTAATTTTAGCTCTAACACTGATGATCCACCTACAAATGTGAACTGACGTTCAAAAATAAAACATTTGAAAACGGACCATTTTCCACATTTCTGAAGCATGACGTAATGGTAGGGTGTTATCTCTTTTGTCAAAAATCAGCCGTTTTTGCTCGAACATTAAATGCCTCCAAATGGTATTTAATTAACTTCCCGGGGTGAAGAAACCCTTTTTGAGAACTCAGAGTGAGTAAATTGGCCATTTTCATGCACTTTTAACCATTCCATAAATCTTGTGTTTAGGGCCCCTGGAAGCATGAAAATCACTTTAAACATGCTAATTTTAGCTCTAACACTGATGATCCACCTACAAATGTGAACTGACGTTCAAAAATAAAACATTTGAAAACGGACCATTTTCCACATTTCTGAAGCATGACGTAATGGGGGGGGTGTTATCTCTTTTGTCGAAAATCAGCCGTTTTTGCTCGAACATTAAATGCCTCCAAATGGTATTTAATTAACTTCCCGGGGTGAAGAAACCCTTTTTGAGAACTCAGAGTGAGTAAATTGGCCATTTTCATGCACTTTTAACCATTCCATAAATCTTGTGTTTAGGGCCCCTGGAAGCCTGAAAATCACTTTAAACATGCTAATTTTAGCTCTAACACTGATGATCCACCTACAAATGTGAACTGACGTTCAAAAATAAAACATTTGAAAACGGACCATTTTCCACATTTCTGAAGCATGACGAAATGGGGGGGGGTGTTATCTCTTTTGTCAAAAATCAGCTGTTTTTGCTTGAACATTAATTGCCTCAAAATAGTATTTAATTCACTTCCCGAGCCCCTGGAAACATGAAAATCACTTTAAACATGCTAATTTTAGCTCTAACACTGATGATCCACCTACAAATGTGAACTGACGTTCAAAAATAAAACATTTGAAAACGGACCATTTTCCACATTTCTGAAGCATGACGAAATGGGGGGGTGTTATCTCTTTTGTCAAAAATCAGCTGTTTTTGCTTGAACATTAAATGCCTCCAAATAGTATTTAATTCACTTCCAGAGCCCCTGGAAGCATGAAAATCACTTTAAACATGCTAATTTTAGCTCTAACACTGATGATCCACCTACAAATGTGAACTGACGTTCAAAAATAAAACATTTGAAAACGGACCATTTTCCACATTTCTGAAGCATGACGTAATGGTAGGGTGTTATCTCTTTTGTCGAAAATCAGCCGTTTTTGCTCGAACATTAAATGCCTCCAAATGGTATTTAATTAACTTCCCGGGGTGAAGAAACCCTTTTTGAGAACTCAGAGTGAGTAAATTGGCCATTTTCATGCACTTTTAACCATTCCATAAATCTTGTGTTTAGGGCCCCTGGAAGCCTGAAAATCACTTTAAACATGCTAATTTTAGCTCTAACACTGATGATCCACCTACAAATGTGAACTGACGTTCAAAAATAAAACATTTGAAAACGGACCATTTTCCACATTTCTGAAGCATGACGAAATGGGGGGTGTTATCTCTTTTGTCGAAAATCAGCCGTTTTTTCTCAAACATTAAATGCCTCCAAATGGTATTTAATTAACTTCCCGGGGTGAAGAAACCCTTTTTGAGAACTCAGAGTGAGTAAATTGGCCATTTTCATGCACTTTTAACCATTCCATAAATCTTGTGTTTAGGGACCCTGGAAGCATAAAAATCACTTTAAACATGCTAATTTTAGCTCTAACACTGATGATCCACCTACAAATGTGAACTGACGTTCAAAAATAAAACATTTGAAAACAGACCATTTTCCACATTTCTGAAGCATGACGTAATGGGGGGGTGTTATCTCTTTTGTCAAAAATCAGCTGTTTTTGCTTGAACATTAAATGCCTCCAAATAGTATTTAATTTACTTCCCGAGCCCCTGGAAGCATGAAAATCACTTTAAACATGCTAATTTTAGCTCTAACACTGATGATCCACCTACAAATGTGAACTGACGTTCAAAAATAAAACATTTGAAAACGGACCATTTTCCACATTTCTGAAGCATGACGTAATGGGAGGGTGTTATCTCTTTTGTCGAAAATCAGCCGTTTTTGCTCGAACATTAAATGCCTCCAAATGGTATTTAATTAACTTCCCGGGGTGAAGAAACCCTTTTTGAGAACTCAGAGTGAGTAAATTGGCCATTTTCATGCACTTTTAACCATTCCATAAATCTTGTGTTTAGGGCCCCTGGAAGCATGAAAATCACTTTAAACATGCTAATTTTAGCTCTAACACTGATGATCCACCTACAAATGTGAACTGACGTTCAAAAATAAAACATTTGAAAACGGACCATTTTCCACATTTCTGAAGCATGACGTAATGGGGGGGTGTTATCTCTTTTGTCGAAAATCAGCCGTTTTTGCTCGAACATTAAATGCCTCCAAATGGTATTTAATTAACTTCCCGGGGTGAAGAAACCCTTTTTGAGAACTCAGAGTGAGTAAATTGGCCATTTTCATGCACTTTTAACCATTCCATAAATCTTGTGTTTAGGGCCCCTGGAAGCCTGAAAATCACTTTAAACATGCTAATTTTAGCTCTAACACTGATGATCCACCTACAAATGTGAACTGACGTTCAAAAATAAAACATTTGAAAACGGACCATTTTCCACATTTCTGAAGCATGACGTAATGGTAGGGTGTTATCTCTTTTGTCGAAAATCAGCCGTTTTTGCTCGAACATTAAATGCCTCCAAATGGTATTTAATTAACTTCCCGGGGTGAAGAAACCCTTTTTGAGAACTCAGAGTGAGTAAATTGGCCATTTTCATGCACTTTTAACCATTCCATAAATCTTGTGTTTAGGGCCCCTGGAAGCCTGAAAATCACGTTAAACATGCTAATTTTAGCTCTAACACTGATGATCCACCTACAAATGTGAAATGACGTTCAAAAATAAAACATTTGAAAACGGACCATTTTCCACATTTCTGAAGCATGACGTAATGGGGGGGTGTTATCTCTTTTGTCAAAAATCAGCTGTTTTTGATTGAACATTAAATGCCTCCAAATAGTATTTAATTCACTTCCCGAGCCCCTGGAAGCATGAAAATCACTTTAAACATGCTAATTTTAGCTCTAACACTGATGATCCACCTACAAATGTGAACTGACGTTCAAAAATAAAACATTTGAAAACGGACCATTTTCCACATTTCTGAAGCATGACGTAATAGGGGGGTGTTATCTCTTTTGTCGAAAATCAGCCGTTTTTGCTCGAACATTAAATGCCTCCAAATGGTATTTAATTAACTTCCTGGGGTGAAGAAACCCTTTTTTGAGAACTCAGAGTGAGTAAATTGGCCATTTTCATGCACTTTTAACCATTCCATAAATGTTGTGTTTAGGGCCCCTGGAAGCATGAAAATCACTTTAAACATGCTAATTTTAGCTCTAACACTGATGATCCACCTACAAATGTGAACTGACGTTCAAAAATAAAACATTTGAAAACGGACCATTTTCCACATTTCCGAAGCATGACGTAATGGGGGGGTGTTATCTCTTTTGTCAAAAATCAGCTGTTTTTGCTTGAACATTAAATGCCTCCAAATAGTATTTAATTTACTTCCCGAGCCCCTGGAAGCATGAAAATCACTTTAAACATGCTAATTTTAGCTCTAACACTGATGATCCACCTACAAATGTGAACTGACGTTCAAAAATAAAACATTTGAAAACGGACCATTTTCCACATTTCCGAAGCATGACGTAATGGGGGGGTGTTATCTCTTTTGTCAAAAATCAGCTGTTTTTGCTTCAACATTAAATGCCTCCAAATAGTATTTAATTCACTTCCAGAGCCCCTGGAAGCATGAAAATCACTTTAAACATGCTAATTTTAGCTCTAACACTGATGATCCACCTACAAATGTGAACTGACGTTCAAAAATAAAACATTTGAAAACGGACCATTTTCCACATTTCTGAAGCATGACGTAATGGGGGGTGTTATCTCTTTTGTCGAAAATCAGCCGTTTTTGCTCGAACATTAAATGCCTCCAAATGGTATTTAATTAACTTCCCGGGGTGAAGAAATCCTTTTTGAGAACTCAGAGTGAGTAAATTGGCCATTTTCATGCACTTTTAACCATTCCATAAATCTTGTGTTTAGGGCCCCTGGAAGCATGAAAATCACTTTAAACATGCTAATTTTAGCTCTAACACTGATGATCCACCTACAAATGTGAACTGACGTTCAAAAATAAAACATTTGAAAACGGACCATTTTCCACATTTCTGAAGCATGACGTAATGGGGGGTGTTATCTCTTTTGTCGAAAATCAGCCGTTTTTGCTCGAACATTAAATGCCTCCAAATGGTATTTAATTAACTTCCTGGGGTGAAGAAACCCTTTTTTGAGACCTCAGAGTGAGTAAATTGGCCATTTTCATGCACTTTTAACCATTCCATAAATGTTGTGTTTAGGGCCCCTGGAAGCATGAAAATCACTTTAAACATGGTAATTTTAGCTCTAACACTGATGATCCACCTACAAATGTGAACTGACGTTCAAAAATAAAACATTTGAAAACGGACCATTTTCCACATTTCTGAAGCATGACGTAATGGGGCGGTGTTATCTCTTTTGTCAAAAATCAGCTGTTTTTGCTTGAACATTAAATGCCTCCAAATAGTATTTAATTTACTTCCCGAGCCCCTGGAAGCATGAAAATCACTTTAAACATGCTAATTTTAGCTCTAACACTGATGATCCACCTACAAATGTGAACTGACGTTCAAAAATAAAACATTTGAAAACGGACCATTTTCCACATTTCTGAAGCATGACGTAATGGTAGGGTGTTATCTCTTTTGTCGAAAATCAGCCGTTTTTGCTCGAACATTAAATGCCTCCAAATGGTATTTAATTAACTTCCCGGGGTGAAGAAACCCTTTTTGAGAACTCAGAGTGAGTAAATTGGCCATTTTCATGCACTTTTAACCATTCCATAAATCTTGTGTTTAGGGCCCCTGGAAGCCTGAAAATCACTTTAAACATGCTAATTTTAGCTCTAACACTGATGACCCACCTACAAATGTGAACTGACGTTCAAAAATAAAACATTTGAAAACGGACCATTTTCCACATTTCTGAAGCATGACGAAATGGGGGGGTGTTATCTCTTTTGTCAAAAATCAGCTGTTTTTGCTTGAACATTAAATGCCTCCAAATAGTATTTAATTCACTTCCTGAGCCCCTGGAAGCATGAAAATCACTTTAAACATGCTAATTTTAGCTCTAACACTGATGATCCACCTACAAATGTGAACTGACGTTCAAAAATAAAACATTTGAAAACGGACCATTTTCCACATTTCTGAAGCATGACGTAATGGTAGGGTGTTATCTCTTTTGTCGAAAATCAGCCGTTTTTGCTCGAACATTAAATGCCTCCAAATGGTATTTAATTAACTTCCCGGGGTGAAGAAACCCTTTTTGAGAACTCAGAGTGAGTAAATTGGCCATTTTCATGCACTTTTAACCATTCCATAAATCTTGTGTTTAGGGCCCCTGGAAGCATGAAAATCACTTTAAACATGCTAATTTTAGCTCTAACACTGATGATCCACCTACAAATGTGAACTGACGTTCAAAAATAAAACATTTGAAAACGGACCATTTTCCACATTTCTGAAGCATGACGTAATGGGGGGGTGTTATCTCTTTTGTCGAAAATCAGCCGTTTTTGCTCGAACATTAAATGCCTCCAAATGGTATTTAATTAACTTCCCGGGGTGAAGAAACCCTTTTTGAGAACTCAGAGTGAGTAAATTGGCCATTTTCATGCACTTTTAACCATTCCATAAATCTTGTGTTTAGGGCCCCTGGAAGCCTGAAAATCACTTTAAACATGCTAATTTTAGCTCTAACACTGATGATCCACCTACAAATGTGAACTGACGTTCAAAAATAAAACATTTGAAAACGGACCATTTTCCACATTTCTGAAGCATGACGAAATGGGGGGGGTGTTATCTCTTTTGTCAAAAATCAGCTGTTTTTGCTTGAACATTAATTGCCTCAAAATAGTATTTAATTCACTTCCCGAGCCCCTGGAAACATGAAAATCACTTTAAACATGCTAATTTTAGCTCTAACACTGATGATCCACCTACAAATGTGAACTGACGTTCAAAAATAAAACATTTGAAAACGGACCATTTTCCACATTTCTGAAGCATGACGAAATGGGGGGGTGTTATCTCTTTTGTCAAAAATCAGCTGTTTTTGCTTGAACATTAAATGCCTCCAAATAGTATTTAATTCACTTCCAGAGCCCCTGGAAGCATGAAAATCACTTTAAACATGCTAATTTTAGCTCTAACACTGATGATCCACCTACAAATGTGAACTGACGTTCAAAAATAAAACATTTGAAAACGGACCATTTTCCACATTTCTGAAGCATGACGTAATGGTAGGGTGTTATCTCTTTTGTCGAAAATCAGCCGTTTTTGCTCGAACATTAAATGCCTCCAAATGGTATTTAATTAACTTCCCGGGGTGAAGAAACCCTTTTTGAGAACTCAGAGTGAGTAAATGGGCCATTTTCATGCCCTTTTAACCATTCCATAAATCTTGTGTTTAGGGCCCCTGGAAGCATGAAAATCACTTTAAACATGCTAATTTTAGCTCTAACACTGATGATCCATCTACAAATGTGAACTGACGTTCAAAAATAAAACATTTGAAAACGGACCATTTTCCACATTTCTGAAGCATGATGTAATGGGGGGGTGTTATCTCTTTTGTCAAAAATCAGCTGTTTTTGCTTGAACATTAAATGCCTCCAAATAGTATTTAATTCACTTCCCGAGCCCCTGGAAGCATGAAAATAACTTTAAACATGCTAATTTTAGCTCTAACACTGATGATCCACCTACAAATGTGAACTGACGTTCAAAAATAAAACATTTGAAAACGGACCATTTTCCACATTTCTGAAGCATGACGTAATGGGGGGTGTTATCTCTTTTGTCGAAAATCAGCCGTTTTTGCTCGAACATTAAATGCCTCCAAATGGTATTTAATTAACTTCCTGGGGTGAAGAAACCCTTTTTTGAGACCTCAGAGTGAGTAAATTGGCCATTTTCATGCACTTTTAACCATTCCATAAATGTTGTGTTTAGGGCCCCTGGAAGCATGAAAATCACTTTAAACATGGTAATTTTAGCTCTAACACTGATGATCCACCTACAAATGTGAACTGACGTTCAAAAATAAAACATTTGAAAACGGACCATTTTCCACATTTCTGAAGCATGACGTAATGGGGCGGTGTTATCTCTTTTGTCAAAAATCAGCTGTTTTTGCTTGAACATTAAATGCCTCCAAATAGTATTTAATTTACTTCCCGAGCCCCTGGAAGCATGAAAATCACTTTAAACATGCTAATTTTAGCTCTAACACTGATGATCCACCTACAAATGTGAACTGACGTTCAAAAATAAAACATTTGAAAACGGACCATTTTCCACATTTCTGAAGCATGACGTAATGGTAGGATGTTATCTCTTTTGTCGAAAATCAGCCGTTTTTGCTCGAACATTAAATGCCTCCAAATGGTATTTAATTAACTTCCCGGGGTGAAGAAACCCTTTTTGAGAACTCAGAGTGAGTAAATTGGCCATTTTCATGCACTTTTAACCATTCCATAAATCTTGTGTTTAGGGCCCCTGGAAGCCTGAAAATCACTTTAAACATGCTAATTTTAGCTCTAACACTGATGACCCACCTACAAATGTGAACTGACGTTCAAAAATAAAACATTTGAAAACGGACCATTTTCCACATTTCTGAAGCATGACGAAATGGGGGGGTGTTATCTCTTTTGTCAAAAATCAGCTGTTTTTGCTTGAACATTAAATGCCTCCAAATAGTATTTAATTCACTTCCTGAGCCCCTGGAAGCATGAAAATCACTTTAAACATGCTAATTTTAGCTCTAACACTGATGATCCACCTACAAATGTGAACTGACGTTCAAAAATAAAACATCTGAAAACGGACCATTTTCCACATTTCTGAAGCATGACGTAATGGTAGGGTGTTATCTCTTTTGTCGAAAATCAGCCGTTTTTGCTCGAACATTAAATGCCTCCAAATGGTATTTAATTAACTTCCCGGGGTGAAGAAACCCTTTTTGAGAACTCAGAGTGAGTAAATTGGCCATTTTCATGCACTTTTAACCATTCCATAAATCTTGTGTTTAGGGCCCCTGGAAGCATGAAAATCACTTTAAACATGCTAATTTTAGCTCTAACACTGATGATCCACCTACAAATGTGAACTGACGTTCAAAAATAAAACATTTGAAAACGGACCATTTTCCACATTTCTGAAGCATGACGTAATGGGGGGGTGTTATCTCTTTTGTCGAAAATCAGCCGTTTTTGCTCGAACATTAAATGCCTCCAAATGGTATTTAATTAACTTCCCGGGGTGAAGAAACCCTTTTTGAGAACTCAGAGTGAGTAAATTGGCCATTTTCATGCACTTTTAACCATTCCATAAATCTTGTGTTTAGGGCCCCTGGAAGCCTGAAAATCACTTTAAACATGCTAATTTTAGCTCTAACACTGATGATCCACCTACAAATGTGAACTGACGTTCAAAAATAAAACATTTGAAAACGGACCATTTTCCACATTTCTGAAGCATGACGAAATGGGGGGGGGTGTTATCTCTTTTGTCAAAAATCAGCTGTTTTTGCTTGAACATTAATTGCCTCAAAATAGTATTTAATTCACTTCCCGAGCCCCTGGAAACATGAAAATCACTTTAAACATGCTAATTTTAGCTCTAACACTGATGATCCACCTACAAATGTGAACTGACGTTCAAAAATAAAACATTTGAAAACGGACCATTTTCCACATTTCTGAAGCATGACGAAATGGGGGGGTGTTATCTCTTTTGTCAAAAATCAGCTGTTTTTGCTTGAACATTAAATGCCTCCAAATAGTATTTAATTCACTTCCAGAGCCCCTGGAAGCATGAAAATCACTTTAAACATGCTAATTTTAGCTCTAACACTGATGATCCACCTACAAATGTGAACTGACGTTCAAAAATAAAACATTTGAAAACGGACCATTTTCCACATTTCTGAAGCATGACGTAATGGGGGGTGTTATCTCTTTTGTCGAAAATCAGCCGTTTTTGCTCGAACATTAAATGCCTCCAAATGGTATTTAATTAACTTCCCGGGGTGAAGAAATCCTTTTTGAGAACTCAGAGTGAGTAAATTGGCCATTTTCATGCACTTTTAACCATTCCATAAATCTTGTGTTTAGGGCCCCTGGAAGCATGAAAATCACTTTAAACATGCTAATTTTAGCTCTAACACTGATGATCCACCTACAAATGTGAACTGACGTTCAAAAATAAAACATTTGAAAACGGACCATTTTCCACATTTCTGAAGCATGACGTAATGGGGGGTGTTATCTCTTTTGTCGAAAATCAGCCGTTTTTGCTCGAACATTAAATGCCTCCAAATGGTATTTAATTAACTTCCTGGGGTGAAGAAACCCTTTTTTGAGACCTCAGAGTGAGTAAATTGGCCATTTTCATGCACTTTTAACCATTCCATAAATGTTGTGTTTAGGGCCCCTGGAAGCATGAAAATCACTTTAAACATGGTAATTTTAGCTCTAACACTGATGATCCACCTACAAATGTGAACTGACGTTCAAAAATAAAACATTTGAAAACGGACCATTTTCCACATTTCTGAAGCATGACGTAATGGGGCGGTGTTATCTCTTTTGTCAAAAATCAGCTGTTTTTGCTTGAACATTAAATGCCTCCAAATAGTATTTAATTTACTTCCCGAGCCCCTGGAAGCATGAAAATCACTTTAAACATGCTAATTTTAGCTCTAACACTGATGATCCACCTACAAATGTGAACTGACGTTCAAAAATAAAACATTTGAAAACGGACCATTTTCCACATTTCTGAAGCATGACGTAATGGTAGGGTGTTATCTCTTTTGTCGAAAATCAGCCGTTTTTGCTCGAACATTAAATGCCTCCAAATGGTATTTAATTAACTTCCCGGGGTGAAGAAACCCTTTTTGAGAACTCAGAGTGAGTAAATTGGCCATTTTCATGCACTTTTAACCATTCCATAAATCTTGTGTTTAGGGCCCCTGGAAGCCTGAAAATCACTTTAAACATGCTAATTTTAGCTCTAACACTGATGACCCACCTACAAATGTGAACTGACGTTCAAAAATAAAACATTTGAAAACGGACCATTTTCCACATTTCTGAAGCATGACGAAATGGGGGGGTGTTATCTCTTTTGTCAAAAATCAGCTGTTTTTGCTTGAACATTAAATGCCTCCAAATAGTATTTAATTCACTTCCTGAGCCCCTGGAAGCATGAAAATCACTTTAAACATGCTAATTTTAGCTCTAACACTGATGATCCACCTACAAATGTGAACTGACGTTCAAAAATAAAACATTTGAAAACGGACCATTTTCCACATTTCTGAAGCATGACGTAATGGTAGGGTGTTATCTCTTTTGTCGAAAATCAGCCGTTTTTGCTCGAACATTAAATGCCTCCAAATGGTATTTAATTAACTTCCCGGGGTGAAGAAACCCTTTTTGAGAACTCAGAGTGAGTAAATTGGCCATTTTCATGCACTTTTAACCATTCCATAAATCTTGTGTTTAGGGCCCCTGGAAGCATGAAAATCACTTTAAACATGCTAATTTTAGCTCTAACACTGATGATCCACCTACAAATGTGAACTGACGTTCAAAAATAAAACATTTGAAAACGGACCATTTTCCACATTTCTGAAGCATGACGTAATGGGGGGGTGTTATCTCTTTTGTCGAAAATCAGCCGTTTTTGCTCGAACATTAAATGCCTCCAAATGGTATTTAATTAACTTCCCGGGGTGAAGAAACCCTTTTTGAGAACTCAGAGTGAGTAAATTGGCCATTTTCATGCACTTTTAACCATTCCATAAATCTTGTGTTTAGGGCCCCTGGAAGCCTGAAAATCACTTTAAACATGCTAATTTTAGCTCTAACACTGATGATCCACCTACAAATGTGAACTGACGTTCAAAAATAAAACATTTGAAAACGGACCATTTTCCACATTTCTGAAGCATGACGAAATGGGGGGGGTGTTATCTCTTTTGTCAAAAATCAGCTGTTTTTGCTTGAACATTAATTGCCTCAAAATAGTATTTAATTCACTTCCCGAGCCCCTGGAAACATGAAAATCACTTTAAACATGCTAATTTTAGCTCTAACACTGATGATCCACCTACAAATGTGAACTGACGTTCAAAAATAAAACATTTGAAAACGGACCATTTTCCACATTTCTGAAGCATGACGAAATGGGGGGGTGTTATCTCTTTTGTCAAAAATCAGCTGTTTTTGCTTGAACATTAAATGCCTCCAAATAGTATTTAATTCACTTCCAGAGCCCCTGGAAGCATGAAAATCACTTTAAACATGCTAATTTTAGCTCTAACACTGATGATCCACCTACAAATGTGAACTGACGTTCAAAAATAAAACATTTGAAAACGGACCATTTTCCACATTTCTGAAGCATGACGTAATGGTAGGGTGTTATCTCTTTTGTCGAAAATCAGCCGTTTTTGCTCGAACATTAAATGCCTCCAAATGGTATTTAATTAACTTCCCGGGGTGAAGAAACCCTTTTTGAGAACTCAGAGTGAGTAAATGGGCCATTTTCATGCCCTTTTAACCATTCCATAAATCTTGTGTTTAGGGCCCCTGGAAGCATGAAAATCACTTTAAACATGCTAATTTTAGCTCTAACACTGATGATCCATCTACAAATGTGAACTGACGTTCAAAAATAAAACATTTGAAAACGGACCATTTTCCACATTTCTGAAGCATGATGTAATGGGGGGGTGTTATCTCTTTTGTCAAAAATCAGCTGTTTTTGCTTGAACATTAAATGCCTCCAAATAGTATTTAATTCACTTCCCGAGCCCCTGGAAGCATGAAAATAACTTTAAACATGCTAATTTTAGCTCTAACACTGATGATCCACCTACAAATGTGAACTGACGTTCAAAAATAAAACATTTGAAAACGGACCATTTTCCACATTTCTGAAGCATGACGTAATGGGGGGTGTTATCTCTTTTGTCGAAAATCAGCCGTTTTTGCTCGAACATTAAATGCCTCCAAATGGTATTTAATTAACTTCCCGGGGTGAAGAAATCCTTTTTGAGAACTCAGAGTGAGTAAATTGGCCATTTTCATGCACTTTTAACCATTCCATAAATCTTGTGTTTAGGGCCCCTGGAAGCATGAAAATCACTTTAAACATGCTAATTTTAGCTCTAACACTGATGATCCACCTACAAATGTGAACTTACGTTCAAAAATAAAACATTTGAAAACGGACCATTTTCCACATTTCTGAAGCATGACGTAATGGGGGGTGTTATCTCTTTTGTCGAAAATCAGCCGTTTTTGCTCGAACATTAAATGCCTCCAAATGGTATTTAATTAACTTCCTGGGGTGAAGAAACCCTTTTTTGAGACCTCAGAGTGAGTAAATTGGCCATTTTCATGCACTTTTAACCATTCCATAAATGTTGTGTTTAGGGCCCCTGGAAGCATGAAAATCACTTTAAACATGGTAATTTTAGCTCTAACACTGATGATCCACCTACAAATGTGAACTGACGTTCAAAAATAAAACATTTGAAAACGGACCATTTTCCACATTTCTGAAGCATGACGTAATGGGGCGGTGTTATCTCTTTTGTCAAAAATCAGCTGTTTTTGCTTGAACATTAAATGCCTCCAAATAGTATTTAATTTACTTCCCGAGCCCCTGGAAGCATGAAAATCACTTTAAACATGCTAATTTTAGCTCTAACACTGATGATCCACCTACAAATGTGAACTGACGTTCAAAAATAAAACATTTGAAAACGGACCATTTTCCACATTTCTGAAGCATGACGTAATGGTAGGGTGTTATCTCTTTTGTCGAAAATCAGCCGTTTTTGCTCGAACATTAAATGCCTCCAAATGGTATTTAATTAACTTCCCGGGGTGAAGAAACCCTTTTTGAGAACTCAGAGTGAGTAAATTGGCCATTTTCATGCACTTTTAACCATTCCATAAATCTTGTGTTTAGGGCCCCTGGAAGCCTGAAAATCACTTTAAACATGCTAATTTTAGCTCTAACACTGATGACCCACCTACAAATGTGAACTGACGTTCAAAAATAAAACATTTGAAAACGGACCATTTTCCACATTTCTGAAGCATGACGAAATGGGGGGGTGTTATCTCTTTTGTCAAAAATCAGCTGTTTTTGCTTGAACATTAAATGCCTCCAAATAGTATTTAATTCACTTCCTGAGCCCCTGGAAGCATGAAAATCACTTTAAACATGCTAATTTTAGCTCTAACACTGATGATCCACCTACAAATGTGAACTGACGTTCAAAAATAAAACATTTGAAAACGGACCATTTTCCACATTTCTGAAGCATGACGTAATGGTAGGGTGTTATCTCTTTTGTCAAAAATCAGCCGTTTTTGCTCGAACATTAAATGCCTCCAAATGGTATTTAATTAACTTCCCGGGGTGAAGAAACCCTTTTTGAGAACTCAGAGTGAGTAAATTGGCCATTTTCATGCACTTTTAACCATTCCATAAATCTTGTGTTTAGGGCCCCTGGAAGCATGAAAATCACTTTAAACATGCTAATTTTAGCTCTAACACTGATGATCCACCTACAAATGTGAACTGACGTTCAAAAATAAAACATTTGAAAACGGACCATTTTCCACATTTCTGAAGCATGACGTAATGGGGGGGGTGTTATCTCTTTTGTCGAAAATCAGCCGTTTTTGCTCGAACATTAAATGCCTCCAAATGGTATTTAATTAACTTCCCGGGGTGAAGAAACCCTTTTTGAGAACTCAGAGTGAGTAAATTGGCCATTTTCATGCACTTTTAACCATTCCATAAATCTTGTGTTTAGGGCCCCTGGAAGCCTGAAAATCACTTTAAACATGCTAATTTTAGCTCTAACACTGATGATCCACCTACAAATGTGAACTGACGTTCAAAAATAAAACATTTGAAAACGGACCATTTTCCACATTTCTGAAGCATGACGAAATGGGGGGGGGTGTTATCTCTTTTGTCAAAAATCAGCTGTTTTTGCTTGAACATTAATTGCCTCAAAATAGTATTTAATTCACTTCCCGAGCCCCTGGAAACATGAAAATCACTTTAAACATGCTAATTTTAGCTCTAACACTGATGATCCACCTACAAATGTGAACTGACGTTCAAAAATAAAACATTTGAAAACGGACCATTTTCCACATTTCTGAAGCATGACGAAATGGGGGGGTGTTATCTCTTTTGTCAAAAATCAGCTGTTTTTGCTTGAACATTAAATGCCTCCAAATAGTATTTAATTCACTTCCAGAGCCCCTGGAAGCATGAAAATCACTTTAAACATGCTAATTTTAGCTCTAACACTGATGATCCACCTACAAATGTGAACTGACGTTCAAAAATAAAACATTTGAAAACGGACCATTTTCCACATTTCTGAAGCATGACGTAATGGTAGGGTGTTATCTCTTTTGTCGAAAATCAGCCGTTTTTGCTCGAACATTAAATGCCTCCAAATGGTATTTAATTAACTTCCCGGGGTGAAGAAACCCTTTTTGAGAACTCAGAGTGAGTAAATTGGCCATTTTCATGCACTTTTAACCATTCCATAAATCTTGTGTTTAGGGCCCCTGGAAGCCTGAAAATCACTTTAAACATGCTAATTTTAGCTCTAACACTGATGATCCACCTACAAATGTGAACTGACGTTCAAAAATAAAACATTTGAAAACGGACCATTTTCCACATTTCTGAAGCATGACGAAATGGGGGGTGTTATCTCTTTTGTCGAAAATCAGCCGTTTTTTCTCAAACATTAAATGCCTCCAAATGGTATTTAATTAACTTCCCGGGGTGAAGAAACCCTTTTTGAGAACTCAGAGTGAGTAAATTGGCCATTTTCATGCACTTTTAACCATTCCATAAATCTTGTGTTTAGGGACCCTGGAAGCATAAAAATCACTTTAAACATGCTAATTTTAGCTCTAACACTGATGATCCACCTACAAATGTGAACTGACGTTCAAAAATAAAACATTTGAAAACAGACCATTTTCCACATTTCTGAAGCATGACGTAATGGGGGGGTGTTATCTCTTTTGTCAAAAATCAGCTGTTTTTGCTTGAACATTAAATGCCTCCAAATAGTATTTAATTTACTTCCCGAGCCCCTGGAAGCATGAAAATCACTTTAAACATGCTAATTTTAGCTCTAACACTGATGATCCACCTACAAATGTGAACTGACGTTCAAAAATAAAACATTTGAAAACGGACCATTTTCCACATTTCTGAAGCATGACGTAATGGGAGGGTGTTATCTCTTTTGTCGAAAATCAGCCGTTTTTGCTCGAACATTAAATGCCTCCAAATGGTATTTAATTAACTTCCCGGGGTGAAGAAACCCTTTTTGAGAACTCAGAGTGAGTAAATTGGCCATTTTCATGCACTTTTAACCATTCCATAAATCTTGTGTTTAGGGCCCCTGGAAGCATGAAAATCACTTTAAACATGCTAATTTTAGCTCTAACACTGATGATCCACCTACAAATGTGAACTGACGTTCAAAAATAAAACATTTGAAAACGGACCATTTTCCACATTTCTGAAGCATGACGTAATGGGGGGGTGTTATCTCTTTTGTCGAAAATCAGCCGTTTTTGCTCGAACATTAAATGCCTCCAAATGGTATTTAATTAACTTCCCGGGGTGAAGAAACCCTTTTTGAGAACTCAGAGTGAGTAAATTGGCCATTTTCATGCACTTTTAACCATTCCATAAATCTTGTGTTTAGGGCCCCTGGAAGCCTGAAAATCACTTTAAACATGCTAATTTTAGCTCTAACACTGATGATCCACCTACAAATGTGAACTGACGTTCAAAAATAAAACATTTGAAAACGGACCATTTTCCACATTTCTGAAGCATGACGTAATGGTAGGGTGTTATCTCTTTTGTCGAAAATCAGCCGTTTTTGCTCGAACATTAAATGCCTCCAAATGGTATTTAATTAACTTCCCGGGGTGAAGAAACCCTTTTTGAGAACTCAGAGTGAGTAAATTGGCCATTTTCATGCACTTTTAACCATTCCATAAATCTTGTGTTTAGGGCCCCTGGAAGCCTGAAAATCACGTTAAACATGCTAATTTTAGCTCTAACACTGATGATCCACCTACAAATGTGAAATGACGTTCAAAAATAAAACATTTGAAAACGGACCATTTTCCACATTTCTGAAGCATGACGTAATGGGGGGGTGTTATCTCTTTTGTCAAAAATCAGCTGTTTTTGATTGAACATTAAATGCCTCCAAATAGTATTTAATTCACTTCCCGAGCCCCTGGAAGCATGAAAATCACTTTAAACATGCTAATTTTAGCTCTAACACTGATGATCCACCTACAAATGTGAACTGACGTTCAAAAATAAAACATTTGAAAACGGACCATTTTCCACATTTCTGAAGCATGACGTAATAGGGGGGTGTTATCTCTTTTGTCGAAAATCAGCCGTTTTTGCTCGAACATTAAATGCCTCCAAATGGTATTTAATTAACTTCCTGGGGTGAAGAAACCCTTTTTTGAGAACTCAGAGTGAGTAAATTGGCCATTTTCATGCACTTTTAACCATTCCATAAATGTTGTGTTTAGGGCCCCTGGAAGCATGAAAATCACTTTAAACATGCTAATTTTAGCTCTAACACTGATGATCCACCTACAAATGTGAACTGACGTTCAAAAATAAAACATTTGAAAACGGACCATTTTCCACATTTCCGAAGCATGACGTAATGGGGGGGTGTTATCTCTTTTGTCAAAAATCAGCTGTTTTTGCTTGAACATTAAATGCCTCCAAATAGTATTTAATTTACTTCCCGAGCCCCTGGAAGCATGAAAATCACTTTAAACATGCTAATTTTAGCTCTAACACTGATGATCCACCTACAAATGTGAACTGACGTTCAAAAATAAAACATTTGAAAACTGACCATTTTCCACATTTCTGAAGCATGACGTAATGGTAGGGTGTTATCTCTTTTGTCGAAAATCAGCCGTTTTTGCTCGAACATTAAATGCCTCCAAATGGTATTTAATTAACTTCCCGGGGTGAAGAAACCCTTTTTGAGAACTCAGAGTGAGTAAATTGGCCATTTTCATGCACTTTTAACCATTCCATAAATCTTGTGTTTAGGGCCCCTGGAAGCCTGAAAATCACTTTAAACATGCTAATTTTAGCTCTAACACTGATGATCCACCTACAAATGTGAACTGACGTTCAAAAATAAAACATTTGAAAACGGACCATTTTCCACATTTCTGAAGCATGACGTAATGGGGGGGTGTTATCTCTTTTGTCAAAAATCAGCTGTTTTTGATTGAACATTAAATGCCTCCAAATAGTATTTAATTCACTTCCCGAGCCCCTGGAAGCATGAAAATCACTTTAAACATGCTAATTTTAGCTCTAACACTGATGATCCACCTACAAATGTGAACTGACGTTCAAAAATAAAACATTTGAAAACGGACCATTTTCCACATTTCTGAAGCATGACGTAATAGGGGGGTGTTATCTCTTTTGTCGAAAATCAGCCGTTTTTGCTCGAACATTAAATGCCTCCAAATGGTATTTAATTAACTTCCTGGGGTGAAGAAACCCTTTTTTGAGAACTCAGAGTGAGTAAATTGGCCATTTTCATGCACTTTTAACCATTCCATAAATGTTGTGTTTAGGGCCCCTGGAAGCATGAAAATCACTTTAAACATGCTAATTTTAGCTCTAACACTGATGATCCACCTACAAATGTGAACTGACGTTCAAAAATAAAACATTTGAAAACGGACCATTTTCCACATTTCCGAAGCATGACGTAATGGGGGGGTGTTATCTCTTTTGTCAAAAATCAGCTGTTTTTGCTTGAACATTAAATGCCTCCAAATAGTATTTAATTTACTTCCCGAGCCCCTGGAAGCATGAAAATCACTTTAAACATGCTAATTTTAGCTCTAACACTGATGATCCACCTACAAATGTGAACTGACGTTCAAAAATAAAACATTTGAAAACGGACCATTTTCCACATTTCTGAAGCATGACGTAATGGTAGGGTGTTATCTCTTTTGTCGAAAATCAGCCGTTTTTGCTCGAACATTAAATGCCTCCAAATGGTATTTAATTAACTTCCCGGGGTGAAGAAACCCTTTTTGAGAACTCAGAGTGAGTAAATTGGCCATTTTCATGCACTTTTAACCATTCCATAAATCTTGTGTTTAGGGCCCCTGGAAGCCTGAAAATCACTTTAAACATGCTAATTTTAGCTCTAACACTGATGATCCACCTACAAATGTGAACTGACGTTCAAAAATAAAACATTTGAAAACGGACCATTTTCCACATTTCTGAAGCATGACGAAATGGGGGGGTGTTATCTCTTTTGTCAAAAATCAGCTGTTTTTGCTTGAACATTAAATGCCTCCAAATAGTATTTAATTCACTTCCCGAGCCCCTGGAAGCCTGAAAATCACTTTAAACATGCTAATTTTAGCTCTAACACTGATGATCCACCTACAAATGTGAACTGACGTTCAAAAATAAAACATTTGAAAATGGACCATTTTCCACATTTCTGAAGCATGACGTAATGGGGGGGGTGTTATCTCTTTTGTCGAAAATCAGCCGTTTTTGCTCGAACATTAAATGCCTCCAAATGGTATTTAATTAACTTCCCGGGGTGAAGAAACCCTTTTTGAGAACTCAGAGTGAGTAAATTGGCCATTTTCATGCACTTTTAACCATTCCATAAATCTTGTGTTTAGGGCCCCTGGAAGCATGAAAATCACTTTAAACATGCTAATTTTAGCTCTAACACTGATGATCCACCTACAAATGTGAACTGACGTTCAAAAATAAAACATTTGAAAACGGACCATTTTCCACATTTCTGAAGCATGACGTAATGGGGGGATGTTATCTCTTTTGTCAAAAATCAGCTGTTTTTGATTGAACATTAAATGCCTCCAAATAGTATTTAATTCACTTCCCGAGCCCCTGGAAGCATGAAAATCACTTTCAACATGCTAATTTTAGCTCTAACACTGATGATCCACCTACAAATGTGAACTGACGTTCAAAAATAAAACATTTGAAAACGGACCATTTTCCACATTTCTGAAGCATGACGTAATGGGGGGGTGTTATCTCTTTTGTCGAAAATCAGCCGTTTTTACTCGAACATTAAATGCCTCCAAATGGTATTTAATTAACTTCCTGAGTTGAAGAAACCCTTTTTTGAGACCTCAGAGTGAGTAAATTGGCCATTTTCATGCACTTTTAACCATTCCATAAATGTTGTGTTTAGGGCCCCTGGAAGCATGAAAATCACTTCAAACATGCTAATTTTAGCTCTAACACTGATGATCCACCTACAAATGTGAACTGACGTTCAAAAATAAAACATTTGAAAACGGACCATTTTCCACATTTCTGAAGCATGACGTAATGGGCGGTGTTATCTCTTTTGTCAAAAATCTCCTGTTTTTGCTTGAACATTAAATGCCTCCAAATAGTATTTAATTTACTTCCCGAGCCCCTGGAAGCATGAAAATCACTTTAAACATGCTAATTTTAGCTCTAACACTGATGATCCACCTACAAATGTGAACTGACTTTCAAAAATAAAACATTTGAAAACGGACCATTTTCCACATTTCTGAAGCATGACGTAATGGTAGGGTGTTATCTCTTTTGTCGAAAATCAGCCGTTTTTGCTCGAACATTAAATGCCTCCAAATGGTATTTAATTAACTTCCCGGGGTGAAGAAACCCTTTTTGAGAACTCAGAGTGAGTAAATTGGCCATTTTCATGCACTTTTAACCATTCCATAAATCTTGTGTTTAGGGCCCCTGGAAACCTGAAAATCACTTTAAACATGCTAATTTTAGCTCTAAACACTGATGATCCACCTACAAATGTGAACTGATGTTCAAAAATAAAACATTTGAAAACGGACCATTTTCCACATTTCTGAAGCATGACGAAATGGGGGGGTGTTATCTCTTTTGTCAAAAATCAGCTGTTTTTGCTTGAACATTAAATGCCTCCAAATAGTATTTAATTCACTTCCCGAGCCCCTGGAAGCATGAAAATCACTTTAAACATGCTAATTTTAGCTCTAACACTGATGATCCACCTACATATGTGAACTGACGTTCAAAAATAAAACATTTGAAAACGGACCATTTTCCACATTTCTGAAGCATGACGTAATGGTAGGGTGTTATCTCTTTTGTCGAAAATCAGCCGTTTTTGCTCGAACATTAAATGCCTCCAAATGGTATTTAATTAACTTCCCGGGGTGAGGAAACCCTTTTTGAGAACTCAGAGTGAGTAAATTGGCCATTTTCATGCACTTTTAACCATTCCATAAATCTTGTGTTTAGGGCCCCTGGAAGCCTGAAAATCACTTTAAACATGCTAATTTTAGCTCTAACACTGATGATCCACCTACAAATGTGAACTGACGTTCAAAAATAAAACATTTGAAAACTGACCATTTTCCACATTTCTGAAGCATGACGAAATGGGGGTGTTATCTCTTTTGTCGAAAATCAGCCGTTTTTTCTCGAACATTAAATGCCTCCAAATGGTATTTAATTAACTTCCCGGGGTGAAGAAACCCTTTTTGAGAACTCAGAGTGAGTAAATTGGCCATTTTCATGCACTTTTAACCATTCCATAAATCTTGTGTTTAGGGACCCTGGAAGCATAAAAATCACTTTAAACATGCTAATTTTAGCTCTAACACTGATGATCCACCTACAAATGTGAACTGACGTTCAAAAATAAAACATTTGAAAACAGACCATTTTCCACATTTCTGAAGCATGACGTAATGGGGGGGTGTTATCTCTTTTGTCAAAAATCAGCTGTTTTTGATTGAACATTAAATGCCTCCAAATAGTATTTAATTCACTTCCCGAGCCCCTGGAAGCATGAAAATCACTTTAAACATGCTAATTTTAGCTCTAACACTGATGATCCACCTACAAATGTGAACTGACGTTCAAAAATAAAACATTTGAAAATGGACCATTTTCCACATTTCTGAAGCACGGCGTAATGGGGGGGTGTTATCTCTTTTGTCGAAAATCAGCCGTTTTTGCTTGAACATTAAATGCCTCCAAATGGTATTTAATTAACTTCCCGGGGTGAAGAAACCCTTTTTGAGAACTCAGAGTGAGTAAATGGGCCATTTTAATGCCCTTTTAACCATTCCATAAATCTTGTGTTTAGGGCCCCTGGAAGCATGAAAATCACTTTAAACATGCTAATTTTAGCTCTAACACTGATGATCCACCTACAAATGTGAACTGACGTTCAAAAATAAAACATTTGAAAACAGACCATTTTCCACATTTCTGAAGCATGATGTAATGGGGGGGTGTTATCTCTTTTGTCAAAAATCAGCTGTTTTTGCTTGAACATTAAATGCCTCCAAATAGTATTTAATTCACTTCCCAAGCCCCTGGAAGCATGAAAATAACTTTAAACATGCTAATTTTAGCTCTAACACTGATGATCCACCTACAAATGTGAACTGACGTTCAAAAATAAAACATTTGAAAACGGACCATTTTCCACATTTCTGAAGCATGACGTAATGGGGGTGTTATCTCTTTTGTCGAAAATCAGCCGTTTTTTCTCGAACATTAAATGCCTCCAAATGGTATTTAATTAACTTCCCGGGGTGAAGAAACCCTTTTTGAGAACTCAGAGTGAGTAAATTGGCCATTTTCATGCACTTTTAACCATTCCATAAATCTTGTGTTTAGGGCCCCTGGAAGCCTGAAAATCACTTTAAACATGCTAATTTTAGCTCTAACACTGATGACCCACCTACAAATGTGAACTGACGTTCAAAAATAAAACATTTGAAAACGGACCATTTTCCACATTTCTGAAGCATGACGAAATGGGGGGGTGTTATCTCTTTTGTCAAAAATCAGCTGTTTTTGCTTGAACATTAAATGCCTCCAAATAGTATTTAATTCACTTCCTGAGCCCCTGGAAGCATGAAAATCACTTTAAACATGCTAATTTTAGCTCTAACACTGATGATCCACCTACAAATGTGAACTGACGTTCAAAAATAAAACATTTGAAAACGGACCATTTTCCACATTTCTGAAGCATGACGTAATGGTAGGGTGTTATCTCTTTTGTCGAAAATCAGCCGTTTTTGCTCGAACATTAAATGCCTCCAAATGGTATTTAATTAACTTCCCGGGGTGAAGAAACCCTTTTTGAGAACTCAGAGTGAGTAAATTGGCCATTTTCATGCACTTTTAACCATTCCATATATCTTGTGTTTAGGGCCCCTGGAAGCATGAAAATCACTTTAAACATGCTAATTTTAGCTCTAACACTGATGATCCACCTACAAATGTGAACTGACGTTCAAAAATAAAACATTTGAAAACGGACCATTTTCCACATTTCTGAAGCATGACGTAATGGGGGGGTGTTATCTCTTTTGTCGAAAATCAGCCGTTTTTGCTCGAACATTAAATGCCTCCAAATGGTATTTAATTAACTTCCCGGGGTGAAAAAACCCTTTTTGAGAACTCAGAGTGAGTAAATTGGCCATTTTCATGCACTTTTAACCATTCCATAAATCTTGTGTTTAGGGCCCCTGGAAGCCTGAAAATCACTTTAAACATGCTAATTTCAGCTCTAACACTGATGATCCACCTACAAATGTGAACTGACGTTCAAAAATAAAACATTTGAAAACGGACCATTTTCCACATTTCTGAAGCATGACGAAATGGGGGGGGGTGTTATCTCTTTTGTCAAAAATCAGCTGTTTTTGCTTGAACATTAAATGCCTCCAAATAGTATTTAATTCACTTCCCGAGCCCCTGGAAACATGAAAATCACTTTAAACATGCTAATTTTAGCTCTAACACTGATGATCCACCTACAAATGTGAACTGACGTTCAAAAATAAAACATTTGAAAACGGACCATTTTCCACATTTCTGAAGCATGACGTAATGGTAGGGTGTTATCTCTTTTGTCGAAAATCAGCCGTTTTTGCTCGAACATTAAATGCCTCCAAATGGTATTTAATTAACTTCCCGGGGTGAAGAAACCCTTTTTGAGAACTCAGAGTGAGTAAATTGGCCATTTTCATGCACTTTTAACCATTCCATAAATCTTGTGTTTAGGGCCCCTGGAAGCCTGAAAATCACTTTAAACATGCTAATTTTAGCTCTAACACTGATGATCCACCTACAAATGTGAACTGACGTTCAAAAATAAAACATTTGAAAACGGACCATTTTCCACATTTCTGAAGCATGACGTAATGGGGGGGTGTTATCTCTTTTGTCAAAAATCAGCTGTTTTTGATTGAACATTAAATGCCTCCAAATAGTATTTAATTCACTTCCCGAGCCCCTGGAAGCATGAAAATCACTTTAAACATGCTAATTTTAGCTCTAACACTGATGATCCACCTACAAATGTGAACTGACGTTCAAAAATAAAACATTTGAAAACGGACCATTTTCCACATTTCTGAAGCATGACGTAATAGGGGGGTGTTATCTCTTTTGTCGAAAATCAGCCGTTTTTGCTCGAACATTAAATGCCTCCAAATGGTATTTAATTAACTTCCTGGGGTGAAGAAACCCTTTTTTGAGAACTCAGAGTGAGTAAATTGGCCATTTTCATGCACTTTTAACCATTCCATAAATGTTGTGTTTAGGGCCCCTGGAAGCATGAAAATCACTTTAAACATGCTAATTTTAGCTCTAACACTGATGATCCACCTACAAATGTGAACTGACGTTCAAAAATAAAACATTTGAAAACGGACCATTTTCCACATTTCCGAAGCATGACGTAATGGGGGGGTGTTATCTCTTTTGTCAAAAATCAGCTGTTTTTGCTTGAACATTAAATGCCTCCAAATAGTATTTAATTTACTTCCCGAGCCCCTGGAAGCATGAAAATCACTTTAAACATGCTAATTTTAGCTCTAACACTGATGATCCACCTACAAATGTGAACTGACGTTCAAAAATAAAACATTTGAAAACGGACCATTTTCCACATTTCTGAAGCATGACGAAATGGGGGAGTGTTATCTCTTTTGTCAAAAATCAGCTGTTTTTGCTTGAACATTAAATGCCTCCAAATAGTATTTAATTCACTTCCCGAGCCCCTGGAAGCATGAAAATCACTTTAAACATGCTAATTTTAGCTCTAACACTGATGATCCACCTACAAATGTGAACTGACGTTCAAAAATAAAACATTTGAAAATGGACCATTTTCCACATTTCTGAAGCATGACGTAATGGGGGGGGTGTTATCTCTTTTGTCGAAAATCAGCCGTTTTTGCTCGAACATTAAATGCCTCCAAATGGTATTTAATTAACTTCCCGGGGTGAAGAAACCCTTTTTGAGAACTCAGAGTGAGTTAATTGGCCATTTTCATGCACTTTTAACCATTCCATAAATCTTGTGTTTAGGGCCCCTGGAAGCATGAAAATCACTTTAAACATGCTAATTTTAGCTCTAACACTGATGATCCACCTACAAATGTGAACTGACGTTCAAAAATAAAACATTTGAAAACGGACCATTTTCCACATTTCTGAAGCATGACGTAATGGGGGGGTGTTATCTCTTTTGTCAAAAATCAGCTGTTTTTGATTGAACATTAAATGCCTCCAAATAGTTTTTAATTCACTTCCCGAGCCCCTGGAAGCATGAAAATCACTTTAAACATGCTAATTTTAGCTCTAACACTGATGATCCACCTACAAATGTGAACTGACGTTCAAAAATAAAACATTTGAAAACGGACCATTTTCCACATTTCTGAAGCATGACGTAATGGGGGGGTGTTATCTCTTTTGTCGAAAATCAGCCGTTTTTACTCGAACATTAAATGCCTCCAAATGGTATTTAATTAACTTCCTGGGGTGAAGAAACCCTTTTTTGAGACCTCAGAGTGAGTAAATTGGCCATTTTCATGCACTTTTAACCATTCCATAAATGTTGTGTTTAGGGCCCCTGGAAGCATGAAAATCACTTCAAACATGCTAATTTTAGCTCTAACACTGATGACCCACCTACAAATGTGAACTGACGTTCAAAAATAAAACATTTGAAAACGGACCATTTTCCACATTTCTGAAGCATGACGTAATGGGGCGGTGTTATCTCTTTTGTCAAAAATCTGCTGTTTTTGCTTGAACATTAAATGCCTCCAAATAGTATTTAATTTACTTCCCGAGCCCCTGGAAGCATGAAAATCACTTTAAACGTGCTAATTTTAGCTCTAACACTGATGATCCACCTACAAATGTGAACTGACTTTCAAAAATAAAACATTTGAAAACGGACCATTTTCCACATTTCTGAAGCATGACGTAATGGTAGGGTGTTATCTCTTTTGTCGAAAATCAGCCGTTTTTGCTCGAACATTAAATGCCTCCAAATGGTATTTAATTAACTTCCCGGGGTGAAGAAACCCTTTTTGAGAACTCAGAGTGAGTAAATTGGCCATTTTCATGCACTTTTAACCATTCCATAAATCTTGTGTTTAGGGCCCCTGGAAACCTGAAAATCACTTTAAACATGCTAATTTTAGCTCTAACACTGATGATCCACCTACAAATGTGAACTGATGTTCAAAAATAAAACATTTGAAAACGGACCATTTTCCACATTTCTGAAGCATGACGAAATGGGGGGGTGTTATCTCTTTTGTCAAAAATCAGCTGTTTTTGCTTGAACATTAAATGCCTCCAAATAGTATTTAATTCACTTCCCGAGCCCCTGGAAGCATGAAAATCACTTTAAACATGCTAATTTTAGCTCTAACACTGATGATCCACCTACAAATGTGAACTGACGTTCAAAAATAAAACATTTGAAAACGGACCATTTTCCACATTTCTGAAGCATGACGTAATGGTAGGGTGTTATTTTTTTTGTCGAAAATCTGCCGTTTTTGCTCGAACATTAAATGCCTCCAAATGGTATTTAATTAACTTCCCGGGGTGAAGAAACCCTTTTTGAGAACTCAGAGTGAGTAAATTGGCCATTTTCATGCACTTTTAACCATTCCATAAATCTTGTGTTTAGGGCCCCTGGAAGCCTGAAAATCACTTTAAACATGCTAATTTTAGCTCTAACACTGATGATCCACCTACAAATGTGAACTGACGTTCAAAAATAAAACATTTGAAAACGGACCATTTTCCACATTTCTGAAGCATGACGAAATGGGGGGGGTGTTATCTCTTTTGTCGAAAATCAGCCGTTTTTTCTCGAACATTAAATGCCTCCAAATGGTATTTAATTAACTTCCCGGGGTGAAGAAACCCTTTTTGAGAACTCAGAGTGAGTAAATTGGCCATTTTCATGCACTTTTAACCATTCCATAAATCTTGTGTTTAGGGACCCTGGAAGCATAAAAATCACTTTAAACATGCTAATTTTAGCTCTAACACTGATGATCCACCTACAAATGTGAACTGACGTTCAAAAATAAAACATTTGAAAACAGACCATTTTCCACATTTCTGAAGCATGACGTAATGGGGGGGTGTTATCTCTTTTGTCAAAAATCAGCTGTTTTTGATTGAACATTAAATGCCTCCAAATAGTATTTAATTCACTTCCCGAGCCCCTGGAAGCATGAAAATCACTTTAAACATGCTAATTTTAGTTCTAACACTGATGATCCACCTACAAATGTGAACTGACGTTCAAAAATAAAACATTTGAAAATGGACCATTTTCCACATTTCTGAAGCATGGCGTAATGGGGGGGTGTTATCTCTTTTGTCGAAAATCAGCCGTTTTTGCTCGAACATTAAATGCCTCCAAATGGTATTTAATTAACTTCCCGGGGTGAAGAAACCCTTTTTGAGAACTCAGAGTGAGTAAATGGGCCATTTTCATGCCCTTTTAACCATTCCATAAATCTTGTGTTTAGGGCCCCTGGAAGCATGAAAATCACTTTAAACATGCTAATTTTAGCTCTAACACTGATGATCCACCTACAAATGTGAACTGACGTTCAAAAATAAAACATTTGAAAACGGACCATTTTCCACATTTCTGAAGCATGATGTAATGGGGGGGTGTTATCTCTTTTGTCAAAAATCAGCTGTTTTTGCTTGAACATTAAATGCCTCCAAATAGTATTTAATTCACTTCCGGAGCCCCTGGAAACATGAAAATAACTTTAAACATGCTAATTTTAGCTCTAACACTGATGATCCACCTACAAATGTGAACTGACGTTCAAAAATAAAACATTTGAAAACGGACCATTTTCCACATTTCTGAAGCATGACGTAATGGGGGGTGTTATCTCTTTTGTCGAAAATCAGCCGTTTTTTCTCGAACATTAAATGCCTCCAAATGGTATTTAATTAACTTCCCGGGGTGAAGAAACCCTTTTTGAGAACTCAGAGTGAGTAAATTGGCCATTTTCATGCACTTTTAACCATTCCATAAATCTTGTGTTTAGGGCCCCTGGAAGCATAAAAATCACTTTAAACATGCTAATTTTAGCTCTAACACTGATGATCCACCTACAAATGTGAACT
The DNA here is from genome assembly GCF_964263255.1 of Lissotriton vulgaris. NCBI lineage: Eukaryota > Metazoa > Chordata > Amphibia > Caudata > Salamandridae > Lissotriton > Lissotriton vulgaris. The sequence goes on along the minus strand of NW_028255422.1, from coordinate 168,583 downwards.
GACGTTCAAAAATAAAACATTTGAAAACAGACCATTTTCCACATTTCTGAAGCATGACGTAATGGGGGGTGTTATCTCTTTTGTCAAAAATCAGCTGTTTTTGATTGAACATTAAATGCCTCCAAATACTATTTAATTCACTTCCCGAGCCCCTGGAAGCATGAAAATCACTTTAAACATGCTAATTTTAGCTCTAACACTGATGATCCACCTACAAATGTGAACTGACGTTCAAAAATAAAACATTTGAAAATGGACCATTTTCCACATTTCTGAAGCATGACGTAATGGGGGGGTGTTATCTCTTTTGCCGAAAATCAGCCGTTTTTGCTCGAACATTAAATGCCTCCAAATGGTATTTAATTAACTTCCCGGGGTGAAGAAACCCTTTTTGAGAACTCAGAGTGAGTAAATTGGCCATTTTCATGCACTTTTAACTATTCCATAAATCTTGTGTTTAGGGCCCCTGGAAGCATGAAAATCACTTTAAACATGCTAATTTTAGCTCTAACACTGATGATCCACCTACAAATGTGAACTGACGTTCAAAAATAAAACATTTGAAAACGGACCATTTTCCACATTTCTGAAGCATGACGTAATAGGGGGTGTCATCTCTTTTGTCGAAAATCAGCCGTTTTTGCTCGAACATTAAATGCCTCCAAATGGTATTTAATTAACTTCCTGGGGTGAAGAAACCCTTTTTTGAGACCTCAGAGTGAGTAAATTGGCCATTTTCATGCACTTTTAACCATTCCATAAATGTTGTGTTTAGGGCCCCTGGAAGCATGAAAATCACTTTAAACATGGTAATTTTAGCTCTAACACTGATGATCCACCTACAAATGTGAACTGACGTTCAAAAATAAAACATTTGAAAACGGACCATTTTCCACATTTCTGAAGCATGACGTAATGGGGCGGTGTTATCTCTTTTGTCAAAAATCAGCTGTTTTTGCTTGAACATTAAATGCCTCCAAATAGTATTTAATTTACTTCCCGAGCCCCTGGAAGCATGAAAATCACTTTAAACATGCTAATTTTAGCTCTAACACTGATGATCCACCTACAAATGTGAACTGACGTTCAAAAATAAAACATTTGAAAACGGACCATTTTCCACATTTCTGAAGCATGACGTAATGGTAGGGTGTTATCTCTTTTGTCGAAAATCAGCCGTTTTTGCTCGAACATTAAATGCCTCCAAATGGTATTTAATTAACTTCCCGGGGTGAAGAAACCCTTTTTGAGAACTCAGAGTGAGTAAATTGGCCATTTTCATGCACTTTTAACCATTCCATAAATCTTGTGTTTAGGGCCCCTGGAAGCATGAAAATCACTTTAAACATGCTAATTTTAGCTCTAACACTGATGATCCACCTACAAATGTGAACTGACGTTCAAAAATAAAACATTTGAAAACGGACCATTTTCCACATTTCTGAAGCATGACGTAATGGGGGGGTGTTATCTCTTTTGTCGAAAATCAGCCGTTTTTGCTCGAACATTAAATGCCTCCAAATGGTATTTAATTAACTTCCCGGGGTGAAAAAACCCTTTTTGAGAACTCAGAGTGAGTAAATTGGCCATTTTCATGCACTTTTAACCATTCCATAAATCTTGTGTTTAGGGCCCCTGGAAGCCTGAAAATCACTTTAAACATGCTAATTTTAGCTCTAACACTGATGATCCACCTACAAATGTGAACTGACGTTCAAAAATAAAACATTTGAAAACGGACCATTTTCCACATTTCTGAAGCATGACGAAATGGGGGGGGGTGTTATCTCTTTTGTCAAAAATCAGCTGTTTTTGCTTGAACATTAAATGCCTCCAAATAGTATTTAATTCACTTCCCGAGCCCCTGGAAACATGAAAATCACTTTAAACATGCTAATTTTAGCTCTAACACTGATGATCCACCTACAAATGTGAACTGACGTTCAAAAATAAAACATTTGAAAACGGACCATTTTCCACATTTCTGAAGCATGACGTAATGGTAGGGTGTTATCTCTTTTGTCGAAAATCAGCCGTTTTTGCTCGAACATTAAATGCCTCCAAATGGTATTTAATTAACTTCCCGGGGTGAAGAAACCCTTTTTGAGAACTCAGAGTGAGTAAATTGGCCATTTTCATGCACTTTTAACCATTCCATAAATCTTGTGTTTAGGGCCCCTGGAAGCCTGAAAATCACTTTAAACATGCTAATTTTAGCTCTAACACTGATGATCCACCTACAAATGTGAACTGACGTTCAAAAATAAAACATTTGAAAACGGACCATTTTCCACATTTCTGAAGCATGACGTAATGGGGGGGTGTTATCTCTTTTGTCAAAAATCAGCTGTTTTTGATTGAACATTAAATGCCTCCAAATAGTATTTAATTCACTTCCCGAGCCCCTGGAAGCATGAAAATCACTTTAAACATGCTAATTTTAGCTCTAACACTGATGATCCACCTACAAATGTGAACTGACGTTCAAAAATAAAACATTTGAAAACGGACCATTTTCCACATTTCTGAAGCATGACGTAATAGGGGGGTGTTATCTCTTTTGTCGAAAATCTGCCGTTTTTGCTCGAACATTAAATGCCTCCAAATGGTATTTAATTAACTTCCTGGGGTGAAGAAACCCTTTTTTGAGAACTCAGAGTGAGTAAATTGGCCATTTTCATGCACTTTTAACCATTCCATAAATGTTGTGTTTAGGGCCCCTGGAAGCATGAAAATCACTTTAAACATGCTAATTTTAGCTCTAACACTGATGATCCACCTACAAATGTGAACTGACGTTCAAAAATAAAACATTTGAAAACGGACCATTTTCCACATTTCCGAAGCATGACGTAATGGGGGGGTGTTATCTCTTTTGTCAAAAATCAGCTGTTTTTGCTTGAACATTAAATGCCTCCAAATAGTATTTAATTTACTTCCCGAGCCCCTGGAAGCATGAAAATCACTTTAAACATGCTAATTTTAGCTCTAACACTGATGATCCACCTACAAATGTGAACTGACGTTCAAAAATAAAACATTTGAAAACGGACCATTTTCCACATTTCTGAAGCATGACGAAATGGGGGGGTGTTATCTCTTTTGTCAAAAATCAGCTGTTTTTGCTTGAACATTAAATGCCTCCAAATAGTATTTAATTCACTTCCCGAGCCCCTGGAAGCATGAAAATCACTTTAAACATGCTAATTTTAGCTCTAACACTGATGATCCACCTACAAATGTGAACTGACGTTCAAAAATAAAACATTTGAAAATGGACCATTTTCCACATTTCTGAAGCATGACGTAATGGGGGGGGTGTTATCTCTTTTGTCGAAAATCAGCCGTTTTTGCTCGAACATTAAATGCCTCCAAATGGTATTTAATTAACTTCCCGGGGTGAAGAAACCCTTTTTGAGAACTCAGAGTGAGTAAATTGGCCATTTTCATGCACTTTTAACCATTCCATAAATCTTGTGTTTAGGGCCCCTGGAAGCATGAAAATCACTTTAAACATGCTAATTTTAGCTCTAACACTGATGATCCACCTACAAATGTGAACTGACGTTCAAAAATAAAACATTTGAAAACGGACCATTTTCCACATTTCTGAAGCATGACGTAATGGGGGGGTGTTATCTCTTTTGTCAAAAATCAGCTGTTTTTGATTGAACATTAAATGCCTCCAAATAGTTTTTAATTCACTTCCCGAGCCCCTGGAAGCATGAAAATCACTTTAAACATGCTAATTTTAGCTCTAACACTGATGATCCACCTACAAATGTGAACTGACTTTCAAAAATAAAACATTTGAAAACGGACCATTTTCCACATTTCTGAAGCATGACGTAATGGGGGGGTGTTATCTCTTTTGTCGAAAATCAGCCGTTTTTACTCGAACATTAAATGCCTCCAAATGGTATTTAATTAACTTCCTGGGGTGAAGAAACCCTTTTTTGAGACCTCAGAGTGAGTAAATTGGCCATTTTCATGCACTTTTAACCATTCCATAAATGTTGTGTTTAGGGCCCCTGGAAGCATGAAAATCACTTCAAACATGCTAATTTTAGCTCTAACACTGATGATCCACCTACAAATGTGAACTGACGTTCAAAAATAAAACATTTGAAAACGGACCATTTTCCACATTTCTGAAGCATGACGTAATGGGGCGGTGTTATCTCTTTTGTCAAAAATCTGCTGTTTTTGCTTGAACATTAAATGCCTCCAAATAGTATTTAATTTACTTCCCGAGCCCCTGGAAGCATGAAAATCACTTTAAACGTGCTAATTTTAGCTCTAACACTGATGATCCACCTACAAATGTGAACTGACTTTCAAAAATAAAACATTTGAAAACGGACCATTTTCCACATTTCTGAAGCATGACGTAATGGTAGGGTGTTATCTCTTTTGTCGAAAATCAGCCGTTTTTGCTCGAACATTAAATGCCTCCAAATGGTATTTAATTAACTTCCCGGGGTGAAGAAACCCTTTTTGAGAACTCAGAGTGAGTAAATTGGCCATTTTCATGCACTTTTAACCATTCCATAAATCTTGTGTTTAGGGCCCCTGGAAACCTGAAAATCACTTTAAACATGCTAATTTTAGCTCTAACACTGATGATCCACCTACAAATGTGAACTGATGTTCAAAAATAAAACATTTGAAAACGGACCATTTTCCACATTTCTGAAGCATGACGAAATGGGAGGGTGTTATCTCTTTTGTCAAAAATCAGCTGTTTTTGCTTGAACATTAAATGCCTCCAAATAGTATTTAATTCACTTCCCGAGCCCCTGGAAGCATGAAAATCACTTTAAACATGCTAATTTTAGCTCTAACACTGATGATCCACCTACAAATGTGAACTGACGTTCAAAAATAAAACATTTGAAAACGGACCATTTTCCACATTTCTGAAGCATGACGTAATGGTAGGGTGTTATTTTTTTTGTCGAAAATCAGCCGTTTTTGCTCGAACATTAAATGCCTCCAAATGGTATTTAATTAACTTCCCGGGGTGAAGAAACCCTTTTTGAGAACTCAGAGTGAGTAAATTGGCCATTTTCATGCACTTTTAACCATTCCATAAATCTTGTGTTTAGGGCCCCTGGAAGCCTGAAAATCACTTTAAACATGCTAATTTTAGCTCTAACACTGATGATCCACCTACAATTGTGAACTGAAGTTCAAAAATAAAACATTTGAAAACGGACCATTTTCCACATTTCTGAAGCATGACGAAATGGGGGGGGTGTTATCTCTTTTGTCGAAAATCAGCCGTTTTTTCTCGAACATTAAATGCCTCCAAATGGTATTTAATTAACTTCCCGGGGTGAAGAAACCCTTTTTGAGAACTCAGAGTGAGTAAATTGGCCATTTTCATGCACTTTTAACCATTCCATAAATCTTGTGTTTAGGGACCCTGGAAGCATAAAAATCACTTTAAACATGCTAATTTTAGCTCTAACACTGATGATCCACCTACAAATGTGAACTGACGTTCAAAAATAAAACATTTGAAAACAGACCATTTTCCACATTTCTGAAGCATGACGTAATGGGGGGGTGTTATCTCTTTTGTCAAAAATCAGCTGTTTTTGATTGAACATTAAATGCCTCCAAATAGTATTTAATTCACTTCCCGAGCCCCTGGAAGCATGAAAATCACTTTAAACATGCTAATTTTAGTTCTAACACTGATGATCCACCTACAAATGTAAACTGACGTTCAAAAATAAAACATTTGAAAATGGACCATTTTCCACATTTCTGAAGCATGGCGTAATGGGGGGGTGTTATCTCTTTTGTCGAAAATCAGCCGTTTTTGCTCGAACATTAAATGCCTCCAAATGGTATTTAATTAACTTCCCGGGGTGAAGAAACCCTTTTTGAGAACTCAGAGTGAGTAAATGGGCCATTTTCATGCCCTTTTAACCATTCCATAAATCTTGTGTTTAGGGCCCCTGGAAGCATGAAAATCACTTTAAACATGCTAATTTTAGCTCTAACACTGATGATCCACCTACAAATGTGAACTGACGTTCAAAAATAAAACATTTGAAAACGGACCATTTTCCACATTTCTGAAGCATGATGTAATGGGGGGGTGTTATCTCTTTTGTCAAAAATCAGCTGTTTTTGCTTGAACATTAAATGCCTCCAAATAGTATTTAATTCACTTCCCGAGCCCCTGGAAGCATGAAAATAACTTTAAACATGCTAATTTTAGCTCTAACACTGATGATCCACCTACAAATGTGAACTGACGTTCAAAAATAAAACATTTGAAAACGGACCATTTTCCACATTTCTGAAGCATGACGTAATGGGGGGTGTTATCTCTTTTGTCGAAAATCAGCCGTTTTTTCTCGAACATTAAATGCCTCCAAATGGTATTTAATTAACTTCCCGGGGTGAAGAAACCCTTTTTGAGAACTCAGAGTGAGTAAATTGGCCATTTTCATGCACTTTTAACCATTCCATAAATCTTGTGTTTAGGGCCCCTGGAAGCATAAAAATCACTTTAAACATGCTAATTTTAGCTCTAACACTGATGATCCACCTACAAATGTGAACTGACGTTCAAAAATAAAACATTTGAAAACAGACCATTTTCCACATTTCTGAAGCATGACGTAATGGGGGGTGTTATCTCTTTTGTCAAAAATCAGCTGTTTTTGATTGAACATTAAATGCCTCCAAATACTATTTAATTCACTTCCCGAGCCCCTGGAAGCATGAAAATCACTTTAAACATGCTAATTTTAGCTCTAACACTGATGATCCACCTACAAATGTGAACTGACGTTCAAAAATAAAACATTTGAAAATGGACCATTTTCCACATTTCTGAAGCATGACGTAATGGGGGGGTGTTATCTCTTTTGCCGAAAATCAGCCGTTTTTGCTCGAACATTAAATGCCTCCAAATGGTATTTAATTAACTTCCCGGGGTGAAGAAACCCTTTTTGAGAACTCAGAGTGAGTAAATTGGCCATTTTCATGCACTTTTAACTATTCCATAAATCTTGTGTTTAGGGCCCCTGGAAGCATGAAAATCACTTTAAACATGCTAATTTTAGCTCTAACACTGATGATCCACCTACAAATGTGAACTGACGTTCAAAAATAAAACATTTGAAAACGGACCATTTTCCACATTTCTGAAGCATGACGTAATAGGGGGTGTCATCTCTTTTGTCGAAAATCAGCCGTTTTTGCTCGAACATTAAATGCCTCCAAATGGTATTTAATTAACTTCCTGGGGTGAAGAAACCCTTTTTTGAGACCTCAGAGTGAGTAAATTGGCCATTTTCATGCACTTTTAACCATTCCATAAATGTTGTGTTTAGGGCCCCTGGAAGCATGAAAATCACTTTAAACATGGTAATTTTAGCTCTAACACTGATGATCCACCTACAAATGTGAACTGACGTTCAAAAATAAAACATTTGAAAACGGACCATTTTCCACATTTCTGAAGCATGACGTAATGGGGCGGTGTTATCTCTTTTGTCAAAAATCAGCTGTTTTTGCTTGAACATTAAATGCCTCCAAATAGTATTTAATTTACTTCCCGAGCCCCTGGAAGCATGAAAATCACTTTAAACATGCTAATTTTAGCTCTAACACTGATGATCCACCTACAAATGTGAACTGACGTTCAAAAATAAAACATTTGAAAACGGACCATTTTCCACATTTCTGAAGCATGACGTAGTGGTAGGGTGTTATCTCTTTTGTCGAAAATCAGCGGTTTTTGCTCGAACATTAAATGCCTCCAAATGGTATTTAATTAACTTCCCGGGGTGAAGAAACCCTTTTTGAGAACTCAGAGTGAGTAAATTGGCCATTTTCATGCACTTTTAACCATTCCATAAATCTTGTGTTTAGGGCCCCTGGAAGCCTGAAAATCACTTTCAACATGCTAATTTTAGCTCTAACACTGATGACCCACCTACAAATGTGAACTGACGTTCAAAAATAAAACATTTGAAAACGGACCATTTTCCACATTTCTGAAGCATGACGAAATGGGGGGGTGTTATCTCTTTTGTCAAAAATCTGCTGTTTTTGCTTGAACATTAAATGCCTCCAAATAGTATTTAATTCACTTCCTGAGCCCCTGGAAGCATGAAAATCACTTTAAACATGCTAATTTTAGCTCTAACACTGATGATCCACCTACAAATGTGAACTGACGTTCAAAAATAAAACATTTGAAAACGGACCATTTTCCACATTTCTGAAGCATGACGTAATGGTAGGGTGTTATCTCTTTTGTCGAAAATCAGCCGTTTTTGCTCGAACATTAAATGCCTCCAAATGGTATTTAATTAACTTCCCGGGGTGAAGAAACCCTTTTTGAGAACTCAGAGTGAGTAAATTGGCCATTTTCATGCACTTTTAACCATTCCATAAATCTTGTGTTTAGGGCCCCTGGAAGCATGAAAATCACTTTAAACATGCTAATTTTAGCTCTAACACTGATGATCCACCTACAAATGTGAACTGACGTTCAAAAATAAAACATTTGAAAACGGACCATTTTCCACATTTCTGAAGCATGACGTAATGGGGGGGTGTTATCTCTTTTGTCGAAAATCAGCCGTTTTTGCTCGAACATTAAATGCCTCCAAATGGTATTTAATTAACTTCCCGGGGTGAAGAAACCCTTTTTGAGAACTCAGAGTGAGTAAATTGGCCATTTTCATGCACTTTTAACCATTCCATAAATCTTGTGTTTAGGGCCCCTGGAAGCCTGAAAATCACTTTAAACATGCTAATTTTAGCTCTAACACTGATGATCCACCTACAAATGTGAACTGACGTTCAAAAATAAAACATTTGAAAACGGACCATTTTCCACATTTCTGAAGCATGACGAAATGGGGGGGGTGTTATCTCTTTTGTCAAAAATCAGCTGTTTTTGCTTGAACATTAATTGCCTCAAAATAGTATTTAATTCACTTCCCGAGCCCCTGGAAACATGAAAATCACTTTAAACATGCTAATTTTAGCTCTAACACTGATGATCCACCTACAAATGTGAACTGACGTTCAAAAATAAAACATTTGAAAACGGACCATTTTCCACATTTCTGAAGCATGACGTAATGGTAGGGTGTTATCTCTTTTGTCGAAAATCAGCCGTTTTTGCTCGAACATTAAATGCCTCCAAATGGTATTTAATTAACTTCCCGGGGTGAAGAAACCCTTTTTGAGAACTCAGAGTGAGTAAATTGGCCATTTTCATGCACTTTTAACCATTCCATAAATCTTGTGTTTAGGGCCCCTGGAAGCCTGAAAATCACTTTAAACATGCTAATTTTAGCTCTAACACTGATGATCCACCTACAAATGTGAACTGACGTTCAAAAATAAAACATTTGAAAACGGACCATTTTTCACATTTCTGAAGCATGACGTAATGGGGGGGTGTTATCTCTTTTGTCAAAAATCAGCTGTTTTTGCTTGAACATTAAATGCCTCCAAATAGTATTTAATTTACTTCCAGAGCCCCTGGAAGCATGAAAATCACTTTAAACATGCTAATTTTAGCTCTAACACTGATGATCCACCTACAAATGTGAACTGACGTTCAAAAATAAAACATTTGAAAACGGTCCATTTTCCACATTTCTGAAGCATGACGTAATGGTAGGGTGTTATCTCTTTTGTCGAAAATCAGCCGTTTTTGCTCGAACATTAAATGCCTCCAAATGGTATTTAATTAACTTCCCGGGGTGAAGAAACCCTTTTTGAGAACTCAGAGTGAGTAAATTGGCCATTTTCATGCACTTTTAATCATTCCATAAATCTTGTGTTTAGGGCCCCTGGTAGCCTGAAAATCACTTTAAACATGCTAATTTTAGCTCTAACACTGATGATCCACCTACAAATGTGAACTGACGTTCAAAAATAAAACATTTGAAAACGGACCATTTTCCACATTTCTGAAGCATGACGAAATGGGGGGGTGTTATCTCTTTTGTCAAAAATCAGCTGTTTTTTCTTGAACATTAAATGCCTCCAAATAGTATTTAATTCACTTCCCGAGCCCCTGGAAGCATGAAAATCACTTTAAACATGCTAATTTTAGCTCTAACACTGATGATCCACCTACAAATGTGAACTGACGTTCAAAAATAAAACATTTGAAAACGGACCATTTTCCACATTTCTGAAGCATGACGTAATGGGGGGGTGTTATCTCTTTTGTCGAAAATCAGCCGTTTTTGCTCGAACATTAAATGCCTCCAAATGGTATTTAATTAACTTCCCGGGGTGAAGAAACCCTTTTTGAGAACTCAGAGTGAGTAAATTGGCCATTTTCATGCACTTTTAACCATTCCATAAATCTTGTGTTTAGGGCCCCTGGAAGCATGAAAATCACTTTAAACATGCTAATTTTAGCTCTAACACTGATGATCCACCTACAAATGTGAACTGACGTTCAAAAATAAAACATTTGAAAACGGACCATTTTCCACATTTCTGAAGCATGACGTAATGGGGGGTGTTATCTCTTTTGTCAAAAATCAGCTGTTTTTGATTGAACATTAAATGCCTCCAAATAGTATTTAATTCACTTCCCGAGCCCCTGGAAGCATGAAAATCACTTTAAACATGCTAATTTTAGCTCTAACACTGATGATCCACCTACAAATGTGAACTGACGTTCAAAAATAAAACATTTGAAAACGGACCATTTTCCACATTTCTGAAGCATGACGTAATGGGGGGGTGTTATCTCTTTTGTCGAAAATCAGCCGTTTTTGCTCGAACATTAAATGCCTCCAAATGGTATTTAATTAACTTCCTGGGGTGAAGAAACCCTTTTTTGAGACCTCAGAGTGAGTAAATTGGCCATTTTCATGCACTTTTAACCATTCCATAAATGTTGTGTTTAGGGCCCCTGGAAGCATGAAAATCACTTTAAACATGGTAATTTTAGCTCTAACACTGATGATCCACCTACAAATGTGAACTGACGTTCAAAAATAAAACATTTGAAAACGGACCATTTTCCACATTTCTGAAGCATGACGTAATGGGGCGGTGTTATCTCTTTTGTCAAAAATCAGCTGTTTTTGCTTGAACATTAAATGCCTCCAAATAGTATTTAATTTATTTCCCGAGCCCCTGGAAGCATGAAAATCACTTTAAACATGCTAATTTTAGCTCTAACACTGATGATCCACCTACAAATGTGAACTGACGTTCAAAAATAAAACATTTGAAAACGGACCATTTTCCACATTTCTGAAGCATGACATAATGGTAGGGTGTTATCTCTTTTGTCGAAAATCAGCCGTTTTTGCTCGAACATTAAATGCCTCCAAATGGTATTTAATTAACTTCCCGGGGTGAAGAAACCCTTTTTGAGAACTCAGAGTGAGTAAATTGGCCATTTTCATGCACTTTTAACCATTCCATAAATCTTGTGTTTAGGGCCACTGGAAGCCTGAAAATCACTTTAAACATGCTAATTTTAGCTCTAACACTGATGACCCACCTACAAATGTGAACTGACGTTCAAAAATAAAACATTTGAAAACGGACCATTTTCCACATTTCTGAAGCATGACGAAATGGGGGGGTGTTATCTCTTTTGTCAAAAATCAGCTGTTTTTGCTTGAACATTAAATGCCTCCAAATAGTATTTAATTCACTTCCTGAGCCCCTGGAAGCATGAAAATCACTTTAAACATGCTAATTTTAGCTCTAACACTGATGATCCACCTACAAATGTGAACTGACGTTCAAAAATAAAACATTTGAAAACGGACCATTTTCCACATTTCTGAAGCATGACGTAATGGTAGGGTGTTATCTCTTTTGTCGAAAATCAGCCGTTTTTGCTCGAACATTAAATGCCTCCAAATGGTATTTAATTAACTTCCCGGGGTGAAGAAACCCTTTTTGAGAACTCAGAGTGAGTATATTGGCCATTTTCATGCACTTTTAACCATTCCATAAATCTTGTGTTTAGGGCCCCTGGAAGCCTGAAAATCACTTTAAACATGCTAATTTTAGCTCTAACACTGATGATCCACCTACAAATGTGAACTGACGTTCAAAAATAAAACATTTGAAAACGGACCATTTTCCACATTTCTGAAGCATGACGAAATGGGGGGGTGTTATCTCTTTTGTCAAAAATCAGCTGTTTTTGCTTGAACATTAAATGCCTCCAAATAGTATTTAATTCACTTCCCGAGCCCCTGGAAGCATGAAAATCACTTTAAACATGCTAATTTTAGCTCTAACACTGATGATCCACCTACAAATGTGAACTAACGTTCAAAAATAAAACATTTGAAAATGGACCATTTTCCACATTTCTGAAGCATGACGTAATGGGGGGGTGTTATCTCTTTTGTCGAAAATCAGCCGTTTTTGCTCGAACATTAAATGCCTCCAAATGGTATTTAATTAACTTCCCGGGGTGAAGAAACCCTTTTTGAGAACTCAGAGTGAGTAAATTGGCCATTTTCATGCACTTTTAACCATTCCATAAATCTTGTGTTTAGGGCCCCTGGAAGCATGAAAATCACTTTAAACATGCTAATTTTAGCTCTAACACTGATGATCCACCTACAAATGTGAACTGACGTTCAAAAATAAAACATTTGAAAACGGACCATTTTCCACATTTCTGAAGCATGACGTAATGGGGGGGTGTTATCTCTTTTGTCGAAAATCAGCCGTTTTTGCTCGAACATTAAATGCCTCCAAATGGTATTTAATTAACTTCCCGGGGTGAAGAAACCCTTTTTGAGAACTCAGAGTGAGTAAATTGGCCATTTTCATGCACTTTTAACCATTCCATAAATCTTGTGTTTAGGGCCCCTGGAAGCCTGAAAATCACTTTAAACATGCTAATTTTAGCTCTAACACTGATGATCCACCTACAAATGTGAACTGACGTTCAAAAATAAAACATTTGAAAACGGACCATTTTCCACATTTCTGAAGCATGACGAAATGGGGGGGGTGTTATCTCTTTTGTCAAAAATCAGCTGTTTTTGCTTGAACATTAATTGCCTCAAAATAGTATTTAATTCACTTCCCGAGCCCCTGGAAACATGAAAATCACTTTAAACATGCTAATTTTAGCTCTAACACTGATGATCCACCTACAAATGTGAACTGACGTTCAAAAATAAAACATTTGAAAACGGACCATTTTCCACATTTCTGAAGCATGACGTAATGGTAGGGTGTTATCTCTTTTGTCGAAAATCAGCCGTTTTTGCTCGAACATTAAATGCCTCCAAATGGTATTTAATTAACTTCCCGGGGTGAAGAAACCCTTTTTGAGAACTCAGAGTGAGTAAATTGGCCATTTTCATGCACTTTTAACCATTCCATAAATCTTGTGTTTAGGGCCCCTGGAAGCCTGAAAATCACTTTAAACATGCTAATTTTAGCTCTAACACTGATGATCCACCTACAAATGTGAACTGACGTTCAAAAATAAAACATTTGAAAACGGACCATTTTTCACATTTCTGAAGCATGACGTAATGGGGGGGTGTTATCTCTTTTGTCAAAAATCAGCTGTTTTTGCTTGAACATTAAATGCCTCCAAATAGTATTTAATTTACTTCCAGAGCCCCTGGAAGCATGAAAATCACTTTAAACATGCTAATTTTAGCTCTAACACTGATGATCCACCTACAAATGTGAACTGACGTTCAAAAATAAAACATTTGAAAACGGTCCATTTTCCACATTTCTGAAGCATGACGTAATGGTAGGGTGTTATCTCTTTTGTCGAAAATCAGCCGTTTTTGCTCGAACATTAAATGCCTCCAAATGGTATTTAATTAACTTCCCGGGGTGAAGAAACCCTTTTTGAGAACTCAGAGTGAGTAAATTGGCCATTTTCATGCACTTTTAATCATTCCATAAATCTTGTGTTTAGGGCCCCTGGTAGCCTGAAAATCACTTTAAACATGCTAATTTTAGCTCTAACACTGATGATCCACCTACAAATGTGAACTGACGTTCAAAAATAAAACATTTGAAAACGGACCATTTTCCACATTTCTGAAGCATGACGAAATGGGGGGGTGTTATCTCTTTTGTCAAAAATCAGCTGTTTTTTCTTGAACATTAAATGCCTCCAAATAGTATTTAATTCACTTCCCGAGCCCCTGGAAGCATGAAAATCACTTTAAACATGCTAATTTTAGCTCTAACACTGATGATCCACCTACAAATGTGAACTGACGTTCAAAAATAAAACATTTGAAAACGGACCATTTTCCACATTTCTGAAGCATGACGTAATGGGGGGGTGTTATCTCTTTTGTCGAAAATCAGCCGTTTTTGCTCGAACATTAAATGCCTCCAAATGGTATTTAATTAACTTCCCGGGGTGAAGAAACCCTTTTTGAGAACTCAGAGTGAGTAAATTGGCCATTTTCATGCACTTTTAACCATTCCATAAATCTTGTGTTTAGGGCCCCTGGAAGCATGAAAATCACTTTAAACATGCTAATTTTAGCTCTAACACTGATGATCCACCTACAAATGTGAACTGACGTTCAAAAATAAAACATTTGAAAACGGACCATTTTCCACATTTCTGAAGCATGACGTAATGGGGGGTGTTATCTCTTTTGTCAAAAATCAGCTGTTTTTGATTGAACATTAAATGCCTCCAAATAGTATTTAATTCACTTCCCGAGCCCCTGGAAGCATGAAAATCACTTTAAACATGCTAATTTTAGCTCTAACACTGATGATCCACCTACAAATGTGAACTGACGTTCAAAAATAAAACATTTGAAAACGGACCATTTTCCACATTTCTGAAGCATGACGTAATGGGGGGGTGTTATCTCTTTTGTCGAAAATCAGCCGTTTTTGCTCGAACATTAAATGCCTCCAAATGGTATTTAATTAACTTCCTGGGGTGAAGAAACCCTTTTTTGAGACCTCAGAGTGAGTAAATTGGCCATTTTCATGCACTTTTAACCATTCCATAAATGTTGTGTTTAGGGCCCCTGGAAGCATGAAAATCACTTTAAACATGGTAATTTTAGCTCTAACACTGATGATCCACCTACAAATGTGAACTGACGTTCAAAAATAAAACATTTGAAAACGGACCATTTTCCACATTTCTGAAGCATGACGTAATGGGGCGGTGTTATCTCTTTTGTCAAAAATCAGCTGTTTTTGCTTGAACATTAAATGCCTCCAAATAGTATTTAATTTATTTCCCGAGCCCCTGGAAGCATGAAAATCACTTTAAACATGCTAATTTTAGCTCTAACACTGATGATCCACCTACAAATGTGAACTGACGTTCAAAAATAAAACATTTGAAAACGGACCATTTTCCACATTTCTGAAGCATGACATAATGGTAGGGTGTTATCTCTTTTGTCGAAAATCAGCCGTTTTTGCTCGAACATTAAATGCCTCCAAATGGTATTTAATTAACTTCCCGGGGTGAAGAAACCCTTTTTGAGAACTCAGAGTGAGTAAATTGGCCATTTTCATGCACTTTTAACCATTCCATAAATCTTGTGTTTAGGGCCACTGGAAGCCTGAAAATCACTTTAAACATGCTAATTTTAGCTCTAACACTGATGACCCACCTACAAATGTGAACTGACGTTCAAAAATAAAACATTTGAAAACGGACCATTTTCCACATTTCTGAAGCATGACGAAATGGGGGGGTGTTATCTCTTTTGTCAAAAATCAGCTGTTTTTGCTTGAACATTAAATGCCTCCAAATAGTATTTAATTCACTTCCTGAGCCCCTGGAAGCATGAAAATCACTTTAAACATGCTAATTTTAGCTCTAACACTGATGATCCACCTACAAATGTGAACTGACGTTCAAAAATAAAACATTTGAAAACGGACCATTTTCCACATTTCTGAAGCATGACGTAATGGTAGGGTGTTATCTCTTTTGTCGAAAATCAGCCGTTTTTGCTCGAACATTAAATGCCTCCAAATGGTATTTAATTAACTTCCCGGGGTGAAGAAACCCTTTTTGAGAACTCAGAGTGAGTATATTGGCCATTTTCATGCACTTTTAACCATTCCATAAATCTTGTGTTTAGGGCCCCTGGAAGCCTGAAAATCACTTTAAACATGCTAATTTTAGCTCTAACACTGATGATCCACCTACAAATGTGAACTGACGTTCAAAAATAAAACATTTGAAAACGGACCATTTTCCACATTTCTGAAGCATGACGAAATGGGGGGGTGTTATCTCTTTTGTCAAAAATCAGCTGTTTTTGCTTGAACATTAAATGCCTCCAAATAGTATTTAATTCACTTCCCGAGCCCCTGGAAGCATGAAAATCACTTTAAACATGCTAATTTTAGCTCTAACACTGATGATCCACCTACAAATGTGAACTAACGTTCAAAAATAAAACATTTGAAAATGGACCATTTTCCACATTTCTGAAGCATGACGTAATGGGGGGGTGTTATCTCTTTTGTCGAAAATCAGCCGTTTTTGCTCGAACATTAAATGCCTCCAAATGGTATTTAATTAACTTCCCGGGGTGAAGAAACCCTTTTTGAGAACTCAGAGTGAGTAAATTGGCCATTTTCATGCACTTTTAACCATTCCATAAATCTTGTGTTTAGGGCCCCTGGAAGCATGAAAATCACTTTAAACATGCTAATTTTAGCTCTAACACTGATGATCCACCTACAAATGTGAACTGACGTTCAAAAATAAAACATTTGAAAATGGACCATTTTCCACATTTCTGAAGCATGACGTAATGGGGGGGTGTTATCTCTTTTGTCAAAAATCAGCTGTTTTTGATTGAACATTAAATGCCTCCAAATAGTATTTAATTCACTTCCCGAGCCCCTGGAAGCATGAAAATCACTTTAAACATGCTAATTTTAGCTCTAACACTGATGATCCACCTACAAATGTGAACTGACGTTCAAAAATAAAACATTTGAAAACGGACCATTTTCCACATTTCTGAAGCATGACGTAATAGGGCGGTGTTATCTCTTGTCGAAAATCAGCCGTTTTTGCTCGAACATTAAATGCCTCCAAATGGTATTTAATTAACTTCCTGGGGTGAAGAAACCCTTTTTTGAGAACTCAGAGTGAGTAAATTGGCCATTTTCATGCACTTTTAACCATTCCATAAATGTTGTGTTTAGGGCCCCTGGAAGCATGAAAATCACTTTAAACATGCTAATTTTAGCTCTAACACTGATGATCCACCTACAAATGTGAACTGACGTTCAAAAATAAAACATTTGAAAATGGACCATTTTCCACATTTCCGAAGCATGACGTAATGGGGGGGTGTTATCTCTTTTGTCAAAAATCAGCTGTTTTTGCTTGAACATTAAATGCCTCCAAATAGTATTTAATTTACTTCCCGAGCCCCTGGAAGCATGAAAATCACTTTAAACATGCTAATTTTAGCTCTAACACTGATGATCCACCTACAAATGTGAACTGACGTTCAAAAATAAAACATTTGAAAACGGACCATTTTCCACATTTCTGAAGCATGACGTAATGGTAGGGTGTTATCTCTTTTGTCGAAAATCAGCCGTTTTTGCTCGAACATTAAATGCCTCCAAATGGTATTTAATTAACTTCCCGGGGTGAAGAAACCCTTTTTGAGAACTCAGAGTGAGTAAATTGGCCATTTTCATGCACTTTTAACCATTCCATAAATCTTGTGTTTAGGGCCCCTGGAAGCCTGAAAATCACTTTAAACATGCTAATTTTAGCTCTAACACTGATGATCCACCTACAAATGTGAACTGACGTTCAAAAATAAAACATTTGAAAACGGACCATTTTCCACATTTCTGAAGCATGACGAAATGGGGGGGTGTTATCTCTTTTGTCAAAAATCAGCTGTTTTTGCTTGAACATTAAATGCCTCCAAATAGTATTTAATTCACTTCCCGAGCCCCTGGAAGCATGAAAATCACTTTAAACATGCTAATTTTAGCTCTAACACTGATGATCCACCTACAAATGTGAACTAACGTTCAAAAAAAAACATTTGAAAATGGACCATTTTCCACATTTCTGAAGCATGACGTAATGGGGGGGGTGTTATCTCTTTTGTCGAAAATCAGCCGTTTTTGCTCGAACATTAAATGCCTCCAAATGGTATTTAATTAACTTCCAGGGGTGAAGAAACCCTTTTTGAGAACTCAGAGTGAGTAAATTGGCCATTTTCATGCACTTTTAACCATTCCATAAATCTTGTGTTTAGGGCCCCTGGAAGCATGAAAATCACTTTAAACATGCTAATTTTAGCTCTAACACTGATGATCCACCTACAAATGTGAACTGACGTTCAAAAATAAAACATTTGAAAACGGACCATTTTCCACATTTCTGAAGCATGACGTAATGGGGGGGTGTTATCTCTTTTGTCAAAAATCAGCTGTTTTTGATTGAACATTAAATGCCTCCAAATAGTATTTAATTCACTTCCCGAGCCCCTGGAAGCATGAAAATCACTTTAAACATGCTAATTTTAGCTCTAACACTGATGATCCACCTACAAATGTGAACTGACGTTCAAAAATAAAACATTTGAAAACGGACCATTTTCCACATTTCTGAAGCATGACGTAATGGGGGGGTGTTATCTCTTTTGTCAAAAATCAGCTGTTTTTGCTTGAACATTAAATGCCTCCAAATAGTATTTAATTCACTTCCAGAGCCCCTGGAAGCATGAAAATCACTTTAAACATGCTAATTTTAGCTCTAACACTGATGATCCACCTACAAATGTGAACTGACGTTCAAAAATAAAACATTTGAAAACGGTCCATTTTCCACATTTCTGAAGCATGACGTAATGGTAGGGTGTTATCTCTTTTGTCGAAAATCAGCCGTTTTTGCTCGAACATTAAATGCCTCCAAATGGTATTTAATTAACTTCCCGGGGTGAAGAAACCCTTTTTGAGAACTCAGAGTGAGTAAATTGGCCATTTTCATGCACTTTTAATCATTCCATAAATCTTGTGTTTAGGGCCCCTGGAAGCCTGAAAATCACTTTAAACATGCTAATTTTAGCTCTAACACTGATGATCCACCTACAAATGTGAACTGACGTTCAAAAATAAAACATTTGAAAACGGACCATTTTCCACATTTCTGAAGCATGACGAAATGGGGGGGTGTTATCTCTTTTGTCAAAAATCAGCTGTTTTTGCTTGAACATTAAATGCCTCCAAATAGTATTTAATTCCCTTCCCGAGCCCCTGGAAGCATGAAAATCACTTTAAACATGCTAATTTTAGCTCTAACACTGATGATCCACCTACAAATGTGAACTGACGTTCAAAAATAAAACATTTGAAAATGGACCATTTTCCACATTTCTGAAGCATGACGTAATGGGGGGTGTTATCTCTTTTGTCGAAAATCAGCCGTTTTTGCTCGAACATTAAATGCCTCCAAATGGTATTTAATTAACTTCCCGGGGTGAAGAAACCCTTTTTGAGAACTCAGAGTGAGTAAATTGGCCATTTTCATGCACTTTTAACCATTCCATAAATCTTGTGTTTAGGGCCCCTGGAAGCATGAAAATCACTTTAAACATGCTAATTTTAGCTCTAACACTGATGATCCACCTACAAATGTGAACTGACGTTCAAAAATAAAACATTTGAAAACGGACCATTTTCCACATTTCTTAAGCATGACGTAATGGGGGGTGTTATCTCTTTTGTCAAAAATCAGCTGTTTTTGATTGAACATTAAATGCCTCCAAATAGTATTTAATTCACTTCCCGAGCCCCTGGAAGCATGAAAATCACTTTAAACATGCTAATTTTAGCTCTAACACTGATGATCCACCTACAAATGTGAACTGACGTTCAAAAATAAAACATTTGAAAACGGACCATTTTCCACATTTCTGAAGCATGACGTAATGGGGGGGTGTTATCTCTTTTGTCGAAAATCAGCCGTTTTTGCTCGAACATTAAATGCCTCCAAATGGTATTTAATTAACTTCCTGTGGTGAAGAAACCCTTTTTTGAGACCTCAGAGTGAGTAAATTGGCCATTTTCATGCACTTTTAACCATTCCATAAATGTTGTGTTTAGGGCCCCTGGAAGCATGAAAATCACTTTAAACATGGTAATTTTAGCTCTAACACTGATGATCCACCTACAAATGTGAACTGACGTTCAAAAATAAAACATTTGAAAACGGACCATTTTCCACATTTCTGAAGCATGACGTAATGGGGCGGTGTTATCTCTTTTGTCAAAAATCAGCTGTTTTTGCTTGAACATTAAATGCCTCCAAATAGTATTTAATTTACTTCCCGAGCCCCTGGAAGCATGAAAATCACTTTAAACATGCTAATTTTAGCTCTAACACTGATGATCCACCTACAAATGTGAACTGACGTTCAAAAATAAAACATTTGAAAACGGACCATTTTCCACATTTCTGAAGCATGACATAATGGTAGGGTGTTATCTCTTTTGTCGAAAATCAGCCGTTTTTGCTCGAACATTAAATGCCTCCAAATGGTATTTAATTAACTTCCCGGGGTGAAGAAACCCTTTTTGAGAACTCAGAGTGAGTAAATTGGCCATTTTCATGCACTTTTAACCATTCCATAAATCTTGTGTTTAGGGCCCCTGGAAGCCTGAAAATCACTTTAAACATGCTAATTTTAGCTCTAACACTGATGACCCACCTACAAATGTGAACTGACGTTCAAAAATAAAACATTTGAAAACGGACCATTTTCCACATTTCTGAAGCATGACGAAATGGGGAGGTGTTATCTCTTTTGTCAAAAATCAGCTGTTTTTGCTTGAACATTAAATGCCTCCAAATAGTATTTAATTCACTTCCTGAGCCCCTGGAAGCATGAAAATCACTTTAAACATGCTAATTTTAGCTCTAACACTGATGATCCACCTACAAATGTGAACTGACGTTCAAAAATAAAACATTTGAAAACGGACCATTTTCCACATTTCTGAAGCATGACGTAATGGTAGGGTGTTATCTCTTTTGTCGAAAATCAGCCGTTTTTGCTCGAACATTAAATGCCTCCAAATGGTATTTAATTAACTTCCCGGGGTGAAGAAACCCTTTTTGAGAACTCAGAGTGAGTAAATTGGCCATTTTCATGCACTTTTAACCATTCCATAAATCTTGTCTTTAGGGCCCCTGGAAGCATGAAAATCACTTTAAACATGCTAATTTTAGCTCTAACACTGATGATCCAACTACAAATGTGAACTGACGTTCAAAAATAAAACATTTGAAAACGGACCATTTTCCACATTTCTGAAGCATGACGTAATGGGGGGGTGTTATCTCTTTTGTCGAAAATCAGCCGTTTTTGCTCGAACATTAAATGCCTCCAAATGGTATTTAATTAACTTCCCGGGGTGAAGAAACCCTTTTTGAGAACTCAGAGTGAGTAAATTGCCATTTTCATGCACTTTTAACCATTCCATAAATCTTGTGTTTAGGGCCCCTGGAAGCCTGAAAATCACTTTAAACATGCTAATTTTAGCTCTAACACTGATGATCCACCTACAAATGTGAACTGACGTTCAAAAATAAAACATTTGAAAACGGACCATTTTCCACATTTCTGAAGCATGACGAAATGGGGGGGGTGTTATCTCTTTTGTCAAAAATCAGCTGTTTTTGCTTGAACATTAAATGCCTCCAAATAGTATTTAATTCACTTCCCGAGCCCCTGGAAACATGAAAATCACTTTAAACATGCTAATTTTAGCTCTAACACTGATGATCCACCTACAAATGTGAACTGACGTTCAAAAATAAAACATTTGAAAACGGACCATTTTCCACATTTCTGAAGCATGACGTAATGGTAGGGTGTTATCTCTTTTGTCGAAAATCAGCCGTTTTTGCTCGAACATTAAATGCCTCCAAATGGTATTTAATTAACTTCCCGGGGTGAAGAAACCCTTTTTGAGAACTCAGAGTGAGTAAATTGGCCATTTTCATGCACTTTTAACCATTCCATAAATCTTGTGTTTAGGGCCCCTGGAAGCCTGAAAATCACTTTAAACATGCTAATTTTAGCTCTAACACTGATGATCCACCTACAAATGTGAACTGACGTTCAAAAATAAAACATTTGAAAACGGACCATTTTCCACATTTCTGAAGCATGACGTAATGGGGGGGTGTTATCTCTTTTGTCAAAAATCAGCTGTTTTTGATTGAACATTAAATGCCTCCAAATAGTATTTAATTCACTTCCCGAGCCCCTGGAAGCATAAAAATCACTTTAAACATGCTAATTTTAGCTCTAACACTGATGATCCACCTACAAATGTGAACTGACGTTCAAAAATAAAACATTTGAAAACGGACCATTTTCCACATTTCTGAAGCATGACGTAATAGGGGGGTGTTATCTCTTTTGTCGAAAATCAGCCGTTTTTGCTCGAACATTAAATGCCTCCAAATGGTATTTAATTAACTTCCTGGGGTGAAGAAACCCTTTTTTGAGAACTCAGAGTGAGTAAATTGGCCATTTTCATGCACTTTTAACCATTCCATAAATGTTGTGTTTAGGGCCCCTGGAAGCATGAAAATCACTTTAAACATGCTAATTTTAGCTCTAACACTGATGATCCACCTACAAATGTGAACTGACGTTCAAAAATAAAACATTTGAAAACGGACCATTTTCCACATTTCCGAAGCATGACGTAATGGGGGGGTGTTATCTCTTTTGTCAAAAATCAGCTGTTTTTGCTTGAACATTAAATGCCTCCAAATAGTATTTAATTTACTTCCCGAGCCCCTGGAAGCATGAAAATCACTTTAAACATGCTAATTTTAGCTCTAACACTGATGATCCACCTACAAATGTGAACTGACGTTCAAAAATAAAACATTTGAAAACGGACCATTTTCCACATTTCTGAAGCATGACGTAATGGTAGGGTGTTATCTCTTTTGTCAAAAATCAGCTGTTTTTGCTTGAACATTAAATGCCTCCAAATAGTATTTAATTCACTTCCCGAGCCCCTGGAAGAATTAAAATCACTTTAAACATGCTAATTTTAGCTCTAACACTGATGATCCACCTACAAATGTGAACTGACGTTCAAAAATAAAACATTTGAAAACGGACCATTTTCCACATTTCTGAAGCATGACGTAATGGTAGGGTGTTATCTCTTTTGTCGAAAATCAGCCGTTTTTGCTCGAACATTAAATGCCTCCAAATGGTATTTAATTAACTTCCCGGGGTGAAGAAACCCTTTTTGAGAACTCAGAGTGAGTAAATTGGCCATTTTCATGCACTTTTAACCATTCCATAAATCTTGTGTTTAGGGCCCCTGGAAGCCTGAAAATCACTTTAAACATGCTAATTTTAGCTCTAACACTGATGATCCACCTACAAATGTGAACTGACGTTCAAAAATAAAACATTTGAAAACGGACCATTTTCCACATTTCTGAAGCATGACGAAATGGGGGGTGTTATCTCTTTTGTCGAAAATCAGCCGTTTTTTCTCGAACATTAAATGCCTCCAAATGGTATTTAATTAACTTCCCGGGGTGAAGAAACCCTTTTTGAGAACTCAGAGTGAGTAAATTGGCCATTTTCATGCACTTTTAACCATTCCATAAATCTTGTGTTTAGGGACCCTGGAAGCATAAAAATCACTTTAAACATGCTAATTTTAGCTCTAACACTGATGATCCACCTACAAATGTGAACTGACGTTCAAAAATAAAACATTTGAAAACAGACCATTTTCCACATTTCTGAAGCATGACGTAATGGGGGGGTGTTATCTCTTTTGTCAAAAATCAGCTGTTTTTGCTTGAACATTAAATGCCTCCAAATAGTATTTAATTTACTTCCCGAGCCCCTGGAAGCATGAAAATCACTTTAAACATGCTAATTTTAGCTCTAACACTGATGATCCACCTACAAATGTGAACTGACGTTCAAAAATAAAACATTTGAAAACGGACCATTTTCCACATTTCTGAAGCATGACGTAATGGTAGGGTGTTATCTCTTTTGTCGAAAATCAGCCGTTTTTGCTCGAACATTAAATGCCTCCAAATGGTATTTAATTAACTTCCCGGGGTGAAGAAACCCTTTTTGAGAACTCAGAGTGAGTAAATTGGCCATTTTCATGCACTTTTAACCATTCCATAAATCTTGTGTTTAGGGCCCCTGGAAGCCTGAAAATCACTTTAAACATGCTAATTTTAGCTCTAACACTGATGACCCACCTACAAATGTGAACTGACGTTCAAAAATAAAACATTTGAAAACGGACCATTTTCCACATTTCTGAAGCATGACGAAATGGGGGGTGTTATCTCTTTTGTCAAAAATCAGCTGTTTTTGCTTGAACATTAAATGCCTC
Source organism: Lissotriton vulgaris (assembly GCF_964263255.1). Classification (NCBI taxonomy): domain Eukaryota; kingdom Metazoa; phylum Chordata; class Amphibia; order Caudata; family Salamandridae; genus Lissotriton; species Lissotriton vulgaris. Next base: position 144,166 of record NW_028255422.1, on the reverse strand, counting down.
CAAATAGTATTTAATTCACTTCCTGAGCCCCTGGAAGCATGAAAATCACTTTAAACATGCTAATTTTAGCTCTAACACTGATGATCCACCTACAAATGTGAACTGACGTTCAAAAATAAAACATTTGAAAACGGACCATTTTCCACATTTCTGAAGCATGACGTAATGGTAGGGTGTTATCTCTTTTGTCGAAAATCAGCCGTTTTTGCTCGAACATTAAATGCCTCCAAATGGTATTTAATTAACTTCCCGGGGTGAAGAAACCCTTTTTGAGAACTCAGAGTGAGTAAATTGGCCATTTTCATGCACTTTTAACCATTCCATAAATCTTGTGTTTAGGGCCCCTGGAAGCATGAAAATCACTTTAAACATGCTAATTTTAGCTCTAACACTAATGATCCACCTACAAATGTGAACTGACGTTCAAAAATAAAACATTTGAAAACGGACCATTTTCCACATTTCTGAAGCATGACGTAATGGGGGGGTGTTATCTCTTTTGTCGAAAATCAGCTGTTTTTGCTCGAGCATTAAATGCCTCCAAATGGTATTTAATTAACTTCCTGGGGTGAAGAAACCCTTTTTGAGAACTTAGAGTGAGTAAATTGGCCATTTTCATGCACTTTTAACCATTCCATAAATCTTGTGTTTAGGGCCCCTGGAAGCCTGAAAATCACTTTAAACATGCTAATTTTAGCTAGCTCTAACACTGATGATCCACCTACAAATGTGAACTGACGTTCAAAAATAAAACATTTGAAAACGGACCATTTTCCACATTTCTGAAGCATGACGTAATGGTAGGGTGTTATCTCTTTTGTCGAAAATCAGCCGTTTTTGCTCGAACATTAAATGCCTCCAAATGGTATTTAATTAACTTCCCGGGGTGAAGAAACCCTTTTTGAGAACTCAGAGTGAGTAAATTGGCCATTTTCATGCACTTTTAACCATTCCATAAATCTTGTGTTTAGGGCCCCTGGAAGCCTGAAAATCACTTTAAACATGCTAATTTTAGCTCTAACACTGATGATCCACCTACAAATGTGAACTGACGTTCAAAAATAAAACATTTGAAAACGGACCATTTTCCACATTTCTGAAGCATGACGTAATGGGGGGGTGTTATCTCTTTTGTCAAAAATCAGCTGTTTTTGATTGAACATTAAATGCCTCCAAATAGTATTTAATTCACTTCCCGAGCCCCTGGAAGCATGAAAATCACTTTAAACATGCTAATTTTAGCTCTAACACTGATGATCCACCTACAAATGTGAACTGACGTTCAAAAATAAAACATTTGAAAACGGACCATTTTCCACATTTCTGAAGCATGACGTAGTAGGGGGGTGTTATCTCTTTTGTCGAAAATCAGCCGTTTTTGCTCAAACATTAAATGCCTCCAAATGGTATTTAATTAACTTCCTGGGGTGAAGAAACCCTTTTTTGAGAACTCAGAGTGAGTAAATTGGCCATTTTCATGCACTTTTAACCATTCCATAAATGTTGTGTTTAGGGCCCCTGGAAGCATGAAAATCACTTTAAACATGCTAATTTTAGCTCTAACACTGATGATCCACCTACAAATGTGAACTGACGTTCAAAAATAAAACATTTGAAAATGGACCATTTTCCACATTTCTGAAGCATGGCGTAATGGGGGGGTGTTATCTCTTTTGTCGAAAATCAGCCGTTTTTGCTTGAACATTAAATGCCTCCAAATGGTATTTAATTAACTTCCCGGGGTGAAGAAACCCTTTTTGAGAACTCAGAGTGAGTAAATTGGCCATTTTCATGCACTTTTAACCATTCCATAAATCTTGTGTTTAGGGCCCCTGGAAGCATAAAAATCACTTTAAACATGCTAATTTTAGCTCTAACACTGATGATCCACCTACAAATGTGAACTGACGTTCAAAAATAAAACATTTGAAAACAGACCATTTTCCACATTTCTGAAGCATGACGTAATGGGGGGTGTTATCTCTTTTGTCAAAAATCAGCTGTTTTTGATTGAACATTAAATGCCTCCAAATAGTATTTAATTCACTTCCCGAGCCCCTGGAAGCATGAAAATCACTTTAAAACATGCTAATTTTAGCTCCAACACTGATGATCCACCTACAAATGTGAACTGACGTTCAAAAATAAAACATTTGAAAATGGACCATTTTCCACATTTCTGAAGCATGGCGTAATGGGGGGGTGTTATATCTTTTGTCGAAAATCAGCCGTTTTTGCTCGAACATTAAATGCCTCCAAATGGTATTTAATTAACTTCCCGGGGTGAAGAAACCCTTTTTGAGAACTCAGAGTGAGTAAATGGGCCATTTTCATGCACTTTTAACCATTCCATAAATCTTGTGTTTAGGGCCCCTGGAAGCATGAAAATCACTTTAAACATGCTAATTTTAGCTCTAACACTGATGATCCACCTACAAATGTGAACTGACGTTCAAAAATAATACATTTGAAAACGGACCATTTTCCACATTTCTGAAGCATGACGAAATGGGGGGGTGTTATCTCTTTTGTCAAAAATCAGCTGTTTTTGCTTGAACATTAAATGCCTCCAAATAGTATTTAATTCACTTCCCGAGCCCCTGGAAGCATGAAAATCACTTTAAACATGCTAATTTTAGCTCTAACACTGATGATCCACCTACAAATGTGAACTGACATTCAAAAATAAAACATTTGAAAATGGACCATTTTCCACATTTCTGAAGCATGACGTAATGGGGGGGGTGTTATCTCTTTTGTCGAAAATCAGCCGTTTTTGCTCGAACATTAAATGCCTCCAAATGGTATTTAATTAACTTCCCGGGGTGAAGAAACCCTTTTTGAGAACTCAGAGTGAGTAAATTGTCCATTTTCATGCACTTTTAACCATTCCATAAATCTTGTGTTTAGGGCCCCTGAAAGCATGAAAATCACTTTAAACATGCTAATTTTAGCTCTAACACTGATGATCCACCTACAAATGTGAACTGACGTTCAAAAATAAAAGATTTGAAAACGGACCATTTTCCACATTTCTGAAGCATGACGTAATGGGGGGGTATCTCTTTTGTCGAAAATCAGCCGTTTTTGCTCGAACATTAAATGCCTCCAAATGGTATTTAATTAACTTCCCGGGGTGAAGAAACCCTTTTTGAGAACTCAGAGTGAGTAAATTGGCCATTTTCATGCACTTTTAACCATTCCATAAATCTTGTGTTTAGGGCCCCTGGAAGCATGAAAATCACTTTAAACATGCTAATTTTAGCTCTAACACTGATGATCCAGCGGCCAGTGGCAGCGGTGAGCCATGTTATGTTTGTGGGGTGGTGCTGTGATGTGTCATGTGAGTGGCTGCAGGGATGTGTGCTAGTGTCAGGCATTGTGCCAAACAGCCCTTACAAGGCTGATCATCCCTGCTGTGCTTTATCATAGCCAGATGTGTTCGGATCCACATGGTCATTCTGCATTGTGATGGTGTGGGAAATGTATTAGGGGGTTAACATAAGGGTCCACTTTCTGAGTGTGAGTTCATGTATCCAGACTTTGCATGCACCATGATTGTTGAGGGTCACACGTATGACAACAAGGTGCCCCAGAGTACCACATGGTGCTTGGTATGGCCTACTTGGCATTGTGGACTGTCATGTCCTGATAGGTGTGTGTGTTCTCGGCTCAGGTTCCCTGAAGGCCTGTGGCAATGAGTGTTGGGACATGATAGGTGTGGGCATGGCAAGTTGTGTGTGGTACACTTCATCGACGGGCAAGGTGTTGTACTGTGTGGCCTAAACATGGCTCAGTCATGGCAGGTAGTCAGTGTTGCAGGCACTGTTGTGGTGTATGTAGTGTGTTGCTGCAATGTTTATGCAGGGTGTGGTGGTCAGCATGTTGATTTGGGCATCCCCTGTATGCATTGTTTAATTTGCTTGGTCCTGATGATGTCATTTATACAACCCTGCATCTCTCTCTCATGCAGAATCGCCAGTGGGCACGGAGGAACAGGAGCCGGAAACCAGTGGTGGCGAGAGTAGCACTACAGCTGCACTGGAGGCCAGTGACACAGAGCTCACCAGCGCATCTGAAAGGGACAGGAGTATGCAGGAGGAATCCGTGGCTGAGACACAGAGTTCTACATCATCTGATGCGAGTGGTGATGCATCCATGTTGTCAGGCACAGGGGATGGGGAGTCTGCTACATCATCTACCACTCAACGGCCAGTGTCTACCCTCCAATCCACTTCCTCTGGTGCTGCCCGTGTCCGTAAGAGGGGACGAGTTACATTCACACCTGGCACCGCTGAGCCTGCACTTGTCCCCCCTGCTGCCCTCAGTGCTGAGTCTGTAGACCTCCTGTGCCAGCTTTGTGTGGGCCAGACCGCCCTGCTCAATGCCTTCAGCGACCATGACAAGAAATTAGGGCAGGGAGTTGCCTACATGGAGGGCATACACTCTGACGTGGGTGGGGTCCACCGTACAGTCCAGGTTTTGTCACCCGCTGTAACATCTGCCCTTCAACAAGCACATGCTCCCATTCCTGCTCAGGGGCCTTTGTCTATCTCCCAGTCAGTGGCCACATCAGAGGACAGTGGCCACAGTTCGCATGCGTCACAGACACGATACTGCACAAGGAGCACAAAGCAGACACAACCCAAGCGGTCCCGCCCACAGACATCATCCCCCCAGAAGAGCAGAGCCAGCCCAGAATGCAAAGACAAGAGCCCGTCAGGGAAGAACAAGGCCGAAAAAGCAATGAGGCTGACATCAGGCTCACATGCATCAGAAGCATCACCAGCAAAGGACTCTCCTGTCCCTAAAACTTCACACAGAGCTAGGCGTGCAATGTCTGTGCCTACTGAGGAGGTATTGTATGGCTCGGGTACACCTAGTTAGGGCACAGGGCCACATCCCCCCACAACAGCAACTCCAATTCCAAGCCCAGTGAAGCAGGTGGAGTAGGGCACTGTAGGAGCCACCCCTGGCAAAGAGGCAAAGGAGGGCACTGTAAGTGGGACACCTGGCAAAGAGGCAAAGGAGGGCACTGTAAGTGCGACCCCAGGCAAAGAAGGGCACTGTAAGTGGGACACCTGGCTAAGAGGCAAAGGAGGGCACTGTAAGTGGGACACCTGGCAAGCAGGGTAAGGTGGTCCAGAGGCGTAGCCAGACAAAGCATTCCGCAGGATCCAGCACATCACCAGAGGGAGTGCCAGTGTCTGAACCAGATGTGGGACAGTTGGTGTGTGCACCTGTTGTGTCATCACCAGTTCCCATTAACCCCAAGACAGGGAAGCCATTCCGTATTCCCAAAAAGTGGAAGGGCACCCCTCCGACCTCTCCCACCCACACTTTGTCCCAGGTCGGCATGACTCCACCTCCACGTGCCACTATACCACCTGGTCCAAACAGCCCTCCAACTTGCCAAACAACTGATAGCCCTACATCACCTGCTTCTCTGTCTCCCCAGTCAAGTGTTCCCGCTGACCCCGACACACAGCCAGCTCCAAGTCCACCTGACAGCCAGATGTGAGTGGCAGTCCCCCTCATACACCTGTCTCCCATAGAGGTGTGCTAGTCCTGACCATTGTTTGCCTCCTGGTTGTGTTGCTGGCCATGGAAGGGTACAGTGAAACACACTCATTGTGCAGCTTCTCATGTCTTGACTCTGCACTTCTCCCTGGCCACTGCCCTTGTCATTCACTGCTGCTCCGGCCTTGCCTGTGCAGCTTCTCATGCCCTGACTCTGCACTTCTCCCTGGCCACTGGCCTTGTCATTCACTGCTGTTCTGACCTTGCCTGTGCAGCTTCTCATGTCCTGACTCTGCACTTCTCCCTGGCCACTGCCCTTGTCATTCACTGCTGTTCTGGCATTGCCTGTGCAGCTTCTCATGTCCTGACTCAGCACTTCTCCCTGGCCACTGCCCTTGTCATTCACTGCTGTTCTGGCCTTGCCTATGCAGCCTCTCATGTGGTTGCTATGCCTCCTGGCCTGGACAATGGCCCTGTTGCTCTGCTGTGTTGGAGTCTCCCCTGTGCCCTAAACACTGGGCCTGATGCTCTGCTGTGTTGTACTCTCACCTGTGCAGCCTCTCATGTACTTGCTGTGCCACCTGCCCTGGACACTGGCCCTGTTGCTCTGCTGTGTTGTACTCTCACCTGTGCAGCCTCTCATGTACTTGCTGTGCCACCTGCCCTGGACACTTGCCCTGTTGCTCTGCTGTGTTGGATTCTCCCCTGTGCCATGGGCAGTGGCCCTGTTGCTCTGCTGTGTTGTACTCTCACCTATCCTGCCTTTCATGTACTTGCTGTGCCACCTGCCCTGGACACTGGCCCTGTTGATCTGCTGTGTTGGAGTCTCCCCTGTGCAGCCTCTCATGTATTTGCTGTGCCACCTGCCCTGGACACTGGCCCTGTTGCTCTGCTGTGTTGGAGTCTCCCCTGTGCAGCCTCTCATGTACTTGCTGTGCCACCTGCCCTGGACACTGACCCTGTAGCTCTGCTGTGTTGCAGTCTCCCCTGTGCAGCCTCTCATGTACTTGCTGTGCCACCTGCCCTGGACACTGGCCCTGTTGCTCTGCTGTGTTGTGTTGTACTCTCACCTGTGCAACCTCTCATGTACTTGCTGTGCCACCTGCCCTGGACACTGCCCCTGTTGCTCTGCTTTGTTGGAGTCTCCTCTGTGCCATGGGCACTGGCCCTGTTGCTCTGCTGTGTTGTACTCTCACCTGTGCAGCCTCTCATGTAATTACTGTGCCACCTGCCCTGGATATTGACCCTGTTGGTCTGCTGTGTTGGAGTCTTCCCTGTGCCATGGACACTGGCCCTGTTGCTCTGCTGTGTTGTACTCTCACCTGTGCAGCCTCTCATGTACTTATTGTGCCACCTGCCCTGGACACTGGCCCTGTTGCTCTGCTGTGTTGGAGTCTCCCCTGCGCCCTAAACATTGGCCCTGTTGCTCCGCTGTGTTGTACTCTCACCTGTGCAGCACCCCATGTACTTGCTGTGCTACCTGCCCTGGACACTGGCCCTGTTGCTCTGCTGTGTTGTCCTCTCACCTGTGCAACCTCTCATGTACTTGCTGTGCCACCTGCCCTGGACACTGACACTGTTGCTCTGCTGTGTTGGAGTCTCCCCTGTGTCATGGACACTGGCCCTGTTGCTCTGCTGTGTTGTACTCTCACCTGTGCAGCCTCTCATGTACTCACTGTGCCACCTGCCCTGGACACTGGCCCTGTTGCTCTGCTGTGTTGGAGTCTTCCCTGTGCCATGGACACTGGCCCTGTTCCTCTGCTGTGTTTTACTCTCACCTGTGCAGCCTCTCGTGTACTTGATGTGCCACCTGCCCTGGACACTGGACACTGGCCCTGTTGCTCTCCTGTGTTGGAGTCTTCCCTGTGCCATGGACACTGGCCCTGTTGCTCTGCTGTGTTGTAGTCTCCCCTGTGCCATGGACACTGGCCCTGTTGCTCTGCTGTGTTGTACTCTCACCTGTGCAGCCTCTCATGTACTTGATGTGCCACCTGCCCTGGACACTGGCCCTGTTGATCTGCTGTGTTGGAGTCTCCCCTGTGCCCTAAACACTGGCCCTGTTGCTCCGCTGTGTTGTACTCTCACCTGTGCAGCCCCCATGTACTTGCTGTGCTACCGGCCCTGTTGCTCTGCTGTGTTGTCCTCTCACCTGTGCAACCTCTAATGTACTTGCTGTGCCACCTGCCCTGGACACTGACACTGTTGCTCTGCTGTGTTGGAGTCTCCCCTGTGTCATGGACACTGGCCCTGTTGCTCTGCTGTGTTGTACTCTCACCTGTGCAGCCTCTCATGTACTTGCTGTGCCATCAGCCCTGGACACTGGCCCTGTTGCTCTGCTGTGTTGGAGTCTCCCCTGTGCCATGGACACTGGCCCTGTTCCTCTGCTGTGTTGTACTCTCACCTGTGCAGCCTCTCATGTACTTGCTGTGCCACCTGCCCTGGACACTTGCCCTGTTGCTCTGCTGTGTTGGATTCTCCCCTGTGCCATGGGCAGTGGCCCTGTTGCTCTGCTGTGTTGTACTCTCACCTATCCAGCCTTTCATGTACTTGCTGTGCCACCTGCCCTGGACACTGGCCCTGTTGTTCTGCTGTGTTGGAGTCTCCCCTGTGCAGCCTCTCATGTATTTGCTGTGCCACCTGCCCTGGACACTGGCCCTGTTGCTCTGCTGTGTTGGAGTCTCCCTGTGCAGCCTCTCATGTACTTGCTGTGCCACCTGCCCTGGACACCGACCCTGTAGCTCTGCTGTGTTGCAGTCTCCCCTGTGCAGCCTCTCATGTACTTGCTGTGCCACCTGCCCTGGACACTGGCCCTGTTGCTCTGCTGTGTTGTGTTGTACTCTCACCTGTGCAACCTCTCATGTACTTGCTGTGCCACCTGCCCTGGACACTGCCCCTGTTGCTCTGCTTTGTTGGAGTCTCCCCTGTGCCATGGACACTGGCCCTGTTGCTCTGCTGTGTTGTACTCTCACCTGTGCAGCCTCTCATGTAATTACTGTGCCACCTGCCCTGGACATTAACCCTGTTGGTCTGCTGTGTTGGAGTCTCCCCTGTGCCATGGACACTGGCCCTGTTGCTCTGCTGTGTTGTACTCTCACCTGGGCAGCCTCTCATGTACTTATTGTGCCACCTGCCTTGGACACTGGCCCTGTTGCTCTGCTGTGTTGGAGTCTCCCCTGTGCCCTAAACACTGGCCCTGTTGCTCCGCTGTGTTGTACTCTCACCTGTGCAGCCCCCCATGTACTTGCTGTGCTACATGCCCTGGACGCTGGCCCTGTTGCTCTGCTGTGTTGTCCTCTCACCTGTGCAACCTCTCATGTACTTGCTGTGTCACCTGCCCTGGACACTGACACTGTTGCTCTGCTGTGTTGGAGTCTCCCCTGTGTCATGGACACTGGCCCTGTTGCTCTGCTGTGTTGTACTCTCACCTGTGCAGCCTCTCATGTACTCACTGTGCCACCTGCCCTGGACACTGGCCCTGTTGCTCTGCTGTGTTGGAGTCTTCCCTGTGCCATGGACACTGGCCCTGTTCCTCTGCTGTGTTGTACTCTAACCTGTGCAGCCTCTCATGTACTTGATGTGCCACCTGCCCTGGACACTGGACACTGGCCCTGTTGCTCTCCTGTGTTGGAGTCTTCCCTGTGCCATGGACACTGGCCCTGTTGCTCTGTTGTGTTGGAGTCTCCCCTGTGCCATGGACACTGGCCCTGTTGCTCTGCTGTGTTGTACTCTCACCTGTGCAGCCTCTCATGTACTTGATGTACCACCTGCCCTGGACGCTGGCCCTGTTGATCTGCTATGTTGGAGTCTCCCATGTGCCCTAAACACTAGCCCTGTTGCTCCGCTGTGTTGTATTCTCACCTGTGCAGCCCCCCATGTACTTGCTGTGCTACCTGCCCTGGACACTGGCCCTGTTGCTCTGCTGTGTTGTCCTCTCACCTGTGCAACCTCTCATGTACTTGCTGTGCCACCTGCCCTGGACACTGACACTGTTGCTCTGCTGTGTTGGAGTCTCCCCTGTGTCATGGACACTGGCCCTGTTGCTCTGCTGTGTTGTACTCTCACCTGTGCAGCCTCTCATGTACTTGCTGTGCCATCAGCCCTGGACACTGGCCCTGTTGCTCTGCTGTGTTGGAGTCTCCCCTGTGCCATGGACACTGGCCCTGTTCCTCTGCTGTGTTGTACTCTCACCTGTGCAGCCTCTCATGTACTTGCTGTGCCACCTGCCCTGGACACTTGCCCTGTTGCTCTGCTGTGTTGGATTCTCCCCTGTGCCATGGGCAGTGGCCCTGTTGCTCTGCTGTGTTGTACTCTCACCTATCCAGCCTTTCATGTACTTGCTGTGCCACCTGCCCTGGACACTGGCCCTGTTGTTCTGCTGTGTTGGAGTCTCCCCTGTGCAGCCTCTCATGTATTTGCTGTGCCACCTGCCCTGGACACTGGCCCTGTTGCTCTGCTGTGTTGTGTTGTACTCTCACCTGTGCAACCTCTCATGTACTTGCTGTGCCACCTGCCCTGGACACTGCCCCTGTTGCTCTGCTTTGTTGGAGTCTCCCCTGTGCCATGGACACTGGCCCTGTTGCTCTGCTGTGTTGTACTCTCACCTGTGCAGCCTCTCATGTAATTACTGTGCCACCTGCCCTGGACATTGACCCTGTTGGTCTGCTGTGTTGGAGTCTCCCCTGTGCCATGGACACTGGCCCTGTTGCTCTGCTGTGTTGTACTCTCACCTGTGCAGCCTCTCATGTACTTATTGTGCCACCTGCCTTGGACACTGGCCCTGTTGCTCTGCTGTGTTGGAGTCTCCCCTGTGCCCTAAACACTGGCCCTGTTGCTCCGCTGTGTTGTACTCTCACCTGTGCAGCCCCCCATGTACTTGCTGTGCTACCTGCCCTGGACGCTGGCCCTGTTGCTCTGCTGTGTTGTCCTCTCACCTGTGCAACCTCTCATGTACTTGCTGTGCCACCTGCCCTGGACACTGACACTGTTGCTCTGCTGTGTTGGAGTCTCCCCTGTGTCATGGACACTGGCCCTGTTGCTCTGCTGTGTTGTACTCTCACCTGTGCAGCCTCTCATGTACTCACTGTGCCACCTGCCCTGGACACTGGCCCTGTTGCTCTGCTGTGTTGGAGTCTTCCCTGTGCCATGGACACTGGCCCTGTTCCTCTGCTGTGTTGTACTCTAACCTGTGCAGCCTCTCATGTACTTGATGTGCCACCTGCCCTGGACACTGGACACTGGCCCTGTTGCTCTCCTGTGTTGGAGTCTTCCCAGTGCCATGGACACTGGCCCTGTTGCTCTGTTGTGTTGGAGTCTCCCCTGTGCCATGGACACTGGCCCTGTTGCTCTGCTGTGTTGTACTCTCACCTGTGCAGCCTCTCATGTACTTGATGTACCACCTGCCCTGGACGCTGGCCCTGTTGATCTGCTATGTTGGAGTCTCCCCTGTGCCCTAAACACTAGCCCTGTTGCTCCGCTGTGTTGTATTCTCACCTGTGCAGCCCCCCATGTACTTGCTGTGCTACCTGCCCTGGACACTGGCCCTGTTGCTCTGCTGTGTTGTCCTCTCACCTGTGCAACCTCTCATGTACTTGCTGTGCCACCTGCCCTGGACACTGACACTGTTGCTCTGCTGTGTTGGAGTCTCCCCTGTGTCATGGACACTGGCCCTGTTGCTCTGCTGTGTTGTAATCTCACCTGTGCAGCCTCTCATGTACTTGCTGTGCCATCAGCCCTGGACACTGGCCCTGTTGCTCTGCTGTGTTGGAGTCTCCCCTGTGCCATGGACACTTGCCCTGTTCCTCTGCTGTGTTGTACTCTCACCTGTGCAGCCTCTCATGTACTTGCTGTGCCACCTGCCCTGGACACTGGCACTGTTGCTCTGCTGTGTTATACTCTCCACTGTGCGGCCTCTCATGTACTTGCTGTGCCACCTGCCCTGGACACTGGCCCTGTTGCTCTGCTGTGTTGTACTCTCACCTGTGAAACCTCTCATGTACTTGCTGTGCCACCTGCCCTGGACACTGGCCCTGTTGCTCTGGTGTGTTGGAGGATCCTCTGCGCCTTGCCCACTGGCCTTCCTGATTACAGTTTGCTTGTGCAGGATATCTTGCATTTGATCTGCATTTTGTGCCTCGATCTTGTGTGCAGTTGTTCTACTATAACATCTGTGCAATATGTGAATAAAGACAGTTACTCCTGTTGTATGTTTTGTCAGTGTACTTGCTGATTAAAGATCTTTTTGTGTGTGTATTTGGTTGCCTGTGCCCCATGCTCTATGTGTCACTTCAACATTGCCAAACTCTTTGGCCGCATCACATTTTTAAACAGGGGTAACAGGGTATTCAGTCCACTCAGACACTGATACTTGTGTTATCTGTGTTGGCTCTTTTAGCTGTCATGCAGTTCTCTTTTGAGTGGTTTTGTGTTGTTGGCTACGTTGTTGCCATGTCAGGTTGGGGTACACTGCCAGCCTAGGGTGTGATGCTGTGCACAGGTTTGCATGCAGGCTGGGCACTGTCATGATGTATGTGTGTTATTCCGGTATATGTGTCCAGCTGTGTATGTGTATGGTCATCCTGTGTTGGTCCTTAGTCCTGGTCCCCTGGCATAAATAAGATGTGTGCTCTTGGGTAATGAGGAGGTGTGCAGTGTGAAGGGTGTGACTTTGTAGTGGGTGTGGATGTGTGTGTGCCACTGGATTGTGATAGCCACACATGTGTTAGCCAGGAGTTGTGAGCCTGGTGTTTGGATTGTCCTACCCTGTGTAAATGGTTGTATACACTTGTGTGAGTTGTCTGTTGTGCACTGTGCACTGTGCAGTATGTTGATGTGTCCATGCAGTTCTGTGTGACTCCTCTTTGTTTTTGGTCACTTATGAGTGTGCAAAGTGTGTGACTTGCACATCAGTGCTGTGTTTGTTTGATCATCAATGTGTGTTGTATGTGTTTGTGTGGACTATGTGGCCCTGCTGCTCCTCACTGGCATTGTGTGTGACTTTCTCTTGTAATGCAGGCACATGGTGCCTTTTCTCCTCCTGTATGGCATGGTGTGTGGTGTGATGCCATCCCCTATGTGTGACACTTGTGCCTGGCCATTGTGGGTCTGCATTCCCTCTATTTGTGTATGGTACACACCTCACATGTCTAATGCTGACATGCACGTCAGTTGATTTGGATGTCAGCTGTCCCCTTTGTTTACATGTGTATGTGCCTCTCCATCCCTTCATTTGTAAGACTGTGCCTTGTGGTGCAGTTTTTGGGCCAAGAGTGCTGTTCCACTCTGGACATGGCCACATTGGTTTATGTGTGATGTTCTTGTGCTATTCATCAGTGTGGACTGCCCTTGTGCACTTGAGCTGTGTGTGCTGCCCAGTGCTCTGGTGTCGCTGGTTGTGCTCTTGTATCCCAGAGTGGTGCATCCTGTTGTTGTTGTGTTGGGTGTCTGTGTGTTGGCTGTGGTGTAGCTTCACTTCCTGGGTGTGTTGTTGGTTTTGTGCTGTGCTGATTTGTGGTGTGTGTGTTGAGGTTGTGTCAGCCATGTCTGTGTGTAGCTGTTGCGCTTGTTGTGTGCACAAACTGCTTGTTGTGCATACAGTGTTGTGGGTATGTGGGCTTGGCATTGCCTGATGTGCATCCCCTGATGTCCTGTGGTGTTTGTTTGTTTGTGCTTTCATGTGCATGTGTGGCTTGTTTGATGTGGCAGTGTAGTTCTGTGCAGGTGCAATTCTTGTGTGATTTGTGGTATGTTGTGTGTGTTTTGTTGGTGAGTGATAATGTTGTGCAGTGATGTTGTGCTTGTACTCCCATTACCTTTCCACAGTTTGGCTGGCAGGGTATGTCTGCTTCTGTTGGGGTTGTGTGTGTGTTCCTGTGGTGTTTGTGTGTAGTTTGGGGCAGGCATCTGTTCAGGCTACCCTGTGTGTGTGTTCTGTTTGTGGATACACCCATGGTGTGTGTTTGTTTGTGTGTGTGTATGTGCTGGGAAGTATTGTCAGCCTTCAGTGTGCGAGGCACAGGTGTTGTGTGTTCCTTGTCAGCCACTCCTGCAGTGGCTGTCTCCCTGGTTGTCTGTAGTGTGGTGCAGGGTGTGTATTGTGCTTGCTTGTTCCTGTGCTTGTTGCTTTGCATGGGGGTGCCCAGGATAGGTACTGGCCTGTGACTTGATGGGGTGTGTTGATGTGTGGTTGGGGGTGTTGTGTCCCTGTGGTGTCTGTGCCCTGCCCATGTCTTGTTGTGGCCTTGCCTTGTGCATTGTGCGCATGTGTTGACCTCTGCGGTCACGTGACCGGGAGCGTGACGTTGCTGCTAGTTCGCGGTTGATGTGTGTCCCGGATGCAGAGGGGTGAATTGTTGGCAGGTGGGTGATATAGGGGTGCCCTTGTGGATGTGTTTTGTCCCCCAGCAGGGTGTCTGTGGTGGACTTGGACCCTGTGTCAGCCCGTGTGTTGTGTGTTGCATTTGGGTATTAGCGTACCTGCGGCGTCGTACGCGGCGGCCCAGTTGATGGTAGTGCAGTATGCACAAATCAAAATTGTAATGTAAAGAGGGTTGCAATTTTAGTAAAGAATTCAGCACAAGCCAAAATACTAGAAGTTATTGCAGACCCTAGGGGTTGATAGTGATCGTGAACATCAATTCTATAAAATACTCAATGATCACATATTATGGACCAAATGTTGATGACCCCTCCCCCTAAATGACTTCATTCAAGTACTGTTAGCAAATGGAAATATCATCATAATGGCTGGCGATTTTAATGCATTACTGGACCCTGTCTTAGACAAATCCCCCAAACGTCCCACGGTAAATACACCGAAAATTACACAGACTACAAAAAATCTAATGAAGACTATGGATTTGATAGATCTGTGGAAAAACAAGGTGGGCAATAATAAGGGTTTTACCTTCCATAATAAAAAACATGGGCATGCATCCTGCATCGATTATTTCTTAATCAACATCAGGTTGGGAAATAAGGTTGAGATAATCACACACCAACCTGACCATCTGTTGGATCACTCTGCAGTGAGACTTGTCTTAACTTTAGATAGCCCTACTCCAAGCATGAGATGGACTCTAGACAGATCCATCTTAGAGGATCAGAATATAATTATAAACTTGAAAAAGGTTACTTTAGAGTTTTTTTCTATAAACAAAAACTCTGCACAGCCAGGTATAATTTGGGATACTTACATGGCCTATCTGTGAGGGAAACTAATAAGTTATGCCACACATAGGAGGAGGGAAGCTAACATAAAAATTACAGAGCAAGAGAAGTTAATGGCTGCTGGACTCGTTAATCTGAACAACGCAACTAATGAAGAAGAGGTCACCGAATTTTAACAGCAGATCGACGAAGCAAAAAATACTCTTTCAGAAAACCTAGATGAGATTTTATTACAGAAATGGAATGCTAGGCAATTGGCACACTACGAGTATGGGGAGGGATGTGGGAAGCTACTCGTGTGGAAGGCAAGACAGGAAATAATCAGAAATAACATCAAAGAAGTCACAGTGGAAAAAACAGGTGAAATTTCTCAAAGTGATCAAGACATAGGGAAAGCCTTCACAGATTTCTTTGAAAACCTCTATAAAGAAGACTATCCAGTGACAAAATCTCAGATTGAGACTTGGTTAAGCCTAGACTCTGTCCCCAAACTTTCAATAGGCAGACAACAACACCTTAATAGTAAAATAACCCCAGATGGAGTTCTGAAAAGTTGGTAAAGACTCTAAAAGGGGGAAAGCCCCAGGCCCAGATGGCATTCCATCAGAGATTTATAAAGTCTTAGCAGAGGAGTTAGCGCCAGAGTTAACCTCGTTGTTTAACCACATCTTTTTAGGCAACAACATTATCCCTGCTCCTTGGAATGATGCCATAATCACTTTGATTTTAAAACCAAATAAAACCCCCGAAGCCTGCGAATCCTTCAGACCATTTTCCTTATTAAACAACGACTATAAGCTATTCACAAACATCTTGGCTAAAAGATTGGGGGGAGCCATAGGTGAGCTAATTAATGTCTCTCAAAAAGAGTTCATGACAGGAAGACATTTACATGAGCTGGTCCATGACTTGGTCTGCCCGATTGATCTAGCTACTGCCCAACAACACCCACTAGCTATAATGATGGTGGATGCCGCTAAGGCATTCGACCGGGTAAGTTGGCCTTACCAATATGAAGTACTAAAGTTTAACGGGGTGGGGGGAAATTTCCTACACGTCATTCAAAATATATATAGTTCAGCAAGAATCCTAGTCAATGGTAAATTAACTCCTGTAATGGTGATAGGTAGAGGCACCAGGCAGAGTTGCCCCCTTTCACCATTATTGTTCAACTTATACATTGAACCACTAGCCAGGAAAATCAGAAGGGAACAGCAAATCACTCCCTTTCAATATCAAGAATGGGTCAAGGTACATATGGACCAGTCCGGTTTCCTCAGGGATAGGGCGACCAAATTAAACCTCCGCCGCACTCATAATTGGCTACAGGAGGTTTGTGGGCGGAGTGAACCCCACTGGTTCCTCTCCCTGGATGCGGAGAAGGCCTTCGACGCAGTCCATTGGCCTTTCCTGATGGTGGCCCTCCAACAATTTGGGTTTGGCCCCAAGTTTTTAAAGTGGGTTCAACTCCTGTATACGGCCCGAGGGCGCGAGTGCGGGTCAACGGGAGGCTGTCCCGCGAATTCCCGATTAGCAGGGGAACGCGCCAAGGCTGCCCACTGTCCCCCCTTCTCTTTACCCTTACAATAGAAATTCTGGCGATACGGATTAGACAGAATCAGGGGATTAGGGGCTTTCCTGGGGAGATTCGGATGCTACGCAGGAGAAAATATCCCTATATGCCGATGATGTCTTGTTGTTTGTCACTGACCCGGACACGACAATCCCGGAACTGTTTAGAGAATTAGAGGGTTTCGGTGCAAGGGCAGGACACACTATCAACCTGCACAAGTCAGTACTATATGACCCGCAGGGTATGGACCGGAGGGAGTGCCTGCCAGGGTTACTCATTCATACAAAAGAGGGTTTTCAATACCTGGGAGTATATATAACCCTGGACAGTGATCTCTCCTTCACCAACAATGTGGCCCGAGTCATGATAGGCGCTACGGCCGAGATGGATAGGTGGAGACAGCTCCCGCTCACTTTGCTGGGTCGCGCAGCACTCTATAAAATGGTACTACTTCCGAAGTTCCTCTACGCGCTTCAAAACAAATACTATCCACTGCGAGCCAAGACTTTGACTAAAATACATGCAGATTTGCGGGCGTTCCTGTGGTTGGGGAAACAACCGAGAGTCGCCCTAGCCACTCTGCAACGCCACCAGTACAGTGGAGGGATCTCTCTTCCCAACTTGGAGGCGTATTACTGGGCGGAACACCTCGCCCCAATTAATGAGTGGCTGCATGCGGCAGCTGATCACCCTACCTACGCTCTGGAACGGTCTAAGTGGGCAAACAAAACTATACTGCACTACCTCTATGGAGGGGCGGTGGGAAAGCAGGTTCTGCTGGCCACGAAGATAACGCTGATGGCGTGGTGTAAGGCGACGAAACGCATGGGGTGGGACAAGCGGCCCACCCGACAGACACCGTTATGGTGCTGCTCGTGGTTGGGAGAACTTAATAAACTAAGAGGCTTCAAACGGTGGGATGATATTGGTATTTCAGTGTTAGGGGACGTGATCGCGAGGGGGGAATTAAAAACATTTCAGGCGCTCAGGGAGGAATATGGCCTACACTCCACCCAATACTACAAGTATGCACAGCTGAGACACGTATGGAGGGCACAAAACATCACACTTATCGACATCCCAGAATACGCGCCACTGGAAGGTAGACTACTCCAGGAGCAGATACAGGGAGGGGCGATATCCCTCACGTACAAAACTTTGACTAACAATATGTTGGGAGACTTACAGGACCTACGAGACAAATGGGAGGCAGAAGTGAGGGATATGGAGGACCTGGAATGGTAGTTGACTCTCATGCACCCGCGCGAGGTAGCGATTAAGTCAAGGCTTCGACTCATACAATTCAAGGTACTGCACAGAGTCTACTTCGACAGGGTGCGCCTTTTTAAGATGGGGAGAATAACTGACACAGCGTGCCTTAGATGTCACCAGCTGAATAGCGATTTTATCCACACGCTTTGGGGCTGTGCAGTCATACAAGAATATTGGGAGGGTGTATTCATGGAATTGGACGAAGTCCTGGGGGTGCACCTACCGCGCGACCCTAGATTGGCGCTACTGGGTTTGACGACAGAAGTAGACCTGACCCACCCTCTGATCATTTTTTTGGTATTGGCTTTAGTGGTAGCAAAAAGAGACATTGCACGGTACTGGGGAGCACCCGGTAGGCCAGATTTAGAGGAATGGAGGAGGGGACTGGATCTATATATGGCAGCAGTAAGAGTGACCTACAAAGCCAGGGGTTGTCCAAAGAAGTTTCGGAGAGTGTGGGCAAAGTGAAGACAATACCATGGACTGGAATAAGGCAGTGGAGACGACGAGTGGGAGGACGGGGAGTGCCCGACGCGACAGGTCGTACGTCAATGACAGTTGTGGGCCATGTACACACGTGAATGCTTAGACTATGTACATGAGGTGGGTAAAGGCGACATAGTGGGAGTGGGGAGGTCCAGGGGGGTGGGGGAAGGGGTGGGTAGGAAGGCTGCTGTTTTAGGGGATCGTTTTCTTTATTATGCTTGTGATGTGTTTTCAATCGAAGAACTAAGTGTTATGTTGATGCTTGTGGAATACAGAAACAAGAAAAGTTGCGCATCTAACGGTTAGGGGGGAATGTTGACGCCCTGCCGTATGCTAAATTTTCATTTGTGATACTTCTGATGCAACAATAAAAAGAACTTATAAAAAAAAAAGAATGGGTCAAGAGTCTAAATCCTGCATTTACCCGCTTACTGCGGAGATGCCACTGTTGCCCCGTGTCTGTCCGATACCGGTATCGCGTGACCGCTTTAAATACTTAGGGATTATATCTCCCTGGACTCAGCCAAAAGATATGAGAAGAATCTGCTCCCCCCACTCCACCGGCGTCCGTCTGACGTTACAGCATGGTGCGGATTGCCGTTGTCCCCGGTTGGGAGAGCAGCCTTGTTTAAAATTATTTCCCTCCCTCGCTTTTTGTATGCCCTTCAAAACACGCTTGACCTGGTGCCTGCTAGCTACTTCCGGGAGATAGAGGGCCTCCAGAGGAAGCTGGTATGGGGCGGGCGACCTCGCATTGCGTTGGCGAAACTGACCCTACCCTGGTACGACAGTGGTATAGCGTTGCCTGACATAAAACGGTATTACTGAGCGTCGCAACTGAGTGCTATCAACCATGCAATGTATGGCCCGATCCCTAACCCGGCATTTGAGATGGATAGATGGCAGCTCCCGGGATGAGACTATAACAGGGCGCTGTACTACAGGTCGGCGGGAAAACATTTAAGCGGGCCTACCAGGGTTGCGGTATGAGTGTGGGGCGCGGCGACTGCTGCTACGGGATGGACAGATCAGCTGACTAGAGCCACTCCGCTTTATGTGGCTGAGAGACTGGGCTGTCTTTGGAGAACGAAGGGGTTTGACAAAGGGGATCTTATAGGGATTAGCAAGGTAGGAGACCTCTGGGTCAAGGACAGGATCAAATCCTTTGTGGAACTCCAACAAGAATATAAACTGGGCGATAGGGAGCACTTCCGTTACCTGCAGGTCCGTCATGCACTTGTATCCGCCTTCCCTGCTGGCACTGATATCCCAGAGTCCTCTCCCTTGGAAGACAGGGTGCTTGATGGGCATGTCCCGGACAGCACCATCTCCCTCATTTATAAAAAGCTGATTAATAACCGCTCAGATCTTCTTGTGCGGCTACGCGGGGCCTGGACTGGTGATGGGCTGGAGCTGGACGATGAAGATTGGCAGGCCTCAATATCCTCTCCTAAGGAAGTAGCGATCCCGGCGCGTCTCCGACTGGTGCAATTGAAGATCCTGCACCGTGTCTATGTTACGGGTCCACGTTTGCTGCGCATGGGTTACTCTTTGGATGGGTTGTGTAGGCGCGGGTGTGGTATGCTTGCTACTTTTCTTCATATCTTGTGGGAATGTCCTGATGTGGTGGCGAATTGGAAACGAGTGCATGAGGTTATGGATAAAGTCACGGGTGTTTCGCTTTTGCCAGAGGCCAGGAGATGTCTGTTGAATGTGTGGGAGCCGAATGACTATAGCGTTGCGCAGACTCAATGGGCCACCCTCGGCAACATGATTGTGAAAAGAGACATTGCCCAGCTGTGGGGGTCTCAACGGGCACCCCTGGTTTCCACTTGGGAGGAAAACATGGATTGGTGCATGTTCCAAGAGAAAACTGTGTACATCGCCCGTGGACGACCTTAGAAATGGGGGAGGATATGGGGTCAATGGAACTCGTATCGTGGAGAAATCTGTACCCCCCCCCCTTCGTAGAAACGACTGCTGTCCCTCAGTCCCCGTGACCGAGCATTCCATACGTCCATGTCCTGTTGTATTTCACCTGGTTGTCTGTCCCTGACCCCTTCATTCCCCCCTTATGTTTTCATATCCTTTTATAGTTGTCTTCTTGGGTCGCTCCCCCTGCTATTCGAGACAGCCACACGCCCTTTACACATCACTTCGGGATTAGGTTGTTATGTTGTTTTTTTTTTTTTTTAAATAAAAAATGTGAAACCTTTCATTAATCCTCTTCTCATCACAAGGATATCGTCTGGGTGTATTTTATCGCTGCCGGACCCCCGGGTTGCCGGCTGATGAGCTGTGTATTGCTTCTGGAATTCGATACTAGCTGTTACTGACCGGCCCCAGTGGTTGTAGGTCTGTATTTGTATTGCTCTGTCGAAATAAAGGTTTAAAAAAAAAAAAAGAATGGGTCAAGAAAGAGGCTTTGTACACCTGATGACCTCATGATATCTACACAATACCTTGTAGGCGCTTATCCCATTATCATGGATATGCTAACATACTTTGTGAAAGTGTCTGGATATTTAATTAATGAGGATAAATCTGAGATAATGGCATGGAAGATCCCCTTAGACACAACATTTAAAAAACTAAAGAAGACTGAAATTAGGTGCTTAGGTACACAAATCACGAAAGATATAGATATTATGGCAAAGACTAACTGGACAAAAATCGCTACAGAAACTAGTAAACTCCTAAAACTCTGGTTTCATCTTCCTCTCTCAGTTATAGGTAGAACTAACTTAATAAAAATGAATCTGCTTCCAGAATATACTTTCCGTTCAACGAGCTCCCCCTATATTTTGAGTCCAAATGGATGAGGAATGCACAGGGCATGATAAGTAGCTTTATCTGGAATAATAAAGCTATTTGAATCTCTTGGAAAAAGTTGCGGAAAAAGAAATTTGATGGAGGACTAAATTTGCCAGACCTTCAGATATATTGTTGAGCTTTCTACTTAAAACATTTTAAAGCATTATTATCAGACAACTATCATCTGAGGAGGTCCCGCTACAGAGCTCTAACTGGGGCCTTGGCAGACCGGAGCTCTGGTTTTCTTTTCAAGTTTGGGCATCCCAAATATTTCAAAAAGGTGCACCTCAGGGTCTTAATCACAGCATGCAGACTATGGTCACAGGTCAGAAGACTTCATGGAATTCCCAATTATTGACAGTTGGCTCCCCTTAACAGTCTTGCTTGCCTAGTTGCCTCCTGGGTAGAGGCCAACATTTGAGTCAATGGTTTTCACCCTCTCAAGAGTTTGTTCTAGCTCCTCAGGTGTTATCCCTGATTACGTCATTTTGGGGTTCCACTGGTGAATCTATTTCCCTGCTTTTCTCCAGGTTTCGCTCTCTGGGGTGCCTTGGGCACCGATCCCCTCACAAGTCCTTGGCCTGTGGGTCTCCTCTACACATTCCCTCTAATATCATTGATTATGTAGGTTCTAGCTCGCCTTCTCAGGGAACAAGCGGAAGTGGTATTGTGCTTCCTTTGTGGGTTCAGGGGCTGTGGTACCCTCTTCTTAGGGTTTTAGCTCTGGAACAGGAGTGGCTTCTTCCTCTGGATCTGTTCCCCCTGTGATACTTTGTTATTCCAGTGCAGACAATAACCAAGTTAAGACTATCAGTCTTGAGATTGAGAGGGACAGTTTCCTGAATATGGGTCTCTCTTTGTCTGTATTCTGGTCTATACAGTTTTCCAGATGAGCTTCTATGAATAAGGTTTATGAGCATTATTGGAGTTCATTTGGTAGAAAGTGTAGGGAGAGGTCTGTATCTCTTGTTTCTGCTTCTAAACTCTTTCAGGATTAAGACCTAAAATCTGCAACTCTTTCCTCCATTGAATACTTCTTTGGTCGTTTCATACCCAATGGAGTCCCCATATGAACCCTTGAAGTCTGTTTCTTTTAAATGGCTTACCCTGAAGGTTTTCTTTTGGTGGCCATTGCCAATGCAAGACATTTGGGAGAACTAAATAACCTGGTCTGTTGCCATCCATATTTGCGAATGTTTGATGACAGACATTTGGTAATGCTCTTGATCCTAAGTTCTTGCTGAAGGTCAATTCTACGTTTCACTATGACCAAGGGATTGCTGTTTTAGAGCAGGAGGTGTGTGACCCTGACCCTTCTCCACCTCTGCTGGATGTGGTTCATGTTCTGAGGATCTACCTCTCGAGATCCTTTGAGTTTTGGCAGTCTGTAAGCCTTTTTCTCAATTTTGGTTATGTGAAAAAGGGTAAAAAACCGCCTTCCTCTATCTTGTCCCGATGGATAAAGATGGTAATTTTCTCAGTTTATCTATCTTAAGGTAGAGAAATACCAGAAGAGAAAAAGAACACCCTACTAGAGGTATGGCAGTTTCTTGGGCGGCATGGTCTGGTGTTTGACTTAAAGGCATCCGCGAGAGGTGCCAATGGTCCTCACCATCCACTTTTATTTCCCAATATAGGTTGTAGATTGTTTAGGGGTCCCAATTATGTTTTGGTTCGGGAATCTTAAAGACTACAAGATCTTTTTCATAGTCGTATTCTTTTTGGTCCCTCTGTAATCTGATTGATTGCTCTTTATATCCTTCAGATGTTTTGGGTGTTGGGGCTTTTGCTGGAGGTTTTTGTGCTCCTGCTCCGAAAGATTGATAGTTAAAGATTTCTTCTTGCTGTTTTTGTATTCCTTGTGATTTTTCATGGAGCTGCGGAAAGGTGATTTTTCTTTGGCATTTCTCTACCAAGTTAGGAATGGGACAAGGAAGGGAAGAAGAGGAGGTAATGCACTAATTACTTAATGGTATCTTCTTTACTCTGATTCTTTCCTACTTGTCCCATTCCCTGTGTTCCTCACTTTCCTTCCAGTTCTTTCATCAGCCTGCGTTTTGGGTCTTTGTACTAAATAGGAAATGCCTGGGGAGGGGTTATATGGATCTTTTTATTTGACCCTTTCATAGAAAAGGAAGAAACAGCTTGACAATAGTGGATACAGGTAGTGAATAGACACAATTCCCCTACCATCAATTAAGGAATAGGCACAATACCTACAACCAAGTCAGGAATAGGACGAGTAAGGAAGAATCAGACTATTAAAGGATACTAGTAAGTAATCAGAGTATTTATTGCTGCAACATCCATAGGTCAACCACTTACTGAAAAGAGTTGGAATCTTACATTTTCTCCAAAACTTCTGAACCTTTTTGCATGAGACCACTACACCAATATTGACATCACACATATCTGAAGTAAAGATAAGATGACAGAGTTACAAGAGGTAACTGCATAGGTTGCACTCCTGCAATGTCTTTTTTGAAGAAATGGGTGATCAATTCCTTCCAGAACTGAAGGATAGATTTTTATGTATTATCTTTTCGAATGCCCTGTTGGCACTTCACAAATAAAAAGAAATGTAAATAGACATGCAGGCAGGCATACCCATCCTACAAAATTCACCAACATGCAAATGCTTTGGTTGGAATGGAGTTAGCCTATGAATATGAGATCTCACAATCCACTTCTATCTACTTTATATTGTAATGTCAAGACGAAAAGACAAAATAGGTTTTATTTGTTAAGGAACTCCTACCAAGGTCCACAAAATGCATCAATACAGTAAAAAAGACAATTTTAAATACAATACAAATAATATTTCCCTTTTTCCTGAAATACAACAATAGATTAAAAAATGCAGCAGAAGTGTGAATATGCTTTTTGTACAGTAATGACAACTAATAGCAAGATTTTAAATAAACGTTAATAAATAGCCAAAAAAGTTTCAAAAAATTGGAATATCCTATAACAGACCATTTAATTAGGTGGGGATAAAACACATTTTCTGGACTCCTGGGCTGAATGAATATTGAATTTAATAAATGATGGTCTTAAAAACAAGCACCTTCTCCTTTGTAATTCTGGACACACAAATGAAACGTGATTAAGATCCTGGATTTTAGTATAACATAATTCGCAAATTCTCCCCTCTTTCGGGATTTTATCCTATATGCCAGTAACATCTCTTAAGGGCAACAGATTAATTCTCAAAAGAAGCATCAGTCTTCTAATCCCATGTGGGTGATTCCAGATTAAATAAGGCTGTGGCCTTTTCCCCAAGGCACTACCACAAACCAACTCATTTTGGGACTTAGATTTACTTAGAGCAATATCTCTTGCTGTGCTAATAGAGCTTACAGACTTCTTTATGAACAGCTTCAATGCTGACTTAGGTATAGGAGAATTACTACTTAAACTGAGCCCAAATAAGTCATTTGCATAAGCAAATGATCTAAGAAATGCTGAATGATCCTTTAGCTTGTCAAAGATTTCGACTCTCAGGGCAGCCCTGAGGAAACCCTCATTTACCCAGAGGAGAGCATTCCCCCACCTCAGGACCGCTGACAAAGCTAAAATAAAAGAGGAGACTAAACCAAATTCCAAGCGTAAAACATGTGGGCCGCCAGAGAATTTAGATTACAACTTTGGCAGAAGAACCGGCCTTCAGCCTTGTCAAAGGGGAGCCAGTAATTATTATCCAATACTTTTCCAGCATAGGTTAATGAGGGCGGAATTTTAACCTTGACATGACCAGAATTACGCCTCCCACAGATTGTATAAAATCTGTTCAGAGCTCCAGCCTGGAAGGCGGCCTTACCAACACATAATTTAATATGTTCTGCGTCTCGCCCATTTTTTTCAAAATCTTTCCCAGATACAAATATGAGTTGACCAATTCCAGTTCTTCATGCCCTAACAACCACTTATACCCTTTCTTTATTCTATGAGCTTTTTTGCAGAAGATATTGTAATGTATTCTCTTGTTGTGTCTTTATTCATTACTGGCTTTTTTAGTTATACATAAGATATTTGGTATGGAAACCTGACAAAGATGATAAGTCTTTGTTTATGATCATCATAAGACTTGAAGAGGGCTGTCCTTTGAATAGCATGGCACATCCTTTTGTTCACAAAGCTATACATTATGGATACTAAAAGAGGATGCATAAACTTGCAAGCCACTCTTAATAGGGCCTGAGGGATTTGTATGGGCAAATTAAGTTTATCAATAGTATTTTGTGCAATTTATAAACTGTAGGGGTTCAATGGCAGGAATACATTGCCAATAACTACCAATGAAGAATGTCATAACTCACTACATGCAGTGGCCCCAAATATAATGAACATACAGAACATCTGTCATTGTTACAGTCAACATTTTGTGTGCCAGTGAATTATATTTTTGCATGTTTTATTTTTTAGTAAACGTAATTAGTTATGCCACACTTAATTTGCAATGCCATTTTTTTTATTTCCAAACAGGACATCCACATGTGAGTTAAAATCCAAGCACCATGGAGAACAAAACTACTGTAGAAGACTTTCTGCTATTAGGTTTTTCTGAAAAACAAAATCTAGAAATCTTACTTTTCTTGGTTTTTTTGATGTTCTACATTCTGACATTACTTGGAAATCTACTCATCATCGTGACAGTGAAAGGAGACTCATCTCTTCACTCTCCCATGTACTATTTCCTCAGTAACATGTCATTTGTTGACTTGTGCTTTACATCTGTTACAACCCCTAACATGCTTGTGAACTTGTTAACTAAGAAAAAAAACATATCCTACAATGGATGCATGTCCCAAATTTTCTTCTTCCACTTGTTTGGCGGTGTGGAAATGTTCATCCTCACAATCATGGCTTTTGATCGATATATGGCTATATGCAATCCTTTGCGTTACACCACCATCATGAACTGGCGAGTTTGTAGCTTGCTGGTATTTGCTTGCTGGGTCGGCGGAGCTGTGCACTCCACAGCACAGATTTTTTCATTGATGACCATGTCATTTTGTGGACCAAATGAATTTGACCATTTCTTTTGCGATATCCCACCCTTACTCACCTTAGCATGCACGGACACCTTTGTTAGCGAAGCCTTGTTTATATCCAATGGTGGAGTGATCTCAGTGGTGTCTTTTACCATACTGGTTGTTTCTTACACATTGATCCTGCTCTCAGTAAGACAGCGCTCAACCGAAGGGAAGCGTAAGGCCCTTTCCACATGTGGTGCCCACCTTACTGTTGTTACTATATTTTTTGGACCCTGTATCTTCATTTACATGAGACCCGCCACCAAGTTTCCAGTGGACAAGATAGTTGCAGTTTTCTATGCTGTTATAACACCGGTGCTTAACCCTATAATCTATACCTTGCGTAATGTAAAAGTAAAAATAGCCATGAAGAACCTTGTTAGCAAACGAATATCTGCTTGACATAAAATCTTAGCATAATGAGGACATTATTTATGTCTGCCATGTACCTTGCATACAAGACCTTGTGGCTGAAAGGTTTACAAATAGGTTGCTGCTTACTTGCTCCTAAAACCTATCTTGCATTCCAGGGGTCAAATGTACACATTTTAGAGACTGTGATTTCCTAATTGCAATCCTAAACAAATTACAATTAGGAAAAATAAATTCCTAATGCATGAAACTCATTAAATTTTATTTGGCGATTCTTAATATCGCAATTAGGAGATAGAAATTCCTAATGCATGAAACCCATTGTGTTTCATTTAGCGATTCTTACTGGGGTTGTCATCGACCTACCTCTTTACTATCAGTGTGAATCCCTATTTGATTTTTGCAGCTGGAATCCACCAATGGGCTTAAATTGTGAAAACTATTTGTATTGTTTGAAACCCACAATCATTGATAAAGGAATGGTTCTGAAACAAGTCTGTGAGTGTGTTCTTTAATTAGTACTCTGATTTCTGCTTTGAATACGTGGTAAACCACATCCCAGACGGATGCACACTCTTTAAGAGTTCAGAAGCCTTGGTGGCACTTTCTCGAAGTTACATTATTGGCTGCTAGAACCACCAGGAAGAATTCCCACTGTCGGCTGCGTGCTGTAAATTATACAAGTTTAAGGTGACAAGTAATTCTGCTTTTACCTGTGGTAGATTGATGAAGAAATGGCAAAGGCAAGGGACACTTTTACATCTTGGCACTTTGCAGGGTAAATCAAGAAAAAAGAACTCTGATTATCGTCATAACAGATTGTTTTTAAAGCAATTCGTGACTGTTTGCTCTGTACCTTTTAAGGAGAAATGGGATATTGGAAATTATTTCTGCAAATTGTTAAGATCTAAACAGAGCATAGACATTGCCATCTGGGTAATAAGATTGTATTTATTTATTCATTTATTTATTTATTTATTTATATCATTGATAAAGAGCCTGAATCAACCCAAATGCGGTATCTCACACTAGGGACAACTGTTGGTATGAAGAGCAGAGTTAAAAAAGTAAAGTTTTGAGTTTTTAAATTTTATTTGGCGATTCTTAATATCGCAATTAGGAGATAGAAATTCCTAATGCATGAAACCCATTGTGTTTCATTTAGCGATTCTTACTGGGGTTGTCATCGACCTACCTCTTTACTATCAGTGTGAATCCCTATTTGATTTTTGCAGCTGGAATCCACCAATGGGCTTAAATTGTGAAAACTATTTGTATTGTTTGAAACCCACAATCATTGATAAAGGAATTGTTCTGAAACAAGTCTGTGAGTGTGTTCTTTAATTAGTACTCTGATTTCTGCTTTGAATACGTGGTAAACCACATCCCAGACGGATGCACACTCTTTAAGAGTTCAGAAGCCTTGGTGGCACTTTCTCGAAGTTACATTATTGGCTGCTAGAACCACCAGGAAGAATTCCCACTGTCGGCTGCGTGCTGTAAATTATACAAGTTTAAGGTGACAAGTAATTCTGCTTTTACCTGTGGTAGATTGATGAAGAAATGGCAAAGGCAAGGGACACTTTTACATCTTGGCACTTTGCAGGGTAAATCAAGAAAAAAGAACTCTGATTATCGTCATAACAGATTGTTTTTAAAGCAATTCGTGACTGTTTGCTCTGTACCTTTTAAGGAGAAATGGGATATTGGAAATTATTTCTGCAAATTGTTAAGATCTAAACAGAGCATAGACATTGCCATCTGGGTAATAAGATTGTATTTATTTATTCATTTATTTATTTATTTATTTATATCATTGATAAAGAGCCTGAATCAACCCAAATGCGGTATCTCACACTAGGGACAACTGTTGGTATGAAGAGCAGAGTTAAAAAAGTAAAGTTTTGAGTTTTTTCCTAAAACCTAAGTAATTTGTAGTGAGACAAATCTCACAAGGTAGTTGATTCCACAGTTTGGGGGCCAGGTAGGAGAAAGATTTACCTCCCAACCTGGCTTGTCTTATACGAGGAATGACAAGCAGGCCTTTACCTTCAGAACGAAGGGAGCAAGGCGGAACATAATTCACTAGCTTAACAGCTAGGTAGGCAGGACCCATCTGGTTTATACCTTTGAAAACAATACAACAGATTTTAAAATGTATTCTTTTGCGAACAGGCAGCCAGTGGAGTTTGTGCAACAGGGGACGTGAGGGGGCCCTGTAAGGTGCACTGGTTACCAGACGGGCAGCTGTGTTCTGAACCACCTGAAGACCTTGCAAAGTGGATTCCTTAGCGGAGATCAGCAAAGCATTGCTGAAATCCAAACGACTAAGTACCAAAGCATGAACCAAGGTTTTATGTGTAGATGCAGGTAAAAAATGAAAAACCTTGCGAAGGAGACTTAGGGCATGGAAGCAGGCTCTATTTGTGGCAGCTATCTGTTCATCCATGTTGAGATCCTTATCCATTAACACCCCTAGGTTTTTTACAACTGTCTTGGGCAGAGGTGCTGACTCTAAATCCTCAGGCCACCAACTAGTAGACCAGCTGGTTATCGCATCCTTGAAGAGTATTATTTCTGTCTTCCCAGCGTTCAACTGTAAGAAATTACTGCTCATCCATGATGTTATGGTTCTCATGCCTTCCTTGAACAAACTTTGAATGTCGGTAGTGTCATTCTTGTGAGATAAAATAAGTTGTGTGTTGTCCGCGTAGGAGATCGGGATAAAGCAATCTTCCTAAGCAATGCTGAAAGGGGGGCGACATACAAATTAAACAAGGATGGGCTCAGACAAGACCCCTGCGGTACCCTTTTGGTGACAGGTGTGGTCTTGGAAGTAAAAGGTCCAAGATTCACTCTTTGGGTCCTGTCTTTACGGAAGTCCTGAAGCCAGTCCAGGGCAGAATCCTGGATACCTATAGTACGCAGTCTATACAGCAGGATTTGATGAGAGATGGGGTCAAATGCGGCGGACAGTTCAAGCAGTATAAGAATCACCGCTTGACCAGCGTCCGCCTGCATGCGAATTTCATCTGTTACGTTCACCAGGGCTAGTTCAGTACTGTGCCTGGGACGGAATCCTGACTGAGATTGATCTAAACAGTTGGAAGCTTCTATAAAGGCAGAGAGATGGTTGTTGATGTGCCTTTCCAATAGTTTTCTATAAAGGGGAAGCAATGAAATAGGACGGGAGTTGGACACATCATTTGGAGACAGTTTAAGATTATTCCTAATGGGCATGATTTGCACATCCTTCCATTCTTTGGGAAGATAACCCTGTTTGATGGAGCAGTTGAGAATAGAGCTAAGAGGCTCTGCTATTTCTACTGCAAGTTTTTTAACTATTTTAGTGGGCAAAAAATCTTTGGGAGACCCTGATTTGGCAGATTGATTTTAATAAGGATTCAGTATCCTGAATGGTAAGAAAAGGAAAATCTTTTAGAAAAAACTGATTATTGTGATCCGGGGCCGAGTCAGACAACAGGCTGGGATTAGTGTTAGTAGAAGAGGATATTATCTTATTGTAAATGTTCTCTATTTTTTGTGTGAAATAAGTAGCTATATTATCGCAAAGTGATTGAGTGGGTTCCTCTACTGAATTGCAAGCTTTAGGATTAATAAGAGTGTTGAGTATATGGAAGAGCATTTTGGAAGTATTACCTGATTGCTCAAGTTGGATAGCTATATGATTTTACTGTGCAGATTTAAAAATTTTATGGTAAATGACTATGGCCGCTTTATACTGTTCCTTGGTAATTGTATCTTTATTATGACACCACTGACGTTCTAATCTTTTACATTTACTTTTTTCTGTTCGCAGATTCACTGAATACCAGGGCGTCTGAATGCGAGTGGGGGCCACACATGATTTCTTTTCTGGAATAAGAACATCTAAAGTGGATTTGATAGTATTTTAAAAGGTCGACAAAAGATTGTCGACTGTGTCCAACGAAGATGAATATTCAGGCTTAAATGCCTTGCGAAATTGACTTGGAGCAAGTTTGTGCCATTGTCTTTAAGTATGTCACGCTGATATGGCAACCAGAAAAGATTATGCAGGTGAACAACATGTGACTCCCTTTTCTGTTTTTTCAGATGGAACCCGCCATTGGGCTTAAATTGTGAGAACTATTTGCATAGTTTGAAACCCACAAGCATTGATAAAGGAATTGCTCTGAAAAGCATATGTGAGTGGGTTATTTTCTTACTTGGAAATCCTTGAGTGCTCCAATTCTCTAATTTCTGTCTTGGCGCATTATAACTGGTGACCAACCTACCATGATGGATGCACCCACTTTAAGAGTTCATCATCCTTGGTGGAACTTTCTTGAAGTTATATATATATTGTTGGTTTTTAGTATATTATTTGCAGTTAAAGCTATGAATTAGAACAGTGACTCTTCTATATCATTGTTACCAGGGGCCGAAATGTTAAGAAATGTTACTGTATACTTACATGTTATATATTTGTTTATTTTCTTCTTCTTTCGCCTCGTACCACAATTATGAGGAATAATGCCCTTTGCCTTCATAGGCGGATTTTTTTTTATCTAAGTGTTACGCAAACATGAGTGTTTGTGGAATGTAACTCTTCAATGTCTTCTGATGGTATGCCCTGCAATGTGTATAATGTACTATAAACATTGTACAAAATGGTTTCTCACCAGTTGATGAAGACGAGAAGCCGAAACGCGCCCTGAGAGACCGTTTATCCTGTTGGTGACCTGTGAACAATAAATCCACTTGGAATCAGCCCAGAGTGCCCCACCTTCTTTGTACAATTGTTGGAGGATCTGAATAATATATATATATATATAAATATATATATGTGGACAAAACAATGTGGTTCCCACCGTAGCGCACTGCAACGGATGCCGGTGTGAGGCCAATCTATGGCCTGAATTAATTATTTTAGATAAAAGTACGCCGCACTCAGGAAACCTTTTTTAAATAAATTTATTTGTACAGAGCTACTCCGTCAGTAGAGCTTCTTTTTAGGATCTTGTTAACAATCGTCATTGTACAGTGAGTAGGATGCCCTTGAAGCTTTTTCTTATATCATGCATTAAAGTGATTTGTATGTATATTATGTTCAGCTCCCCGTTTCTATTCCGGAAGGGAATGCGCACTGGCATCTTTTTTTGTTAGAAGTTTCAGACATGCAATATACTAGTAGGATCACTACAGGAATTTTTAATTTTGATTGTCTTCCTATTTAATCGCATCATACATTTTTATTTTGTATATTTTTCTCTATTTATATAGCTATTGGAAACTAATATTGGACACCATATAGTTCATGAAGAATCTCTGGGAATTTTTAATCAAGATTGCGGATCTACACTTCTCTATGATGAATTGAATTTTCAAAGGTAACTTTAAAGTATTGAATACAAGAACTTACTGAGTGACACTATCTGTTGGATACATTGTGTTTGTTTCCTGGCTTTCTGAATTTATTAGACCAATCATGTTCAATGTTATAGATATTAGAAAATGTTATCAATTTTTAGGTGCTTTTTAGAAATTGACTTATTGTATATATGATACTATTTTTGGATTGAAAATTTATATGTTCTGTTCAGGTCTACCCTCTCTGAGTTAACCATTATCAGCATTATTATCAATATTATCATTGCCATTATTGTCATATTCTTTTCTGTTAGTAATGCATGTGTTTGTACCATATGTTATTACCTGATAGGTTGTATTTTTTGGTGCTAAAAAACAGTTGTAACTTAATTTTACTTGAAGCCATCTTGGTTTATTAGTGTTTAATTTCTGAAAAGCAAATTTTGGTAGTGGTGCTTTCCAAACAGGAAAGGAACCGCACTATCACTTATTAATTTGTTTGAAAAAAGTCAAATGGGCTATTAATATACTCGAATACCTTTAGTTGAGGCGGAGTGCTATGTAGACCACTGTCACCCACTACCAAGAGTGACTATTACCAATCCAAAGCATCGGTAAGACAGAGTATGCACAATAGGATCATGGGAAGCGCAATCCTAAGCAGATGTAAAACAAGTAGTATGTAATTACAAAAGTTGGGACAAACAGTTAGATAGAATCCAATTGAAATAATCAATGAAACTTCTTTTCCAGATAAGGTACAGAACCAACTATAGTCCATGTATGATCATTTTTCCATTTTATTCACATGGCTTCATAAAAAAGAATCAACAAGAGCAGCCAACACATGTTTCGTCGGTACATCCAATCCGTACCATGACTTTTACAAGGCTGGAATTATAATAAAAAAAAATATATACATAACTGTATAGTACAAAAACATTTATTACAATATTTTTAGATTTAAAGATGTGAAAGAAAGTGGCAGAAAGGGACCCAAGTCAGTAAAAAACCAAATGTGATCAAAGTATAAGGAGAAAGAGAGCGATAGAAACCCAAGTGTCAATAGGCAGATAGCATATCACATAAAATTCTGCCCATAAAGATCTAATCAGAATAAAGCAATATCCGTTAGTTGCAAAATATATAGTTGAAAAGAACAGTAAAAAATGTGTAAGAGTTGATAAAGTGAAAGAAAGATCACGTGATACTCATGCATAGAGCAATTGGACGAGCTTAGGGCATATTAAAAAAATTAAGTGTAGAATGATGCTAAAAAAAGTGTAAGTGTGCCACAACACAAGAAGAATAGGCTGACCTGAATGGGATGATAAGAGCGTGGTAAATCGTGGCCTCGCTCTTAAGTATAAATATAATAATCTGGTCTTAGCCTACAATATAAAATCAAACGTAAGCAAGAGGAAATGATCATCATAGATATCACAATACAACAATTTATATCATGTGTAGTCTATAATTTCGAGATCACCCAATATATCTGCGTTTATAAAAACCTCAAACGCAAACAAGAAGGGACAGTTATTGACTATGTAGAGGAGAAACCAGTCAATCCTGTATAGCATATTATTACATAGTAACAGAGTTCTCAAACAAGAACTCCCCCTGTATGATTGAAATTCTAGATGTCTACTGAGATCTACCAAGGACTATAAGAAGATGAGTTCTCAATCAATATAGAAACCGGAGTCTGTTTCAAACTGTCCCAAAGAGAACCATCTGTGTTTGAGAAATAGTTGAACAATGCTCACCTATGTCATATAGGTGATTAATACTGTGCGAGGGTCTCCAATGTAAGAACTCGAAAAGTACAAGCTATGTTTTTCATCCAGAGGGACAGTCTCAACCTGGATATTCAAAATTGACAAGTTGTAGAAATGAGATGACCAAAATCCACTAAACATGTGAAATGGAAAATGTAAATAGAGAAACACTACTGGAACATATTGATATTATATATAGTTGCAATATATTGACAAGAAATAATCTATTGAAATAGACATTCAAGAAAAGATTTATGTTGTATACACAATCTAAATCTCGTGAATATTAGTGCCCATAGTAAAATATTGTATTAAAAACAATGCACACAGTGGCAAGATGTATATTGAACAAGATTTATAAAAAGCTGCATATTAAGTATTGCCTATATAGGTTGCCAGATATTAATAAAAACATAATGTTATCACGTCTATATCTGTCACATTCAGATTTATAATGTAAGCAAAAAGAAAAAGTAGTATTCCTGGTATATATAAATGCTCGCTTGAAGAATATTGATTGCCAAGATCTGTACTGAGCTACCTTGTAATAGTGTCTCAATAATATTAAAAAATGGAGGATTGAATACGCCTCATAAGGATAAGTAGAGTTATCACTCTTAATAAAGTAGCATGCCAAGTCTGTTTGGTCACATATTGATACACAAAAACTGTTAAGTTGCAAGTTGCATCTAGTGCAGTCTGAACTGCAACCAACTCACCAATTACTGTCTTTACATAAAGGGCTAACTAATAAGTTGGGAGGATTATATATAGAAACAACAAAATAGTTTGTTCATACCCCAATGTACGGGTCGTCCCCAGTAAATACGCAGCACCAGCAAAAGTTCAAAGGTGTATAATTAGTTGCGAAGCAGAAGGGTAGTTGTAGGCTAAAACGGGAGATCGATGAATGAACTAAGGGACATATGCATCAACACATTTTCCCATAGACACAGAATGGGCAAAACCCTTTGATGCATCTGGCCCTAAGTTCCAAATTACTTCTAGCACTATTACCATATGTAAGACCAGTGTGCTCGGCGAACGCTTAACTCCGTTAATGGTATCAAGTCCGCATGATAACGCAGCAGAAACAACCGAGTTTGCTGGAAAGCCGGTATAATTGGTTGCGAAGCAAAAGAGAGGTTGTAAGCTAAAAAACGGAAAATAGACGAATGAACTATGTTCCAAATTACATCTAACAATACTGCCACATATAAAAACAGTGTGCTCGGCGGACGCTTACCTTCGTTACTGTTTTCAGGTCCGCATGATAACGCGACAAAAACGACCGTGTTTGCTGGGATGCCGGTTTATATCCTCAGCGAAAGTTAAAAAAGCGCGGTGTAAACACAGAGCTACGCCCATGGATCATGAAGAGAGAAATGGGACTTGGCGAGGTTTAAGCAAACTGCAGCAAAGTGTCAGATTCATTGTAAAAACGCCGCCATCTTAGAAGAGGAGCATATAAGTTTCTAGGTGGAAAGTTGTATGTATTATAGCTCTTAGTTATAGCATCAAGACTTAAGGACAGAGGGACAACATAAATATGAGGCTAGTGGAGGTAAAGAGGCAAGTAACTATTAAATAAACAAATGGCTAGGAAAGTGAATGTAGTTACATTTTAAATCGAGTCGTAAATATCAGAGCAGGATAGTAAGACCCAAAGTGTTGAAGTTGATATGTCCCTCTTGTTACAGTCATAAATAGAAGAGGTAGAGAGAGCAGGCTTAATTGACAAAGGATACATGATATCATTCACAATTCCATTGTAT
This sequence comes from Lissotriton vulgaris, assembly GCF_964263255.1. Taxonomy (NCBI): domain Eukaryota; kingdom Metazoa; phylum Chordata; class Amphibia; order Caudata; family Salamandridae; genus Lissotriton; species Lissotriton vulgaris. The sequence goes on along the minus strand of NW_028255422.1, from coordinate 109,020 downwards.
ACACAATAAAGATGTTGCAATCAATGCAAGGTTGCTTATTCATGGCATTTGCAAACATTGTAGTTATACAATAGGGCAGAACCATTAAAATAAAAACCATAAAGCAAGTGATCTAGTAGTACAACTTAATTGTGACAACTGCTAGGTGAATCATGCGTTGTTTAATACGATTTTGACAATATAAAGGCATTTAGTTATATATATATATCTTTATAAGACTTCATATTCATTGACAAAACACCTTACAAAGATATATATAGTAGTCAACAATCAGTTAGGCTCACATCACAAACGAGAACCAAAGGACCTAGCTAATTTCCGTTATGTGTGGGAGGCCTTACATGGTGGTAAACTCTATACATGAGACAGAAGGAGGATACAATATATGATAGCACTAGGTACACATTACTTCTTCAGTTAAGAGTCATTTGATTATTGTAAAAAGACATGCATCTCCCTGTCTATATTCACACCCTGATCCACCGATCTTAACTTGTTAACTTGATTAGCCATTGTGCCTATAGTTTCCCAAGAGCTAGAGTCTTATTACCACCTCATGGATCATTTCGTAATGTAACAATGCCATGAAATTTAATATTGATGATATCTGATGTCTTGTGTTCAGTATTATAGTGAACTGCTAGAGTGTAGTTCACATTTTTATTTTGAATGGCCCTGATGTGTTCTTGTATACGCTCCTTGAGTGGGCGGATGGTGCTGCCTACATAGATTTTATTGCATTGGCATACTATGCAGTAAATCACGTGCTTGGTATTACAGTTGATAAAATCCTGCACCTGATAAGTCTTGTTAGTATTGTAGCAAAAAGTAGTAGTCTTATTCTGTGCAAATTGGCAAATATTGCACATTGTGCTTCTGAAGAAACCCTTGGGTTTTGAAGGTAGCAACGTTTTGGTTGTGTCATTGATGGAACAATTATTAGAGGAACTAAGAAGGTTGTGTAAAGTTTGTCCCCTCCTGTATGTAACACCAGATTTTTGTTTAATAAATGGATCCAACTCACGATACATTTGCAACAGATGCCAGTGTTTTCGAAGAATGCAGTACAGTTCATTACTGTCCGAATGATATTGTGTAATAAGAGATATGCATGTATTATCTGAGGCATCTTTTTTCTTTTTGTTGTTTTTTAGGAGATCAGTGCGTTTACAGTTCCTGATTCTCCTTGCTGCTTTTTTCAATGTGTCTGCTTTATAACCCCTTTGTTCAAAACGTTTAGTAAATTGGGTTAATTCATTAACAAAGTCAGTCTCTGTACTACAGTTCCTTCTTAGACGGGTCATTTCCCCAAAGGGAATGGCCTGAATTTGCGTTTCTGGATGGGCACTGTTGGCGTGCAACACTGAATTGCATGAAGTAGACTTGCGAAAGAGTTTGATTTCAAGTACTCCCTCGTTTACAAATAGTGTGACATCAAGAAAGTCAATTTGGAGTCTGTCAAAATTAAAAGTGAAAGACAAATTATAATCATTTGTCATGAGATGATTGACAAACTCTGTTAGTGAGTGACTGTCGCCTTTCCAGATCAATATCACATCATCTATAAAGCGTCCCCGATAGATGATATTGTTAGTCAGATAATGGGGACATTCCCTCCAGATGTGATGCAATTCAAAAAAGCCCATGTATAGATTTGCAAACGAGGGCGAAAATTTCGCCCCCATTGCCACTCCCGAATGTTGTCTGTACCAGATGTTAGAGGGTTGAAAATAATTGTTTTCCAATGTTAATTTAGTCAATTCAAGCAACATTGTAGTGTGTTAATAGAGGGAGGCATCCCGTTTAGATAGAAAATACCTGAGTGCCTCCATTCTCCTTTCCAGTGGTATGCAGGTGTATAGTGCATTGACATCGAGCGTTACTAGCATGTAGTCTTCTGACCATGAAAATTGTTCAAGCTCATTGAGAAGATCCTTAGTATCCTCAATAAAAGCGGGTAGTTGTCTAACTATTGGTTTTAAAAATGTATCTATGTATTCAGATATATGTTCTGTAACTCCCCCTATCCCCGAGATGATAGGTCTACCCGGGGGATTGGTCAGATTTTTATGAATTTTGGGGAGTACATAGATATAAGCAGCCCTAGGTGTGGGATTGAAAAGGTATTTAAATTCATGATCAGAGAGAAGGCCTGCATTGTTCCAATAGCGTAAAGTTTTTTTAATCATCAAAATGACAGATGGTGTAGGATCATGTGGCATAGGTGTATACGATTGTATATATGACAACTGTCTATTGATTTCTCCCAGGTAGGATATATTATCCATAAGGACAATGTTTCCTCCCTTGTCAGCCTCTTTAATGGTTAGATTGAAATAGCCCCTGAGTTTTGTTAGGGCATTCCTCTCACCAACAGAAAGGTTATCTTTAATTTTAGGTGGCTTGATTGAGAATTTGTCCTCTAGTTTATAAAGGTCGGACGTTACAGCTTTATAAAAACAATCAATATTATTACCAGGAGAGAGAATAGGTGTGAACATTGACTTGTTTTTAAGTCCGCTATCTATTTCCTGATTGCTGGAAATGTTAAGATCATCCAAGATTTCCTGTATATTGGGAACTGTTTCTATGCTGTCATCCAATGACAATAGTAATCTTGTTGTTTCAATGTCCTCTATAGTTTGTCCACTCTTGGCAGCATTGTACACAGGTATCGAGCACACTTTTTGTTGGGTTGCAAAGAATTTAATATGTAACTACATTCACTTTCCTAACCATTTGTTTATTTAATAGTTACTTGACTGTTTACCTCCACTAGCCTCATATTTATGTTGTCCCTCTCTCCTTATGTCTTGATGCTATAACTAAGAGCTATAATACATACAACTTTCCACCTAGAAACTTATGTGATCCACTTCTAAGATGGCATCGTTTTTACAATGAATCTGACACTTCGGTGCAGTTTGCTTAAACCTCGCCAAGTCCCATTTCTCTCTTCATGATCCATGGGCGTAGCTCTGTGTTTGCACCGCGCTTTTTTAACTTTCGCTGAGGATATAAACCGGCACTTCAGCAAACACAGGAATCATTATAACATAGTTTTTTAATTGATCCCGCGCGCCAGCTTTCATCTATGAGTCCAGACGTGACCTCAACGCTGGGATCAGCCTTCCACTAAGATGACGGACTGACTCTGTGGTCCTGCCTTGGCCGCATCTGAACTTGCTAGACAGCATGCACATTACTGCCTCAATCTCGGACTCACTCTGTGGCTATTAGTTGATTTAAGATATGAGATGCACATGATTATGTCTGCTAGTACCCGTACGTAACTTTCACACCTGGCACAGTCGCACACCAATATGGCAGCCCCAATCACGGTCTCTATATCACATTGTAATTATTCAGTTTTTCTCTGTAAAAATGCATTTTTACATTTGTCATACTTCAATGTACAACCTATAACAATATGGACGGTGGCTACCCACCCCGCTCTGCTTTCATCAGCAGCAGCTCACAACACATTCTCACTGACATGGGCGGCGGTCTAATTTTTGACTTTTTGTTTTTGCAGAGATGCACAGCAGAATTGATTCAGCTTCCACGCAATTAGTAACCTTGATTGCAGCACCACCACATTATCACTCAGCACCACTACATTATCACTCAGCACCACCACAGCACCACTCAGCACCACCACAGCACCACTCAGCACCACCACAGCACCACTCATAATCACCACAGCATCACTCAGCACCACCACAGCACCACTCAGCACCACCACAGCATCACTCAGCACCACCACAGCACCACTCAGCGCTACCCCAGCACCACTCAGTGCTACCCCATTATCACTCAGCACCACCACATTATCACTCAGCACCACCACATTATCACTCAGCACCACTCAGCACCACCACAGCACCACCACAGCACCACCACAGCACCACTCAGCACCACTCAGTACCACCACAGCACCACTGAGCACCACCACAGCACCCCTCAGCACCACCACATTATCACTCAGCACCACTCCAGCACCACTCAGCACCACCACAGCACCACTCAGCACCACTCAGCACCACCACAGCACCACCACATTATCACTCAACACCACCACAGCACCACTCAGCACCACCACAGCACCACTCAGCACCACCACAGGATTACTCAGCGCCATCCCAGCATCACTCAGCACCACCACAGCACCACTCAGCGCTACCCCAGCATCACTCAGCACCACCACATTATCACTCAGCACCACCACATTATCACTCAGCACCACCACATTATCACTCAGCACCAACACAGCACCAATCAGCACCACCACAGCACCCCTCAGCACCACCACAACCTCATTACCACTCAGTACCACCACAGCATCACTCAGCACCACCACAGCACCACCCAGCACCACCACAGCATTACTCAGCACCACCACAGAACCACCACAGCATCACTCAGCGCAACCCCAGGTTATAGGTGTCACATTTGCGAAAGTTATAACTATTGGCATTGTAAATGACAAACTATTAATTTAGCTATTTTCAAAACTAACACATAAATAAAAAAATTGTCATTTACAAGACCAATAGCACAAACTTTCCTAATGCGAGACTTATTGCATTGCAAATGCTTGTTTATATGTGGCAGTATTGTTAGATGTAATTTGGAACATAGTTCATTCGTCTATTTTCCGTTTTTTAGCTTACAACCTCTCTTTTGCTTTGCAACCATTTATACCGGCTTTCCAGCAAACTCAGTCGTTTCTGCTGTGTTATCACGTGGACTTGATAACATTAACGGAGGTAAGCGTTCGCCGAGCACACTGGTCTTAAATGTGGTAATAGTGCTAGAAGTCATTTGGAACTTAGTTCATTCATCGATCTTCTGTTTTAGCCTACAACTACCCTTCTGCTTCGCAACCAATTATACACCTTTGAACTTTTGCCGGTGCTGCGTATTTACTGGGGACGACCCGTACATTGGGGTATGAACAAACTATTTTGTTGTTTCTATATAGAATTCTCCCAACTTATTGGTTAGCCCTTTATGTAAAGACAGTAATTGGTAAATTGGTTGCAGTTCAGACTGCATTAGATGCAACTTGCAACTTAACAGTTTGTGTGTATCAATATGTGACCAAGCAGACTTGGCAGGCTACTTTATTAAGAGTGATAACTCTACTTATCCTTATGAGGCGTGTTCAATCCTCCATTTTTTAATATCATTGAGACACTATTACAAGGTAGCTCAGTACAGATCTTAGCAATTAATATTCTTTAACCGAGCATTTATATATACCAGGAATACTACTTTTTCTTTTTGCTTACATTATAAATCAGAATGTGACGGATATAGACGTGATAACATTGTGTTTTTATTAATATCTAGCAACCTATATAGGCAATACTTAATTTGCAGATTTTTATAAATCTTGTTCAACATACATCTTGCCGCTGTGCGCATTGTTTTCTCTGCATGACACACTTAGCTTTTACATTGCCTTGCAAACCATTACAAAATGACTCTCTTTCCAGAAGCTGTTGCATACTTGTCCAATCGCAGGACATTTACCTTTGTGTGGAAATGATAATCCACATCTGAAGCACAGGTACTGTTTCTTTGGAGACATCACTTTCTGTCCTTCAGCCTTGGGTTTCTGATTACTTTTCATACTCATGACTGACTTCTTTTGGCCACGTGGCCTCCATGTCAGCAGCTTGTCGATCTGCATGTTCCCCAGCTCTGGCAGCAATGAGTATTCACTCCAGACTAAGGGGTCAATTCCGATGTCGCCTGGAAGGGCTCCAAATTGGATTCGGAAGAAACAAACCTGATTCAGAGTGTATGTTTCCGACCAAATTGTCCCCCATTCCAAACAACCAAGTACGATGCGAGGAAGCCATCTGCGCCAACTGAATCAGTTTCCAACCCGAATCGGTCAGTCTGACCCGTTCAGAGCCGATTTGTTCAGCTAAATGGGGCTGACTTTCTGAACGAGCTTGTACGATGCCAGATTCTGACAGCAGTACTGACTCGGTTTTAACTAGATGAAACAGCAGTGGAAATCAGACTTTGGGGAGGCCTGTAGTAGGCCCTCCTTCACCCGGGGCCCTCTGAATTGGTCACAGGGGAGTACCCATGGGGCCCCCCTTTCCAAGCATGGACTGTGTGGCAGGCACCATGTGGTGCCCACCACAGGGCGCGCGCTTTTCCCCACCCACCCCTTTTTGCAATGGGAGCCTGTGTACTCATTCGGTACGCAGGCTCCCATTGAGTTCAATGGGAGTCCAACCGAACCAAGTCAGTCACTATATGGACACATCGAAATAGGTCATTTGGACACACTGAGCGCGGCTCGTTCTGAAAGCTCTCCAGGACCGAGTTGTTCAGAGGGCTTACCCAACGAGATCGGAATCGACCCCCAAGTGTTTCTCCTAGCATCAGTCACCTGAATGAATATGACAAACATCCATCTATAAATCTGGGGCATATGGCTTCTTTATCATATAATTTCTTGAATTTACAGTGTTTGCTGAACTTATCAAGTCTTTCAACAAATGTGTTGATCCTTTCACCAGCTTTCTGTCATTCCTGCCTGAAAATGTATCTTTTGTAATAGACATTCAGTATTTGATTGAATTTAATATTTAACACCTCTTTTATCCGATGGAAAGATAAATTGTCAGCATGTGGTACTTTCTTTATTACCTCATTTACTCCTTCACCGGCAAGATTATTTAGATATTTGACAGTCTTTTTGCTATCTCTTTCTTATAGTGCATCAATCAAGTCATCAAACATTTCAATCCAGTCAGTCCATCTGTCACCAATATTCTGTTTTTTGGCAGTATCAAATGGAAGTGGTGGTTTTAGAAAGGCAGCAGCATGATAACCATTTGTGGAGCTTACTGACGTTGAAAGTATGGTCTTCTACATGCCCCGCCTGCTGTCTGCTGGGACGTGTTTCATTTATTACTTCTCTGAGGGCCTGTAACGTGCTAGCAACAAGGTTATCATGGACAATTTGAGATTGTGAGGCCTTTTTCATGGCCATTGGAACCCTTCAACTTCTTGAAGACATTTTAAGTTGTTCCGAGTCCCACCCGGCAGCTTCAGTGGTATGCTGCTTCAAGGATTGATCGCTCAGTAAGCACAACCCCTGTGCTTTCATTTGGGTCACTTCGCCCACTGCTATGGTTTGATGACTCACTTTACTCAGGTTTCAGTGTGGTAAGCACAATGATATGTTTTGTGTTTGAATATTCTTTCCATTGGCGTTTCTTTGTACTCAGCTATCACTGCTTTTATTGTTTCTTTGAACTTAGCTATCCCTGCCTTCAGCGCTTTTCTGTACCTGGTTATTGCTGCCTTTAGTGTTTCTCTGTACCTGGTTGTTTCTGCCTTTAGCGTTCTCTTTCTGTATGACTTATAGCTCAGTGTTTTGCGTTGTGGCACAGTACCTCTTTCATGGCCTCACCAGCAGGTTTCTGGCCAACGATGAGTAAACTTCTCTGGAATGCTTTAGCTTTCTTCAAAAGTTTCACACTGGCTAAGGTGGCGCTTTGACTCCACATACGTCAACCGTCAATCTTCACTACGACTTAGGCACATGTGGCATGCACGAGCATTTTGTGACTAGGGCAGACTCTCTGGGAGAGCGCTGTCAACCTTTTGGGTATGTAACCCCTATCTTGTCACCAGTTGTAGCGTCCTCCCCAGCCTCGGTACATGTAAATGATTTGGCCACACACAGAGCTTGTTATTACACCTCTTTATTCCTCATTGTGTAACCGTGAAGTCAACATTCTAAATCAGGAATTCTATTAACCACACCCGTACACTTATGTCACAGTTCTACGGAGTCCACCAGGAACATAAGGGTCCCGTTGTCTCTAACTTACAAAACACTACACCATACTCCCACTGAAATGTCATGGCACATTGGCTACATTTGCGTAGTTCTTAATTTGAGCGGTGGTTAAAGGTAAGGCACACCAACACTAATTTTTAGGGACCAGCACTTGTTATAGACTTTGACTCACAGCAAGAGAAAGAAAAACACAAAACGGGTAATTTAGGACGAGAAAGATGAAGAAACGGTGACAAAGAATAAAAAACACCAGCTTGAAAAATTAACCTGAAAGGGTCAGATAAAAAGGCAAGGAGTATCTGGCGGTGGAATGAAAGAGGCATGAGGTGGAATCTAGACTATGATCTCTTGTTATTTGGCATCCCCAACATTCAATAGCACATGTTGTAGGCTTCTGGGCAAAATGTTTGGCCCTGGCACTTATTCTTTTCTAAATTATGCACTGCACTTCTCCTTCATGTAGTGCTTTGATTTTTCACAAACCATGTGATGTAACATTGATGGTAGCTCCTCAATCCGAAAATATTCCAAAACAGATGTCCTGTCCATCATATTACAATATTATAACTGCTTAACAGCCTATGGCACTTATAATATAGCACACAGGATATCCGTCATGTTTTGACAGAGTATCCCAACCGCCAAACTCTAAATATAGCCCTTATACTTTGGGGATTACGTGAACAAGGGGCACATATTGTTAGCCTTCCTGAGTGAAACACACCTCTGATTAACAGAAGATTGGTAACTTGTGTAACGAGATGGACACAGGAGACCTACATTTGTCTCAGAGACAACATACACAACGAAGGTCAGGATTCCAAACAGAGGATTCCCTTATGCTGTAAAGGACCCTCAAAACCAATGGGGTGCGGGAAGTCGTTATATTTTGGCAGGAGAAAGATATGGGCGTATGTTGTATTAACTTCTGTGATCCTAAGGGAGATTACCTGTTTTTTTCTTGCTAATATAAATAGATATGCTGAAAAAAGGAACCAAGATGGCTATATTTTGGTGGCTCTAACTGCTACTTGTCGCACAGTTAAACAGAACCTCAGGGGCAAGCATTAAAGAGGCAGCGGGATCATTACGTCTCAGTACTGGGATAACAGGGGCTCCAGCAGCACAGTGTGCTTTAGCATATATGAAGATCTCAGTGCTGGGCTGTCTGTATTTCCGCTGTCCTCATGAATTCACAACTTCCTCTTTGAATCGGATACATGATGGTGACATGGATAGCGCGTACTGTTAAAACCAACCTCACACAGGGAAGTGACCCAGTCAACAGCTCCGCGCGAGAGAGGGGACCAAAACGGATTTAAACACCAGAGAACATCAGTGCTTCTCAAAAAGTAGACTTCCACCGAGAATATTTTAAGCTGTGTGCATGGTCTGTTGTAATATAGAGGGTTTCTGTCTTTCCAGCAGGTTAGGCAGTTCTAACACAAAGTACTGAAAATAAAAAGTGCACAGGCTTATTTTATTGTCAACTTGTAGTTAGCATGGCTGTTCATAAAATGGAGTACATATACAAAAACCAATTATTAATAACTATTTCAAATCAGTGCCATGGACATGGGGACAGGTCTTGTCACAACATAATGTTCCCATCTCAGTTGTTTATACTCCGTGCTTAGAAGAGGGTGTACTTTAAAGAATCATTTTTTCGTGAGATTTGAAATCCAGAGACTCTACAATCAAATATCTCAGTCAATATGTGTTAAAAGAAAACAGCGACAAACGTTTTCTCAGTATCCAAGACAAGCATGGTGCTGTACCCACATGCACCAGGAAGCATTTGATTTACAATGATATTTCCAATGTAACACAAATCTTAGACAATGTTTTAACAGCTCCTTTCTTTAAAAATATAATGTTTTTTTCGAAGCCTAATGCTTTTAGATACCCATGCGGATTCCTCCACAGTAGAGCAACATTTTCTTTAAACTGATAGCTGCAGTTTCCTGCGGCCAACCAAGCACATTAGATCTCATATCAGCATGTTCTGCCCTTCTCAGATTAAAGTGCAATTCAGTGTCAAAAAAAGGAACATTTGAGATATATTTTGAAAAACACGATCTCTCAATGGGGCACAGATTGCAATGTGTAGAGCCATTCTAAGGCATATTGCCCCAAAGTACGGTAATCCCTGTGTTCTTGGCCCTCTTAAAAACGTACAGGGAAGTATTAAAAGGTAGGTCGGGTTCAGCCAGCAATACCACTGTAAACCAAACAAAATTGGGCCTGATTGCCTTCTTGGTGGACAAGGTTACTCTGACGGAGATCCTGTCCACCAACTTACAATTCCATTATATTTTCTATGGACCTTGTAGTAAGGAGGACGGGATATCCGTCACATTTGTGAGGAAGGGTCCCATCTGCCATGATGTTAATTAGGCCCATTGTTATAATGGGCCACATTTTGAAAAAACTTCCAAAAAGTAGGTAAGAAATATTCATAGAGTATGAAGCCTTGGTTTCATGTTTTTGGATATGGTTACAAGGGATTCAAGTGAAGTATACAAAAAAGTGGAACACCATCACACTGAGCATGGTTTTCTAAAAACTTACTTCTGAGCAAAATGCAGTTTCTGAAATTTGGAACACCCTAATAGGAGCCTTGCTTTGTGTCGTTGTTATCTTATTCTCTTGTTGAGATTCGTTTAAAAGCCAAAGTGTTGGAGGCTGGCTGTCTTGACTCTTGCATTTTTAATTCTGTTGCCTGTTTTCTGTGCTTTTGTGGTCATTTTTACTATGTACCGAATAAAGCTTCATGAACTGAACTGAAGTGACTCTTGCATTGAGCTGCTGCTTATAAATCAAGCATTTGCAATTGGTCTCTAATTTGTGAGAGCCATTGGCGTTGAAAATGCAACGTTTTTTACTTTTGTTTTTTTCTTTGAAGAAGAGTAACCATATTTGCATAGCTCACTTGCCATTCGTATGACCTCATGGCGCTGGAGAACCAGAAAATGGGAAATAGATTATGAGGGAAGCGAGTTGGAAAATAAATGACACCAATAGAAAACGAATTAAAACAAGGAAGAGTCAACAGAGATTATTACATCTATATCTTGCGGACAATAGTATCCACTGGCAAGGCATCCAAGTGAGTTACAGTGTTTGCTGCAGAGGCACAGCAGAAATCAGACCTTAATACATGTAAATACACCAGTCGCAATGCTACAAATACCAGAATGCAAGGCAAGATGATGAACAAAACCGGGTCAGCTGGATAACTCACACTAGATATGGGACACTAGCAAGCTCTGTTAATCGAATACAAAGACCCCAGAAAAGAAGGTGGCAAGGGCTATTAGGGCACAGTATGAGAGAGCACAACTAGAGACCATGGTGCCGTGAAATCCACTGTTTCCATTTGTATTGTAAAGATGAATACTCAGGAAGCTGGTAAAAACGGGTTTATTAGCCCAACAGGGAGGCAAGTCGTCCACATCAGAGATCAACCAACAACTGACACAGATCAAGAATTCCAGAGTGACATGGCTAGTGACATGGCTGCATTCTCTCTTGAGAATGCACATATTTAAAGACATAGATACAACACATCTCCCTTATAATGATAATGAAAAACACAACAAAGAAAATAAAAAAACAAGAAACAGAAAACCTGGAAAAGAAGAAATCATGAGATACAGTAATCCTGGAGATACAAAGGTGCCCTCCTGACTCTAGGGTTCATTCCACGAGGCGAGACACACGCATCCTGAGAAAATGACGGGCAACCAACACAATCACGAGGAGTTGAACCAACAGGAGCAGCAGCGGGTTGCATAACAGCATTATCCCCCTCCACACACCTTGACAAACGTGACATGCTCCACACATCACCCCCCTCTAGCATAACTACGTTCTTCATGACTTTTGTAATTCGCCTTGGCCCAAAGAACTTGGACACACCCTTTGGAGACCAAGAGCCTTTTTTGACAAAGACTAAATCACCCACTTTCCAAAAAGGAACTTTCACACCCTTCAAAACATCATATCTGCGCTTGTAACTATCCTGGTAATCACTTAATCTTGGATTGTTGAGAACTACACCTCTATCCTTAGTAGACAACCACAAAGGGTTGAGCTTAGAACCAGCCACACGTCCCCTAAGTTTCACAAAAGGTGAAATGCCTGTCACACTATTTGGGGTGTTCCTGTGCGCCCAGAGTTTCTCCCTAAGGATAGGTTTCAGGGGAAGTCCTCTCTCCAAAGCAGTTTGAGCACACGCTCTAATCAGCCTATTCATACTCTCCACCAAACCATTCGCCTGTGGAGCATAGAGGGCAGTCCTATGATGGGTGATGGAAAGGTCTTTAAGGAAAACAAGCATTTCCTGGGAGGTGAATTGAACACCATTATCGGAAACCAAAGTCTCCGGAATCCCTTCACAGGTAAAGGCATCTTTAAGAAATTCAATGATATTTCTACTCAAAACAGTACCCATGCAGGCAGCAGACAACCACTTTGAAGTGTAGTCTACAAGGACAACAACAAATCTTTCGGAAGCTCCCAAATTCAAGAAAGGTCCAACTACATCGATGGCGACCTTGGTCCAAGGTCGCTCAGGAATGGCAATGGGAGAAAGCGGAGCGGTGCTCACCTTCCTTGATTTATCATTACTGGCACAAATGTGGCAGTCTTTAACGACAGCTTCAACTTCATGGTCCAACTCGGGCCACCAGTAAGATTCTCTCACCCTTGCTTTGGTGAGACTACGACCTAAATGTCCCTCATGGGCAAGGTTGATAATCTTCTCTCTCATACCACAGGGAGGAATTAGTCTGTTACCCCTAAATAATTCACCCTGAACTATGTTCAATTCATCCCTAACGTTCCAAAAACCTCTGGCAGAATCAGGAACTTCTCTCAAGGCAGGCCAACCATTGACCGTGGCCTCCAAGATAAAATCCCTAGCGGGATCATCAGGAAAACACCCTTTCCATTCCGCTTCATTCAAAGCAGATTCTCTCACCCAAGAAACAGTGGGAACCTCCGGGTCACACGTGACCCACTTATCAATAGGCAACCTAGAAAGAAAATCAGCGGGAACGTTCTTGGGACCAGGTAAATATTCAACACAAAAATTATATTCCATGAGACCCTCAACCCATCTTTTAATTCTGGGGGTGGTACACTCGACATTCCTACACGAGAACAACTGCACTAGGGGTTTGTGGTCAGATCTTACTACAAAAGGTAGGCCCCACAGGTAGAATCTGAAGTGTTTGATGGCCCAAAAGCAGGCCAAAGCCTCTCGCTCAATGACCGAGTAGCGCTCCTCCGCACCCTTCAAGGAACGTGACGCAAAACCAATAACTTTCTCAGAACCATCCACGAGCTGTGCCAAAACAGCCCCCAAACCACGTAAGCTAGCATCAGTGGACAGAATGGTCTTTTTGCGCACATCAAAATGTCCTAAGGTAGGCATCTTAGCAATCACTGACTTGACTGTGTCAAAAGCATTCGAACAATCTTGATTCCAATCAAAAACCGCACCTTTCTTAAGGAGAAGTCTAATGGGTTGCATAACGCTGGCAAAATTGGGAATAAACTTGGAGTAGTACTCCGATAATCCATTAAAAGACTTAACCTGATCTTTATTAGAAGGAGGTTGAGCTTTGAGAATGGCCTCAGCAAGATCAAGCTTAGGACTGATGCCCTCCCCAGATATGTTGTGTCCCAAATAGGATACAGACCTAACCCTGAATTTGCATTTCTCTTGTTTAAGAGTCAGACCTGCATCTCTAAGCCTAGACAAAACAGCAAAAAGAGTAACATCATGTCTATTTGCGTCAACACCATGGACTAAAATGTCATCCTGGAAAAAGAGGACACAATCAATACCAGAAAGGACATTTTTCATGATTCTCTGAAAACAAGCAGCAGCGCTGGCTAACCCAAAAGGCATCCTAATGAACCTAAAAGCACCGATGGGAGTGACGAAAGAAGTCAGGTGTCTTGACTCTTCATGCAAGAGAACCTGGTGGTAGGCAGCTGATAGATCCATAACGCTAAACAGAGTGGCACCACCTAACTTAGTCAAAATCTCATTGATATTTGGCAAAGGCTGCCTGTCCACCCAAATAGAACTGTTCAAACTTCTGAGGTCCACACACATCCTAATTTTGGTACCCTTGTCCTTAGGTGCCAAAACAATCGGCGCAAGCCATTCTGAGGACTCTATCTCCTCAACAACACCAAGTTTCAATAACCTCTCAATCTCGACTTGTAATGGTTGTAACATGAGATTGGGCACCTTCCTGACCTTATGCACCACAGGCTTGGCACTACTTTTCAAGATTATCTTGTGTTTAAAACCTTTGAGTAACCCCAGATCTTCAGTAAAAACTTCAGGGAATTTCCCAAGAACATCAGAAAAATCACCCCCTTCAGATACTAGCATAACCTGCTCGGGTGCATTGGGATTCAAGGTGATCCCCAGATTCCGTTGGTGACGCCAACCAAGGAGGTTATCTCCCCTCTTAGCAATATAAACCTTGCCAACAGTTTCCCTCCCTTTGAAAGAAATGGTTTGGATGGAATATCCCAGTACCTCAATTTTCTGTCTGGCATACCCCACAGGATTGATGTCAGAGACTGTAAGTTTAATTTTATCCCCATCAAAATTAGCAAACCAAAACTTATCACTGATGAGGGTGAACAGTGAACCAGAGTCCGCTAACACGGGAACAACTTTGTTTGCAATTAAGATGTCACAAGAGGGCATAACTACTATGTCATCATCCACTTGATTCACACCATTGATAACATCATCAGTAATGCAATGGATCGAATCTTGGTAGAAAGCTTCATCCTCATCAATACAATTGACTTTGTTGCTTTTACACATTCTTGCGTAATGACCCTTCCTCCCACAATTTCTACAAACAGTACTTCTAGCAAAACAATTTGGATAATTCGGACCATGCTTCTCACTTCCACATCTGGGACACTTAAATTTGTTGTCCTTATTAGGATTACTACTGCTAAAGTTCTGTTTGGGTTTCTCAGATTTAACAAAGGTTTTCTCTTGTTTGGGAGAAATTTTGCCAACAACAGCAACATTACATTCAGCTTGGGGAGTTTGTCGGTGCTCAAGACCAACACTGGAAACCGGATCATTCTGAGCGGGGCCCTTCCTAATCTCCTTGACCCAAGTAGAGGTATGTTCAACACTCTCAACAATCAGTATAGCCTCTTTTAAATTGGGATTCTTGGACAACAGTTTCTCTTGGATTTTGAGATCATTTGTGCAACGAACCAGTTGATCACGAATGAGGGAATCCGTTAAAAGTTCAAATTCGCAGGTCTGCGCAAGGGATTTAAGTGCTGCAACGTAATTTCCAACTCTCTCACTCTTGGCTTGAACACGCATGAAAAATTTGTGTCTTTCCATAACAACGTTAATGCGTGCACCAAAGTGATTTTTAAGGAGCAGAACACTCATCTCAAAAACATCAGATGGTTCACCAGCACCCCTGCCAATCGGTATCGGATCTAAACTGTCATAAATGTTTCTACCCTCAATTCCAAGGTTGTTAAGTAAAACAGCCTGTTTCCTGACAGCAGAAAACTTCTCTCCGCCAATTGCAAGAAGGTAAGAGTCAAAGATAGGTTTCCATTTCTTCCAAGGTAAAATGGGTTCACCTTGTTCGCTTAAAAACTGGGGAGGTTGGTTCATACCACTTGCAGAAGATGACATGCTGAAAGAAAACAACTAAATAAACTAAAATAACAAGTTAACTAAATAAGCTAACACAACAATTTAAAATAACAACCTAAAATAAGGAATTAAAATAACAAAGGATGCACAACTTCAAGTGCACTGTCCCGCTTGGCAAAAACTTCTTTGCTCACTGCATACAGTGTACTGCGGTGACAATATAAACTGGTGATCTACTGCTTCAGATAGTTCAAAAAAATAATAATGAGCTGAAATTCTAAGGCTTCAGTCAGATGAACACTTCAAAAGTACAACCAAAAAAACAGTCTTGAGAGTAAAGGGTTTCAGTCCAACTGTATCAAACAAATGTGACTTGCCTCAGATAAAAATGCCATTGGGAAAGAAATACCGTGTTCAGGAGAAAATCTTCAGCGCGTTTGAGGAAAATGGCCGAGAAATAAACAAGACGCGCTGGCAAATGCTCGGTTGCTAGGTGATAGGACTGCGCGTAAGGAACAGGAACGCGTTTGTTTGTTTGACACCTAGCAACACGAAGCGTGTGACGTGAGGTTTGAGGAACGCCAGGCACGTTGCGTGTGACGTTACGCCAGTCGGGATCGTGCAGGAGAACGCGCCGAGACAAAGGACACTCCAGGCAGTCCCGCTCCAGTTGCGAAGCTCGCGAAGATCGCGTTCCAAGCAGGCACGCTCCCACAGCTCGAGCAAGATTTAAAAAATGCCGAGCAACGAAGGTAGGGATACTTCGTAACTTCGATGATAAATCCAATTAAGACAAACAATAAAATAGTACCTTCTGCTTGGTGTTGGCGCCGGCAACGAAATACACAATGTTCACTCACAGGGAGTACACGGTAGAGCAGGAACAACAGTTTACTTTCCCAAAAAAAAAACGAAAGTCGGATTTAGAAGAAAATCTTCGTAATCAAGGCGTTGGGTTCATTTTCACCTGCTGGGCTCATCGTCGCCAGTATTGTAAAGATGAATACTCAGGAAGCTGGTAAAAACGGGTTTATTAGCCCAACAGGGAGGCAAGTCGTCCACATCAGAGATCAACCAACAACTGACACAGATCAAGAATTCCAGAGTGACATGGCTAGTGACATGGCTGCATTCTCTCTTGAGAATGCACATATTTAAAGACATAGATACAACAATTTGCTATTTGTCTCTATTTCTACAGAGAGGCTGAAGCAGAGGCCTGTAGGCTGCATTTCACACGCACTGTTGATGCTCCACCTAACAACTTGCACCAACCAAAGTAATGGGGTGGCTTGTCTGTAAAAAACAAACAAACAGCACAAGCACATCACTGGGATACAAACTAGTTTCCTGCTCTGAGAAACATCTCCGACCAAACAGTTAAAACTGCACCACTCGTAAATCTGTTGTTGTTGAAAACAAGAAGAAACCAACATTGATTTATATTTATATTTATTGTAGAGGTATCATTTATGAGGCCCACGAGGGCTGTAGCTATGTCAGGTGATTGTGATATATAGGTGAGAAAGATGCAGATAAAAATAACGGAAATGGAGTAGCCAGAAAATTAACAAGGAGCGCGGAGCTAGCAGCAATCCAATTCTTTAGATTGATGGCACGACGAGTCGAGCTGTCAACACATATGACTTGTACATAGTGCAACTAATGTTTACAGATGTAAAAATATGATGAAGTATTTTCAAAACGAAAATGAAAAAAGTGTATGTCATTAACTTGTGGAAGACTTTTGCTTTACAGCATATAGTAGGCATATCACGTGCGATTCGCCCCACAAACTTTGCCCCCCACAAAAAAGGAACCATACCAGTGGGTGGTCTTCACTGCGTAGTCTTTATTAATTCTCATAAAGCCATCTTTATTTGTTGATGCACTGTCAACATTCAACCAACTTTTATTACCAAAACAACACACATTGATAAACAATGTTTTAAGCAATATTCATTTGAACCGCAGGTTACAGTATTTACAATTCAGGATCTCCAGAGCCCCTCGGGATGCGGGTTGTACCAGCAGGCCACAACCCACCTCCATTGCTTCCATTTGAGGTAATTATCCGTCGTCTACCCCCTAGACGCGGCCACCAGGGCACTGCTTTGCGCCTTTTACTGCGCACCAGCTCTCACAAAGTTGCTTCCTCCAAACACCGGCATCTCGGGTAGGGCCGGAGAGTCCAGGACCACCAGCAGGACGGCCCCCTCTCCCGCCAGCCCGGAGCCCCATGGACTGGCCTCCCTGTTCCAGGTTTAGGCCAGTCCCCGCCCAAAGGAGTCCCCGCCCTTTTCCTTGCCTGGGACCCCGCCAGTTCTACCTTTAAACATAGGGATAGGTGGGTGGGCAACTTGCTTCCGGCTACTATATATAAATTCCTTTATTCGGTTTTCCACGTTGGCAAACCATAAAAGTAACATTATAAAAATACAGTTTCATATCTTAGAGAATAAAAAAATAAACGTATTACATACTAAAATTCGGACGAAGTCAAGCTAGTACATATAAAATGATGAAGGGTGTTATTTCATTGCGTTATCTAAAGCCACATCCAGAATACATTTTTACAAATTTTTCCTATGCCTCATGACACATTTTAAGAAGTTCAGAACATGATAACAAGCGGATTCAGTTTCCAGCAATTGGAGACAAAGCATTGCAGGGCGACATTGTCTCAGTCCCCACTGCCTTAACAATGGTAGTAGCCATATTTTGCGATGTGAGAGGTGGAACTTACAAAACAGTATTGTGTGTAAATTAGTTTGTTTTGATTTTGCATCGCAAGGACAAACAGGGAGAGTTAGGTCCCACCTATTTCCATCATAGAACGCTACTAGCCTGAAGAAGAGGTCTAGCCTGAATCTTGTCAGCAACATCCTCTCATAGGTACTGATCTGTAGCGTTAGATAGGGCTGGATGAAGTCTGTGGCCTGGACCATATTGGCGTGGAGAACCGAAGGTTTCGAGGACTCAGAAGTCAGCCTTAATGACTCTAGATGACTTAGTGCCAATTGTTTCAGTGCTCTCTTTGGTAAGTCAATGATGCTTTTGGGTTGGAGATAGTACTTCTCCTTACCTGGATCTTTAAAAAAGTTTCTAATATATCGAAGCCATGATATGTTATTAGTTCAATCAAGAGTCATTGACTCTGCTGCGATTGTCTGTGTCAGTGAGTTTTTATCGGAAGTCCAAATACGCCTCCAAAGCAGTAGCGGCTGAATCTTTATGAGATCCTCTAAATAGGGGACACCAAGTTCCAGATGAGCTGCATAGATAGAAGTGGATCTTGGTGTTGCTAGGAGGAATCTAAAAAAAGAGTTTTCTGCGACCTGAAGGGTACTTACGTCTACATGACCCCAGAGGCCCGCCCCATATAATGCAATCGCCTGACACTTTGCGCTATAGATTTTTAGTAGCTCTACTGGAGCCCTTCTCCCCAGTCTCTGTGAAAAGCTCATCAAGGCCGCTGTGGCTCTTTTAAAGAGATGACACCTTGCGTCCACTGCGGGCCGCCAGTTCAGTTTTCTTTCAATCATAATACCTAGGTACGGGTACTGGGCCATTACCTCAAGTTTTTGACCTTTGAGATGAATGCTCCTCACTTGTTTTTTCCCACTGCCTGCTATCATGACGAACGTTTTTTTAACGTTCACATGTAAGTCCAACTTGCCCATATAGTCAGTATACCTGTTCAGGGACTTCTGTAGTTTGCGCGGAGTGCGCGCCAAGATGACGGCGTCGTCTGCATAAAGCAGAGCGAGAATCAGGCGCTTTTTTACCCGTGGCAGGTCCTGTGCCCCTCTCAACATCTCTTCCTCAAGGCCGTTGGTATACAAAGAGAATAGTTCTAGGACACCCCCGCGCCACACGGCCACCAGCTGCTGCGTGTGCCTCCCCGCCTTACTGCCTCGCTGCCCGGCTGCCGCCGCGTGACCACGCCCCCTCCTTCGAGCGGCGTGGTCCGCTTCTCTCCCTGTGCCCCTGTTGTCATTATTGTTTAGAATTGTGTGAATTGTTGTGTTTTTGACTTCTGTATTTCCTGTTTTTGCTGCCTGTTACTGCCCTTCGCCTTCCCTCCCCGCTCCCCGCTTCCCGCCACCGCCGCTAATCCCGCCCCTTTTTTCCTTCTGTACCCTCCCCGCTCCCGCCTCCCAGCTGCTCCGCCCCCCGCGCACTTGGCCATATATGGCGACCGTGCGACGCAGGTGAGTGTGACCTAGTTCTAGGACACCCCCGCGCCGCACGGCCACCAGCTGCTGCATGTGCCTCCCCGCCTTACTGCCTCGCTGCCCGGCTGCCGCCGCGTGACCACGCCCCCTCCTTCGAGCGGCGTAGTCCGCTTCTCTCCCTGTGCCCCTGTTGTCATTATTGTTTAGAATTGTGTGAATTATTGTGTTTTTGACTTCTGTATTTCCTGTTTTTGCTGCCTGTTACTGCCCTTCGCCTTCCCTCCCCGCTCCCCGCTTCCCGCCACCGCCGCTAACCCCGCCCCTTTTTTCCTTCTGTACCCTCCCCGCTCCCGCCTCCCAGCTGCTCCGCCCCCCGCGCACTTGGCCATATATGGCGACCGTGCGACGCAGGTGAGTGTGACCTAGTTCTAGGACACCCCCGCGCCGCACGGCCACCAGCTGCTGCGTGTGCCTCCCCGCCTTACTGTCTCGCTGCCCGGCTGCCGCCGCATGACCACGCCCCCTCCTTTGAGCGGCGTGGTCCGCTTCTCTCCCTGTGCCCCTGTTGTCATTATTGTTTAGAATTGTGTGAATTGTTGTGTTTTTGACTTCTGTATTTCCTGTTTTTGCTGCCTGTTACTGTCCTTCGCCTTCCCTCCCCGCTCCCCGCTTCCCGCCACCGCCGCTAACCCCGCCCCTTTTTTCCTTCAGTACCCTCCCCGCTCCCGCCTCCCAGCTGCTCCGCCCCCCGCGCACTTGGCCATATATGGCGACCGTGTGACGCAGGTGAGTGTGACCTAGTTCTAGGACACCCCCGCGCCGCACGGCCACCAGCTGCTGCGTGTGCCTCCCCGCCTCACTGCCTCGCTGCCCGGCTGCCGCCGCGTGACCACGCCCCCTCCTTCGAGCGGCGTGGTCTGCTTCTCTCCCTGTGCCCCTGTTGTCATTATTGTTTAGAATTGTGTGAATTGTTGTGTTTTTGACTTCTGTATTTCCTGTTTTTGCTGCCTGTTACTGCCCTTCGCCTTCCCTCCCCGCTCCCCGCTTCCCGCCACCGCCGCTAACCCCGCCCCTTTTTTCCTTCTGTACCCTCCCCGCTCCCGCCTCCCAGCTGCTCCGCCCCCCCGCGCACTTCGCCATATATGGCGAACGCGCAGCGGTCACGCGCAGCGGGCGCGCCGATTGTGCGCCGAAGGCGCGCCAAAGGTAAGCCCGTCTGCGCCTGTCCGCGCCTGGACCGCGCCCAGTGCCAGGACCCCTGGCCCACGAGGACCCCGGCCGACCCGCCTGACGTACACCGCCGCTACCCTCATCGTACTCAACACCGGCCGAACCCCAGGATGCTACCGAGCCACCCCACGACGCTCCCACGGACCCTTCAGCTGCCACGCCTGCAAGTTCACCTGCATCCGGACCTGCCCGCCACCAGCACCTGCCAAGCCGAACACCAGCATCAACCACCTCAAGTGCATTCTCCTCAACACCCGATCCGTCCACAGACACGCCATCGAACTCTGGAACCTCCTAGACACCACAGCCCCGGACGTTGCCTTCCTCACGGAGACCTGGCTGAACGCCTCTTCAGCGCCCGACATCGCCATCGCCATCCCTGAGGGCTACAAGAGCACCCGGAGGGACCGCACCGCCAACCAGATGGGAGGAGGCATCGCCATCATCCACAGGAACACCATCCGTATCACGACCTGCACCGACAACACCCTTACCACCGCTGAACACCTGCATTTCCAGATCCACACCGACCCGAAGACCACCCTCAGAGGCACCCTCATCTACCGACCCCCGGGACCACGCACTCAATTCAGCGAGGACATCGCCGACTTTGTCAGCCCGCATGCCCTCCCCTCCGCTCACTACATCCTCCTGGGGGACCTCAACTTCCACCTGGAGAACAACAACGACTGCAACACCAGCACCCTGCTCGACAACCTCGCCAATCTTGGACTCAAGCAGCTGGTGTCCACCCCCACCCACCTCGCCGGACACACACTCGACGCCGTCTTCTCTTCCAGCACAGACATCGCCTTCAGCCACGCCACAGAACTTCAATGGACGGACCACAGCTGTGTCCACTTCACCTTCAAAAGAACGACGATCCACCACCACCAGCTACAGGTTGCCCGCAGAAGCTGGAACAAGATCACAGCCGACCAGCTCGCCACCTCCCTGAGCCAGCACCCTCCTGCCAGCTCAGCAAACCCCAGCCAGGCCGCCGACAACCTCACGAAGTGGATCAGCAACTGCGCGGACGAACTCGCCCCGCTGAGGACCCCGCCCAGCAGACCCGGCAGCAAGAAAGCCCCATGGTTCACCGACGAACTCATGAGCTCCAAGAAGAACTGTCGAGCCCTCGAGAAAGTCTGGAGAAGGGAACCAACACCGGACAACATGACCACCTTCAAGCTCGCCACCCGGAAGCACCACCAGCTGATCCGCGCCGCCAAGAAAACTGCATTCAAGGACCGGCTGGACAACAACGCACACAACTGCAAGGAACTCTTCAACATCGTGAAAGAGCTATCCAACCCCAGCGCAGGAAACAACGACATCACCCCATCGCAAGACCTCTGCAACTCCCTCGCCTCCTACTTCCACAACAAGATCGCGGACATACACAGCAGCTTCAGCACCCAACCAACGCACACCAAGACCGAACCACCGCCCCCCACCACCACCCTCCGCACCTGGACTCCGATCAGCACCGAAGACACCGTCCGCATGATGAACTCTGTCCACTCCGGATCCCCGACCGACCCCTGCCCCCACCACGTCTTCAACAAGGCCGACGCTGTCATCGCACCCCACCTGCGGGACATTATCAACACCTCCTTTGACACCGCCACCTTCCCTGAGAGCTGGAAGCACGCCGAACTCAGCGCTCTACTCAAGAAACCCACAGCGGACCCCACTGAACTCAAGAATTACCGCCCCATCTCGCTCCTCCCGTTTCCAGCCAAAGTCATCGAGAAGACCGTCAACAAGCAGCTGGCCACCTTCCTCGAGACGAATGGATCCCTCGACCCCTCACAGTCTGGCTTCCGAGCCAACCACAGCACCGAGACCGCCCTCATCGCTGCCACCGACGACATCCGAGCCCTGATGGACAACGGAGACACAGCGGCCCTCATCCTCCTAGACCTCTCCGCGGCATTCGACACTGTCTGCCACCGCACCCTAGTACAGCGCCTCAGCAACGTCGGAATCCAGGAGAAGGCTCTGGAATGGATCATCTCCTTCCTCGACGGAAGAACACAGAGAGTCCGCCTACCACCGTACAAGTCAGAGGCCACCGAAGTCATCTGCGGCGTCCCTCAAGGATCCTCGCTGAGCCCCACCCTCTTCAACGTCTACATGAGCCCCCTCGCGGCCATCGCACGCCAACACAACCTCAACATAATCTCCTACGCCGACGAGACCCAGCTGATCCTCTCCCTGACCAACGACCCCGCCGCCGCCAGAGCCAATCTGCACGAAGGGATGAAAGATGTAGCCGAGTGGATGACGACCAGCCGCCTGAAACTGAACTCAGACAAGACGGAGGTCCTCATCCTGGGCTCTTTGCCCTCCGCCTGGGACGACTCCTGGTGGCCTCCCGCCCTGGGCACCGCACCCAAACCGACAGACCACGCACGCAACCTGGGCTTCATCCTGGACTCCTCCCTCTCCATGACCAGGCAAGTCAACGCCGTCTCCTCGGCGTGCTTCAACATCCTACGCATGCTACGGAAGATCTTCTGGTGGATCCCCACCGAGACCAGGAAGACCGTCACCCAGGCCCTCGTCACCAGCCGACTGGACTACGGCAACGCCCTCTACGCCGGTACCACCGCCAAGCTACAGAAGAGACTCCAGCGGATCCAGAACGCCTCAGCCAGACTCATCCTCGACATCCCACGATCCAGCCACATCTCCGGACATCTGAGAGACCTGCATTGGCTCCCCGTCAACAAAAGAATCACCTTCCGCCTCCTCACCCACGCACACAAAGCCCTACACGACCAAGGCCCGAGCTACCTCAACAACCGAATCAACTTCTACGCTCCCAAACGCCACCTCCGATCAGCCAACCACGCCCTCGCCGCCGTCCCCCGCATCCGAAGAGCGACTACAGGAGGAAGATCCTTCTCCTACCTGGCCGCCAAGACCTGGAACTCCCTCCCGACCGACCTGCGCCTGACCCAAGACCACCTCTCCTTCAGGAAGAAGCTGAAGACCTGGCTGTTCGAGCAGTAACGGCACCCCCCTCCCCCAGCGCCTTGAGACCCTACGGGTAAGTAGTGCGCTCTATAAATGTCTTTGATTGATTGATTGATTGAGAATAAGAAGGGGGCCAGGACACATCCCTGCCTGACTCCACGCTCCACACCAAACGACGCCGTCAACTCCCCCTTAAGCCAAAACGCACCCTCGCAGTAGCTCTAGAATATAATTCTCTCAGGAAATCTAAGAGGACAGAATCCACTCCCATTAATCTCAAGATTGTCCAGAGTTTCGCATGCGAGACACAATCAAATGCCGCGGACAGGTCTACGTACACCATGTAGACCATGCCCTTCTTTGCTTGAGTGTATTTGCCTATTAACAGACTAAGATTAAGGGCCTGCTCTACCGTACCAAACCCCTCTCGAAATCCAAACTGGAGATCGGAAATAATGCCTTTCACCTCAGCCCACTGCTGGAGTCTCTCGAGGATTACCCTACCTACAACTTTGCCCAAGGAGTCCAGCAGTGAGATGGGGCGATAGCATGTAGCATCCTGGTGATCCCCTTTCTTGAAAATTGGGACCATGATAGAATTGGTCCAAGATTCTATCAGTCCCACTTTTGCTGCTGCGCTACACACTCTAGTGAGGATAGGGGCCCAGAGATCTAAGTTATATTTAAAGAGATCCACAGGGACCCCATCTGGGCCCAGGGCTTTCCCATTTTTGCTGGCTTCTAGTGCAACTAGTACCTCAGAGATGTCAAACTGCAGGGATATTGGGTACTCAACCATTGGGAGTGTGTTTTCTGTCCCTTCAGATGTTACTGTCTTTTTAAAGATTTTTGAGAAGTGGGACACCCATATGTCTTCCCCTATAGCCACTTCTATCTTGGGACTGTTATCATCTATTAGATAGGGTGATCTAACTGTTCGCCAGAAGGCCTCGCTGTTTTTGGAGAGAGCACTAGTGTGGAGATCATCCCATAGCTTCTGCTTTAGTTCTTGTATTCTTAATTTGCGTGCCCTACTATATTGTTGTCTACAAAGTTGGATCTGAACCGAGTCTCTGGGAATATTTTTTAGGGCCAACTTTAAATTGGTTAGGGCCGCTGTACAGCTATGCTTAAACCATCCTTTAATGGATGTATTCGAGCCTTTAAGATTGGCTGTGAGAAGACTCTTAGTTTTCTCCAGTATTTGGGTAAAATTGTTTAAGATGGCCTTGTCCGTTTCTTGCAACTCCAAACATTTGATTATGTTTGGATAGGCTGCTTTTACCAGTTTTCTAGTAATTTCAGCCGGATTTAGCTTCTCCCATTTCAGTGTGTATCCATTTTGTTTTCCCATCTCCAATTTATTCTGGGCTAGTGTTTTCTCTA
The DNA here is from genome assembly GCF_964263255.1 of Lissotriton vulgaris. Lineage (NCBI taxonomy): Eukaryota > Metazoa > Chordata > Amphibia > Caudata > Salamandridae > Lissotriton > Lissotriton vulgaris. The sequence continues at coordinate 83,729 of NW_028255422.1, read as the reverse complement.
TAATTGTGATTGAGGGTTTGGTCTGATTTAAGTGGAGATCTATCCTCAAGGCGGAATGATCACTTAAGGTGTTATTCCTAACCTCAAAAGATCTAGCTCTACATGTCAATCCAGGCGAGAGGAGGATATAGTCAACTGTCGTTTGGGATCCCCTGCCGACATAAGTTGGTTGTAGGGAGTTTGTGTCTGGACTTATGCTGTTGGCTATTTCGAGGTCTAGATCCAATAGTATGTTATTCATGGCAGCCCCCACTTTAGTATGCACAAAATGCATCAAAGGGGTATTGTGCTAATCCACTATCACACATTGATTTTTCTCAACGTGTGGGCATGGGTGTAAATTAAAGTCCCCTCCCCAAAGAAGATGGATTGCCCCTTTTCCTGTCCTAGATTGACGGAACTGGATTATTTTCTCCTGTATGTTAGAGAGGAGGGTCAGAAATTGTCCCTCTTCTAAGTTGTTATAAAGGTTAATTAGAAGAATGGGGTCCTTGTTCTTAAAGGCCAGGAATAATATTTGGAAATTTGGGTCAGACCCAACTATCGTCACTTTTAGGTGGTTCACAGTGTTTGCGATATACGTGATGATCCCTCCCTTCGGTCTGCCTGCGTTGCAGGTCAGAGCTGGGATAAAATAAGTTTTATATCCTAGGAGGTGAAGTTCCACTGTGGACCATGTCTCCTGTAGACAGATTATTTTCCCCTGTTCCAAAAAGTGCAAAGCCGTCCCGTCCTCAATTTTAGGGCGGAGGCCCACCACATTCCAGAAGAAGATGGATAAAGGTGGAGAGACTGGATTTATCTCCACTTCATCATTTTCTGGGGGCGGTGAGTTTATTGCTTGAGGTGAAATGGGACTAGTTGTTTCAATCACCTCTAGTGGTCAATCGACCATTTCGAGGCCACTGAATCTATTCCTCGTTGGGATGTTAAACCAAGTGTCCCAGCGGGGTTGCTCACTATGGATCATTCTCTGCGAGTATAGGCCCTGATCCTCCCATCCCCCCCTCCTATAGCGGGATCCTACTGTGTGCCAGGAGCTATCATACTCATGACGGCGAGGGGCCAGTGTTTGTCTTATGTTACCATATTCAAAAGGCCGTGGGGCTGTTACTTCCCAGGGAGTTTCATGATTGTTAAAAAAGCCACTGCATTGTCTTGCGGGGTAAAAGAAGGAGAGTGGTTTCATGCTTATGCCCCCATTTACACTCAAGTGCTCCCAAGAGCAGATATAATCTACTACTCGGGGGTCCTCGAATGTGATGACAATACAATCGCCCGGAATCGTCTTTCTACCATTTCCAACCCAAGTAGTCCTACGAACCATCAAAATCCTGGAAGGCCAGGATGGTGGGATAGGGCGATTATTATTTAACCAATGCTGGGCCTTATTTTACAGTGACCATGTAGGTTCTCTGCTGTAATCCACTAGTTCGGGGACACCTGTCATTACCACCACAAAGGGAGATGCTTCTGGTGGCATCTCAACAGGGAATCTACCTTCGGTCGGTCCTCTAGGGCCGCCTCTGTTTGATACTGAGGCCGGATTTTTTTGTGCTTGTGGTTTACAGCCCGGTGTTTTGGCTACCGGCGTTTTGGGTGCTGTAGTTTTTAGTGCCGGTTTTTTATGAGCAGATGTCTTAGGCGCTGGTGTTTTGGGCATCGCTACTAACACCACCGGAGATTTAGTCTGTGGGATGGTTATAACAGTGTTAGTGGGGAGTTTTGTTGATCTGTTTTTATTTGTCGTTTCGGGGACTGTTGGTTTAGATGTTATGTTTAACGATGTGGGTACATTGTCTTGTGTGACTGGGTGGTTGGGAAGAATCTGTTTGTTAACCTTATTTCCCCCCTTTTTTTGTTCCCCCAAGACTTGCATCTGTTTTATATACTTCACAAGATTAGTTAACTGATTCTCTATATGCACCAGTCTTGCTTCTACTGGCTCAAATAGAGATTTCAATATATCTTTAATGTTATTTAAAAGCTGTAGGTTATTACTGACAATTGTGTCGTTGCTACAGGATAGAGGGATAGGAGATTCTGGGCTAATAAGGTTGGATGAGTCGTGTACAGAACGGTTTACAATTGCAGTAACTAATATCTGTTCTGGCCTAGGAAGTACGGTCTCTATCATAGTAGCCATATCTCTAATCTCAGTGGTATTAGTGATTTTCCAGTCATTTTTTCTTTTGCTTATTGCACCCTCCCTCCTCCCTCTTGCTTGTCTTGTTTCATCTGGTGTGATTTGGGGAGGGAGCTCTGGGGTCCTTTCTAAATCTGAGGTAATCTGGGCGACTGATATCTGGGAATCTGAGAGCTGGGAGACCGACAGGTCCACATTATTTGGTAGGCTAAGTCTACCCTCATGAGGGAACCCTTCCCCAGGATTACTATCTATTGCAGGGGATCTTGCATTCGCTAGGGGACCCATGGAGGATCTCTTAGCGTGTTCTAGGTCCAGGGACACCCTGCCTTCTATCAAGGTGATACTCTGATCAATAAATAAGTTAGCCTTGGTAATAAAGTCGTCCATGGGTCCTAGTAGTTTGCCCCCGCCCCCTGTGGCCTTACTTTTACTCTTAATTCCTCTAGTTAGTACCATTGTACTTGGTAAGCAGATGCAGTGAGGTTAATTACTTGTCTAGGTAACGATCGGTGGGACTGGCTTTTTTGGAAGGTTACCGAGGTGGGCTAAATATATGAACAGTACTTACAAATAGTCCAAAAGATATATCAAAGTTGATGAGTTAGAGGGATGGCCCGGTCCGGTCTCTCAGGTCCTCGAACGGCCTCAAACGGCCCGCCCTTTTCCCGAGCTTCGCTCCGCGCTTTGTCCCGCGCGCGTCCAGCGTACGCGGGTAACGTGCTGATTATATAAGTGTGCGCTGTGGGCGTGGCAACAGGGAGAGCGGGCCAGGTGATATCAATTGCTACTAGCCGCTGGGCTCCCGAGGCGAGAGAACAAAGAGGGCTTCTCCCTCGTGTCCAGGGCTCTTATCGCCTTCCCGGGAGGGGAGGGGTTGTGCCGCCTGCGTAACCTAAGTGACGCTCTACTAGCCTGCCCTGCCTCCTCATGTTTCCTTGCGACCCCTCCCATTCCCCTTAAACAGCAGTACACTGTACCAGCCCTCTCTAGCTTCACACCCGGAATGCCACTAAAGGCCCCCCTCCCCTAGGCGCGGGGGGGCCTTCCAAGACTGTTACTGCACTGCAGGGTTTGTGAAATGAGGGTGGTGAAAGATGGCTTCCGATACCTCCGGATTTCCGTTACAGACAGTCCAGAGGACTTCATAAAGAAGAACTTTCAGGAGCCCCTAAAACGACTACGCAGAGATACTAAACACTGGCAGTTGCTCCCCCTGACACTATTAGGACGAGCCACACTTTTTAAAATGATGGCGCAACGCAGGTTTCTTTATGCCCTGCAGAACACACCATTTCCAGTTTCCCCATCATACTACAGGGTGATAGAGACAGAAGTACACAACCTCTTATGGGAAGGGAAACCAGCCCGAATAGCCATGAACAAAGTGGTCAGATGGTTGTGTGATGGGGGCATAGCACTTCCCAAAATACAAATGTACTATTGGGCTGCTTAGCTTGCCGTTCTCAACCAATGGATCCATTCACCCCAGATGAAACATGCATTCTGTATGGACCGATTCGTTTTTGGGGAGGGAGGGGTCATGAGGACACTCTACAACAAAGCTCAACGGAAATGCCTCATGGGACCCACTGCAACAGAGCCCACATATGGCATACAGTCAAAAAGAAGCTGGGCTGCTATAATACAACAACGCAGTTCACCACACTCTGGGAGACCGGGAAGTTGGGCGGGCTGGGCAGTTGCAAAGGGTTAAAAAATGGGACCTAATAGGAATCTTAAGGGTTGGCCACCTCTGGGTCAAGGGGAAGGTTATCCCATTTGAACAACTTCAGGAGAATTGCAAAATGGCATCAACAGAAAAGTTCAGATATCTCCAAATTCGGCATGCACTCATGGCCACCTTTCCGCCAGAGACTACCCTCCCCGAGGCTTCACCATTCGAGGATAGATTACTTATGGAACGTATTGACCAGAGGGATATCTCCCTAACCTACCAAACATGTATTAATAACCAAACAGACCCTACATTTAGTCTCTGCGAGAAATGGCAGGCAAACATTGGGTAGCTAGATGATACAGACTGGCAGGAGGCGCTAGAGTCCCCGAGGGTGGTGGCAACACCCTCTAGATTACAACTGGTGTAGGTCAATGTGCTCCACAGGATGTACTTTTCCAGGCTGACACTAACCAAAATGGGGAGAGCTGACGACCAGCTCTGTCTGCAGCAATGTGGGGCTATAGGTACATTCTTTCATACGCTATGGGACTGCCCGCACATTCAAGCATACTGGGAAGCGATCATGAATACAATAACAAGAGTCAGCAGTGGTCCAGTACCAGCAGAGCCCAAACGATGCCTGCAAAGCATATGGGAAGCCATGGACCTCAACCATGCAGCCCAAGACTGACCAACACTGAGTATGATAATAGCAAAACGCAATATTACCAAACACTGGGGAGTACAAACCATACCAACACATGCAGACTGTTGTAACAACATGGACTGGGTCATGGTGGCAGAAAAGGCAGCATACATAAACAGAGGCTGCCCCAAGAAGTGGGAACGGATATGGGGAGGGTGGAACAAATTCAGGGGAAATATTTGTACATTGCTGTTGGGGAGATTCGTATTGGAAAACAGCTGAATGATGTACTGTAATGAAGAGTGGGGGGAAGGGTACAAGTGACGTTAATTTAAAAATGAACAAACGGGTTGGAAAGTGGGATGTGAAACTGAAAGTCAATAACAGATTGCATGTACAAAATGTATGTCGAATTATGCCCTCAAAGCATATACCCAATAAAAAGAGTTAAAAAAAAAGACTTACTGCATTGAGTGCCATTTTTTAGAAGTGATAGTTTCTAAACATGAACTTAAAAATATTCATGCCCATCTTGCCAAACCTAAAGATGATGCCAGTAGTGAACCAAGAGGCGTGTCAGTTGTCACGTGTACTTATACGAGGCATAGGTTGTTAGTTTAGAGGAAGTAAGATTTAAGTCTATTAAAACATTCACTACACTACCCTCTCCCTATCGCTGGCGCATCATTTGACTCAGTGTGTCTCTAATGTTCACCCCCTGGTACTCATCACTTGAAACCCCATTCTTGTATAAAAGCTTTCACCCTCTCGTTTTTTTTTACAATATTCTGCTACTTTTGTTGTATAAAACTTGTAAATACTGTAAAGCATTCCGGCACCCTCTGGTCTAGTTCGTGCTTGACAAAACTAAGCACATTAAAAAAAAAATCCGCCGTACTATTTTACAGAAGCAAAATGAAGAATTGGAAGATATCTCCTAAAGCTAGCACCTGCCCCTGAGCAGTTCTTAGCCATGTTATCTAATGGTAGGTGGATAACATGGCTAAGAGCATTAGCTCGGTAATGCATGAATATCGCTGACTTTTCAGCGATATTCATGCATTTCGGCCGATTTTTATCGCTTAGGAGATAAACCTTGATAATAGCAAGATTCCTAAGCGATAAAAATCGCCGCAGCTTGGCGATAAAAATATTGCTGCTAAGCCAACATAGCGATAATTATCGCTAGTTATTGGTAATATGCCCCCAAGTATTTCCACAGTGATTTTCCCGGACCCAAAAACTGCGATCGTCTGCAAAAGTCCTGCTATGAACAACATTGGCCATCCTTGGAGCGCTGCACTAATGAAAGGAAGAAATTCACAAAATTTCTGCAGAGATGTTTCTACGATAGCTTCGGGAATGTTACAGGGTTTATATTAAATAATTGGCACATGACACAGACTGTAGTTCAAGCCAAATATAGGCAATATTATGCAGAATGGAAATAGCATTAAGCTGGGCAATCAGATTGTTCTCATGATTGACCATCCTTAAGCTTAAGGTATGCATCGTTTTGACTTCTAACCACTTCTTGTTCTTCATAGTATCTCATGCAATATCTGCATATGTTGTTGGCAGCAGCAGTTTTCTGTCAGAATATAAAGTACCAAAATATCATGCTCGAAAAATATCACAGCCAGAATATTGACTACCAAACATTGTAAAGGTAAGTATATATAGGTACATTTAGGTTTATTATTCTTAACCATATCTATGAATCTTGACGATAAATATATCCTCAAGGTACATTTTTATGAAGATAAGTATAGTTATAAAGCAGATTCAAAAGGAGGTAAATTTTTATGAAGATAAGTATAGTTATAAAGCAGATTCAAAAGGGGAACAGTCACAGCATCTTTACACTTTCTTCTGCTCACTGACTTTTGCGTCAATGTTCCCATTTTCGCCACTTGCATGGTGTCCAAAAGTATTTTAACCTGCCTTATGTTTTCCATGTGTCATAAGGTTGTCATCAGTACCACCCAGCAGAGCATCAAAGACACCACTCTGTGATGGGCTCCCGTTCAAACGCTGGTTATCACCACACATTCTGGGGGCGGTTACTAATTCGTTCCGCCAGAGACTGTCTCCTTAGCCTCAAAAGGAGGGTGAAGTTGTTGGAAATTGTGGTATAGGATCTTCAAATGTCAAGCTGTGTCTGCTTGTCCATAATTAAGTTGTGCTCCCTTGTATAGGGACTTTACATCTTTGTTGCTTATGGATATTTCTGGTACCTCCTTTTGAGGTTCCATAAGGGATCTTGTCTGCGCGCCCTCAATCTTTGTCTTCCCTGCTCCCCATAATACTATCTTCGGTTTCTGTTAGTGATAACCATGGAAATATCCTTAAGGGTGCTGGTCTTGCAACTTACCGGCAACCAGTGCATGTGTGTACAGTTGAGGAATTAGTGTTGTACTTTTGGGTTGTTAGAGGTGCTGTGCATTACAGTGTTGAATAAAAGATAAAATGTGTAGGCTTACCAAGGTAGACGTGAATTTGTCTTATATTTTGTGACCACCCTTTCTTTTTTTCTACCCTCTGTCGCAATTTGTGTCCTTCCTTCCTTTTGATCTTTAAAACGAGCTGAAAAATATTTATTAACCATGAATTGGTATGAGCAAGTCACCCCCACAATACAGTTATGGTATATGTTGAAGGACTATAAAGTGGCTTTGTGGTACAATAGGGTGGATTAAAAAAAAAAAAGCTCCATATTTCGTTATGAGTGCGAGCCCTCTCTCCTACGTTTGAGACAGTTGGAGGGAGCACCCTGTGAAAACACAAGACCCTGGTTACTAGATGAAGTGATAGCACAGAAGAAACCAGACCAAGAAGTCAAAAATATGAAGCATACCGAGACGTTTTCAAAAGACAGTGATAAGCAGAGTGTATTGTACTACGGGAACCTCAATGAATAATTTCAGGTGTTCTCTTTAGTTGTCTTGTTGATTTCTGTTTTATTCCAGTGTGTTTCTAGTGTCAAGTGAGAACTGTATTCATAACTAGGGTCTAAAAGACAAACAGGTTTTCGGCGTGTGAAATATAAATGAATGATAGTATTATATAAAATGTATTGAAACGTTTGTTATAGTTTGTATTAACTAATTCCACTTTAAATGTCAGATAAAAAACACCAACCGGGCGAGGTAAAAAATAAAACGAGTAATAACCTTCACACAAAGCTCGCTAATTTAGATTTTAAAAGTGTTTGCCCACCTAGAAAAATGCGTTACATTTTTGAATTCAATAGACAAGTAAGTAAGTAATCTTTATTGTTTAAGTTATTTAAAACCATAACAATGTCATGGTACAAATATGATATCACTATAAAATGATTAAAAAGTATTTTAAAAGAAAAGAACAAACATGTTAATTATATAGTCCAAAAGACCGGAAGCGGCATCCTTCTCATGATGCCAGTTTAAAGTATGTTCATAATTCTGCAACGTCATATTATTATCGATTTATGATTTTTGCACATAGTGACATATAAAACTTTTTTAACGTATTTTTATAAAATTGCCATAAAATTCTAAACATTATTGTTTTGGAAGTGCCACATACTTTTTCTCATAAAACAATGGGAATTTCATTATTTTACAGGTCAGCTCTGAGTCTGTAGTGCCAGTCCTCTAATGATTGCAGATCTACAAGTTCGAATTCCTCTGTCATTAAAAGCCGTTTTAAGTAGTACAACTCGTTTCGTTTTTAGGATGGGGCAGACACATATTAGATGGATAATATCTTGCCAGGCTTCACCACACTAGCCACAGGATTTGACGCCAGTATACTTCCACAATGGTTGTTCAGCCAGGCTTGGTAATACCCCAAATCTAGTTGCCATTATCTTGCGTTTCAAGTGGGGCGAGTATGTTGCACCGAGGTATTCCTCCGGTCAGAGTGATGTATAGGATTGCAGAACCATCCAGCCGTGGGATCTTTTTGCTAAGGTACCTTTGTCTTCCAATATTGATTGTAAGTCTTCAGTCTGAATTTGTCTTGGAGGGATAGGGAGTGATTTTAGTGTTTATACACTGGATTAGTCAAGTAGTTTTAATGTTCATATGCGTAAGAAGAGGCGTCAACACGATCATCACATGTGCACAATATGGGGATCTATGCTCATAACAAACAAGAATAGAACAAAAAAACAAATGACAACTGTGTATATTGCAATTGTAGATTAAAAAATAAAGTTAGCCCCTCTATCAGTTCTACACAGCACTACATTTCTAAAACTTTAAGCTGTTGCTGCATAATGTTGACATACTTGCAGGTAGGATAAGGTGTCGTGAGGGGTTAAATCGGGTGATAATCAGAGCTGTAGGCCATGAGGTGCATACACTGTCCAAAACATGTAAACTTGTAGGGATGCATTGTGGTTTCAAGCAGATTATGAGGCACCCGTATTCCATAGGATAGAGCAAGTGGCATCGAGGGTTGAGGTAGCAAGTATGGGGGAAGAGCCAGGCCTGAATTTTTATCTTCCTGGGCACATGATGCTAGCAGCAAGCCAGTAAAAAAGGCAGGTAAATGGGTCCAGTAATCCCTCCAAACATCACGGTTCCACTTTGAGGTTAGGTCCTACAGTTATATTGCTCCCCCTACTCCATCCCTGGCACAGATGAAGAGCTAGAGATCCTACAGTCGTTCACGGGTTTGTTTCTGGATGCAAAGGATGAGAGGCGCAGTGTACACTGATAGCATAGGCTGGATGTAGAAATCAGCAACCTATAAAATGACTTTAATGCCTCACTTTGAAGGAAAACTTGAGCAGCACCTAAGCATCTGGGTAAATGGCTTTATGTATCATTATATCACTGGATGAGTATCAGATAATCTCCTGTGGTGTAGATATTGCTGTGTCAAATGGGATATTGAGCTCACCGCAGGACGTTCCCACCTCCACCTGCAGGAAGAACATCATTGTGATATCAAATAGGATACAAACAATTGGAACAAGTCAGTGCCCGGTATCTATTACAAACATTTATATACCCATAGACCCTTAGCTTTTATAGTTCATTTTTCCAACACTATATATATCATCTGTCTATCTATCTATCTATCTATGTATCCATCTATCGGCTCCCAGTAGCTCACAGCGGAGGCTCAGCAGCTCAGCTCACCCGCGGCCCATGCACCGCTGCTTTGCTGCATCCACTCTTCGTCCCTGTCTCCCCATCCGCCTAATCCGCCTATAAGCAAAGTGACCGGCCGAGAAGGGGCCGAAGGAGACCGCAAGGAGTACCAAGGGAGCACTGACCCGCGGGAGCTGCCTGCCTAAAGAAGCTCGCATCTCCGGGCTCAAGAGCCCTGAAAGGGCATCAGTCTCGACCCCTACCCACAGAGAGAGGAGGTGAGCGAGTTGGTGGAGACAGTCGACTGGCAGGGGGTGTTTGCAGCTCAGAAGGTGATCGGCAGGGGGGAAGCTAATAAGTGAGCTAACAAGTGGGCTACCAAGTCGTAAGAGCTGCAGAAGCAGTGAAGGGGGGTCCCAGGAGCATCGTGGGGAGGCCGAGAGCCCCTGCCCTCCCAAAAACCTTAATAAAATAAAAAGAGGATTTCCACAGTGTTCTCCGAAGACCCCCAGCATTAACCAGGAAATACATAATCTAGGGGGGGCCACCGTAATTTCGTGGAACTAAGAAACAACCGGGAATCATCAACCAACAACTAAGAGACAACCCTTAGTAAACGGACCATGAGATCAGGGAAGCCTCGAGGTGATGAAGAAAAAGCTCTGGAGTAGATAAAAAATGGAAGAGCGGGCCCACCTAGTACAAACAAAGAGGCAGACATAGAAACGGTCATGGGCAGGGTCATGAGCTTCCAAAGGCCGATATCTCAGAAAGAGACAGACAACGAGCCAGACCCATACATAGATCCTTCAGCATCTTTTGACTCTTCAAAACAAGGGTGGTGGAGCCCTGTACCTAGTATCGCAGAGGATTCCTACACGGACAACACAGAAAGCAGACCAGCAAAAACTAACAAAAGAGAAACAGATGATGGCGCAATGTCCTCCGCGGCCCACAGTGCATCAGGTCCAGGCTTTAAAGCCAGCAAATGGGCGCTTATTTCCGACTTTCTCAAAGTATGCCATAGACTTCACACAGGGAGCGGCAAGGAGCATATAGAAAATAATGACAGCAGCAACGCTAATGCTGAAAATCACATGGTTGTTACGGATCCCATGTACAGCAGCGACAAATCAACATCCTCAAGTCACAAATTAAGGAGTAAAAATGAGTCCAGCAATGCCCTCAAAACAAAAACAACAGGGAACTCAGTAGGTATGGTTACCGACCTTCCTGGGTTAGACAATCAAAGCAGGTTACAATCAGCTAAAGGATCAGACTTACCCTCAGAACAACTACCTCCCCAGGCTCAACAAGCAATCCACCCTATTGCTACCAGTATCGACACAGTCGATCTCCTAGCAGCTATGGAAACTCTAGATCTCTTCCGCAGAGGATATGGTCCGACACAGTTAGCAGGGCATACTCTTGATAACATTTTTAACAATATTCCTAAACTTATAACTGAACCACCTCAGGTAGTAAGCTGGTTTGACCACAGGGCCTTGAGCGTTTCCCTCTCTGCCCCCAAAAGCCTGGGTCAGCCTCAAGGGCGTGAAGTCAAGCTCAGACAATGGAGGAAAATGACACCAAAAGCATGCAGTACTCTATTTTATCCTCCGTCATTTAATGATTATATCGACATTCATGAAGCTCTAAGAAAACTTGAGCTAGAGATGACAACGACTTTTGATTTTATCGCCCCAAATAAAACAACAACAATCCATGACAGAACCACCCCTGCTCCCTGGTACTCCGATAGCTTAAAAGTGAAGAACGCCTCCTGCAGAGTTAGAGAACACAAATGGAGGAAATCAAAGCTAGAGGACGACAGGCTGGTCTATAACACAGCGCACAGGATATATCTTAGGAACAGCAATATAGCAAGGCGATCTAATTTAGCCACCCGAATAGACGAGGCAAAGGGCCCTTCCAAATAACTTTTTAGGGTTCTTAAAGAATTCACTAATCCAAGAGTTAGTAATCCGGCCTGCCCCCCTACACAGGAGTTCTGCGATGACATAGCTATGCATTTTAAAAGTAAGATAGATGAGATCTATGATTCTTTTGAGCAGGAGGCAGATAATAGGGAAGATAACTTAACTCCAGGTAATCCCCTCTCACCGAGACTGGATAACTTTGCAACCATCACTAGGGAGCAAGTCCTACCATTGTTACAAGAACATTAAGTCAGGCTCTCCTTCTGATGTGGCTCCTCCCCACATCATCTCCGAACTAGCGTTGGAGTTGGCAAATCCTATTATGGAAATCTGCAATTTGTCTCTAAAAACTTCCTCCTTCCCATTGAAATGGAAGAAAGCATTTATACAACCTCTGCCCAAGAAACCTTCAGGAGATTGTGCTGACTTAAAAAACTATAGACCCATCTCTCTACTTCCTGGATACTCAAAAATAATGGAGACCCTGGTTAACCGACAACTCTCAGACTAGATGGAACATCATAATCTCTTGGACTCCTCGCAGTCAGGCTTTCATGCTGGATACAGCACTGAGTCTGCCTTAACTGAGGTAACAGATACAATTAGGTTACTGCTAGATGATAGGACCCCCACTATGTTAGTCCTTTAGATCTGTCGGCAGCCTTCAACACCATCTCTCACAGAATTCTGTTATATAAACTGCAAGATATTGGTGTCACTGGGATGGCATTAGATTGGCTGCAGAGTTTTTTATCAGACAGATCCCAATGTGTACAATTGGACACCTTTGTTTCCCGGACTACAATGGTGGACAGGTGTTCCACAGGGCTCCATATTAAGCCCCACCTTGTTTAATATCTATGTGGCATCTCTGACCTCCGTCATTAAATCCTGTGGGTTCCAAACCATCTCCTATGCAGACGATAATTGGGGTATAGTCCCCATAGAGAAGGACCCTACGGTGACCAGAGATAGATTTAAGCAATGTATGCTAAAAATGGCCACATGGATGAGAAATAACTTTTTACAACTTAATTCCAGCAAAACTGAGATCTTATTGTTTGGGAAAGCAGAGGATTTATGCACTGCAGAATGGTGGCCGGGAAAACTTGGAGAAGCTTAGAAAAATGGGCAAAAAACTTGGGCATCTTAATGGATAATAATCTATCAATGGAGGAGCATGTTAAGACCCTATCGGGCAAGTTTTTTGGACTGATGCGCACGTTAAAAAAGATTTTTCCCTGGCTCCCTCTCTCCACCAGAAGGGTCCTTATACAGGCACTTCTAGTCAGCAGACTCGATTATGGAAACGCTCTACTGGTGGGGATGAGGGAGGACCTGCTTTCAAGGCTACAAGCAGTCCAAAACACTGCGGCACTTTTAGCTCTGAATAAGCCTGCACGTACTCCATCTTTACCATTATTGAGAGAGCTACATTGGCTCCCTATTAGAAAAATAGCAGTTTTCAAACTTCTGTGCCTGGTTTTTAAAGCGCTGTTCCGACTGGGACCTAGATACCCAACGAAGAAACTGGAATGGTATACCCCGGCCCGGCAGCTAAGATCCAGTGGCCAAAAGCTCCTTCAAACTCGGAGAATTAAAAAGGTCAAGATGGGAGGCCACGCTTTCTCCTACCTGACCCTCAAATATTGGAATGCGTTGCCAGAAGATCTGCGGGCATGTCCCAACTTTGCTGTCTTTAAGAAACATCTAAAAACTTGCCTATTTTAAATTAAGTGCTGAATTGTGACACCTGCTTCCCGGGCAGTCAGAGATCCCCTGGGGGATGATTTGGGTACCATATAAATAATAATAATAATAAATAATAACAATAATAATAATAAAATGGCTTGTGCCCTCATCCACTGGGATCCCGACACAAGCAGCGACTTGTTCTCTCGCAGCAAAGCCACTGGACAGCCCAGAAAACGACAATTAGAGAAACAGAAGGAGGCACTGCGCACAACCAAAATCTTACCCAAGACCCGAGCACAATCTCAATGGTTAATTTTCCCAGTCTAATGATAGAGCAATTTCCATCCGAACAAGATAATATGGCGGAAAACAATAGTAATCTCTTCTCAGGGTTAGAAATCAAAAACACCAAAATATTCAATGCACAAGAAGCAAATGAAATAGTAGACCTCAAACAAAGCAGGCGCCCGTCCCCAGAAATGAACGAGCTAAGTTCAGAAAAGGAAGAGGACATGCAAAACACGACCCCTCAGAGGAATGAACAACCGCATGAGTACAACAACTACACAGATCACTCCAAGCATCTCGAATACTCACCCCTACTAACCCAAATACAGGGGAAAACATTGAAGAGCACTCCAACGGCCACCATATGGCCGCAACTATTAACTACCATGTAAACCATAGGCAGAGCAATGTCATACCATGCAGACTAACTAGACACGCAAGTCAATCTGCTTAACATCTTGGCTATCCACGTCCAGGGGATAGAAGCAAATTTACATGACCTTAACACCATTATAAAGAAGGTGCGATTCGACAAGGACACCACATTTCATACTTGCTACTGCCCCCAAATAATTGACAAATTGGCAACTGTAACAACTTTGATGTCACAGATATTAGGGGTTGTTAAGGAATCCCCTAAAGATATTAGCAAAACCACCAGGCAGGAAAGAGAGGAAGAAGACAGCCAGGAGGGAAGTGGCAGGGCAAGAGGTGTCCAGAGCAAAGAAGAGAGCCCCGAAGTACTAGAGCAGTCAAGCTCTTCCACTCCAGACGACATCAAGACGCCAGCAATCTTAAATGAACGAGTTCATTCTAAGGCGGAAAATGATGCACCACAAAACCAGGATCCACAAACAAAAGACCAAACAAGCCATAAGCAATCGAAGCTGGCAACCTCTCTCACAAAGAGAGAAAGGAAGCGCTTGAGAAAAGCAAGAAAAAACAAACACCTGAGGGTCGCCGGTGATACATCCTCAAAAAATCCATTTAGATTCCAATGATACCAATGACAAGGTGCTGACAGAGGGAGATCCCTCTCAAAATAAAACAAAGCCTGTGCCTGGGTCAATTCCAACTAACAACTCCTTAATAAAGGAGGCCACATCTCCTGACGGCCCAATCCAACGAACCAGCCCAATCCAGCAAGCAAGGAAAGTGTTCAGTATATTCAACATCCCGGTAGGGAAAGAAGAACTCAAACCATTGAGCCCTGGAATATTAAAAATCACAGATACTGCACACGGTTATAAAGCAAACGTTAACTTCTCCCCCTTACAAGCGACCCCCAATAGCAGCCAAGTGGATTCAGAGAGATGTACGAAGCCCAATGGAAAAAAGAAACGGGCACAGCTATCGGGAACAACATACACTCCACCAGTTGTGAACACCACCTGCATTGAGAGAAACTGTTCCCAACATCAAACTAACTCTGCCCCATCAGACCCGGAGGCTAGCCGGGCAGGCACAGCCACTTCAAGCAAAAGGGGGAAAAATGGGAAAAAAGCTACATAGAACCAATACGACTCAACCCAAGCAAAAAAGTTGAACTAATTCCACGATACAGCTCGAGGGGGCCACATGACATCTTGAATAGAGGGTCTATTTTAAAACTCTTAGAAGAATTACCTGCTCTGCATCATATAAAATCAGGCGATTTGGAATCAATTGAATTCAAACCAAACCCTCACCAATCCGACCCAGACTCCACGATTACAAAATTGACTGAACACAGCTTTACAGAACAAATTCTGAAGCATAGGGACGAATTCTCCTACTGGGGCATAGAGTTAATCAAGGTGGAGCCCGTACGATACCCCAGTCCGCTCCAGAAACAAAGTCCGAAACAGAGCCTCTTAAAAGGCGCAAAAGGTCCAGACCAAAGAAGCACCATGGCAGAAGAAGGCCTCCTACCTAGGCAAATTACAATCACAATTGCTCAACATGAAGAAGTCACACTTGAGGTGCACCCACAAGCTCCCTTGGTTTTAATTCAGAGGGGTGTAGAATGAATAAACCCAAGTCAAACATCAGGAAAAGAGCAGGGTTGCAAGATCTGTTCTTGGAACGTCAACGGGTTAAGCACAAAGTTAGAGGAAGATGATTTTATAGAGTTCATCACACAACACAACATACTTCTGTTTCAGGAAATCTGGCAGACAAAAAACTCGCCACTCATGGGATACAAAGAACATTTCATCCCAGCACAAAAGAAGGCACAGCACGGTAGGGCAAAAGGAGGGCTATCGACCTTTATGTCCACCGCCTTCCTTTGGAGAGACGTCTGCATTGATTTAGATTCAACATGGATGCAATGCGTTAAAGTCGAAATCTCTCCTACCATGGGTCTATTAATACTGAATCTATATATGCACCCAGCGGGAAAACACAAAGGGCAAAGAATTAAGCAACTAATAGCTGCAATTACAATGATGAAAAACACCTACCCAAGTGATAATATGATAATAGGAGGCAACTTCAACATGAACCTAATCCAAGAACAGGAGGGAAATTTAGAGAGCTTTATACAGCCATGACAGGGCAATCGAAGTAGACAAGATGCAATTGCGAAGAAATGTGCAGCAAAATTGGAAGCCCTCTTTCTGCACAAGCTAAATGGAAGGGGCCCCTTGGACAGACCAGCAGCCCTAACGAGGGTCACCAGGAATACAGGCTCAACAATAGATTTTACATTAGCAGACCCATATCTATTTCTTCACATCAAAGATTTCCATATCCTGGAACGGGTTGAAAGTGACCACTATCGCGGGGGATTGTTTTACAGTATCTGAAACGTCTTTCACCTGATATAGTGTTACTGCAGGAGACACATCTGACAAGAAATGCTTGCCAGGCACTGAATAGAAGGGGATACCGTTTGGTGGCACATTCAGGATTCACTACTGGGTCGAGGGGGGCGGGTGTCCTGGTCAGGAGTTCCCTCCCCTTGGAGATAGATGATACTGTGTTAGATGATAGAGGCCAGTACGCGGCCATTACGGGTCGCTGGGATGGGAAGACGATCTCTGTTCTTTCTGTGTATGTCCCACCGGGTTTACAGTCCATCACGTTTTCTAGTCTGGGTAGAGTGGTGCTGAACTTCCCTCTGGGCATGTTGGTGGTTGGTGGGGATTTTAACTCAGTTGTTTGTGGTAGCGAGGATCGTCACCCCCCCGGACTCTTTTGAGGTCACAGTTATGGATGAGCAACTTCCTGGATGCGCTGGGTTTAGTGGATTGCTGGAGGCACCTGCACCCTGGTCAGGCATAATATACCTTCTATTCGGGAGCACATGGGAGTCTCTCGAGGCTCGATTATATCCTGGTGCCAGCGGTGCAGATGGTCTCTGTGAGGGAAATTCGACACCTTGCTCGGTGGATCTCGGATCACTCTCCTCTCTGGCTTACGATTGATGTACAACTGGAAGCTGAGGGCCGGGTTGCCCCAATTAACCCCTGGCACCTAAGCAATCTGAAAACCAGGGCTGAGGTTGTTAAATGTATGGACCACTACTTCACGGAGAATGTTGGGTCTGTGTCCTCTTCGGTTTCCCTGTGGGAGGCCTTTAAGACAGTTGTCCGGGGTCAAGCCCTTTCCCTGATCGCTAGCGTGAGGAAAAGCAAGAATGAGGAAGTGGTGAGATTGGAGACTGAAATCATGTCTCTGGAAGAAGAGCTGGAATCTGGGGTTACACCAGAGGGTTTGCATGTTTTGGCCCTTAAGCAGGCCGATTACAGAGCGCTGGTGACGGCTGCGGCGAGGATGATGAGTTGTGAGCAGCAGGGGCGTTTGTATGATGTTGGTGATAAGGCCGGGAAGTTGATTGCGTGGCTGGATAAGAGAGAAAGGTTGAATTGTGTGGTGCCTGTTGTGGTAAGAGAGGACGGTGAACGGGTTGTAGACCCAGATGAGATAGTCGCGGTGTTTGCTCAGCACTTTCAGAAGGTCTACGCGAAGGTCGCAGACAGGCCGGAGGAGGATTCACATTTGTTACTTAGGGATATCACGCTGCCTAGCCTTTCGGAGTCAGATAGGGAGCTTATGGAGGTGGATTTTTCTACTGATGAAATAGCGCTTGCTATCCGCTCCCTTCACTCAGGGAAGGCCTCCGGCCCGAATGGTATCCCGATAGAGCTGTACAAATTGTGTCCAGACAAGATGGCGCCACATCTTCGCCAAATGTTTTTGGAATCGCAAGATCTCGGAGTTCTTCCCCGGGATCAGAGATTGGCGTCCATTGTTGCCATTCACAAAGATGGGAAGCCTCGTGATCAATGTTCTTCATATAGGCCGATCTCGCTTCTGAACGTCGAGCCCAAAATTTTGGCGAAACTTTTGGCGAATCGTTTGATTACTGTTATTGGTGATTTGATACACCCTGATCAGTCCGGGTTAATTCCTCATCGGAATACAGCTCTCAATCTTCGCCGCCTTCATGGTGTACTGGCAAGGGCGGGGTCACTTCGTGAGTCGGCCATTTTGGTCTCATTGGATGCCTCGATGGCCTTCGACACAATAGAATGGCCGTATTTGTGGGCGGCCCTCGCAAAATTCGGTTTTGGTCCTAATTTTATCGGATGGGTCAGACTTCTTTATGAACAACCAATGGCCCAAGTGGTTGTCAATGGTAGGGCCTCGGAGCCTTTCGACCTAGGAAGAGGCACGCGACAGGGCTGTCCGTTATCACCGCTCCTCTTCGCTCTTGCTCTTGAGCCCCTTGCCGCGTGGCTTAGGTGGGAGCCGTCGCTTAAGGGCATTAGTTGGTCCTCTGACTTTGAGGACCGTATATCGTTGTATGGCGATGATATTCTGTTATACCTTACTTCCCCTCGTAAGTCACTAGGAGTGTTGTTTGACGTGTTACGCTCCTTTGGGAGGAACTCGGGTTTGGCCATCAATTGGGATAAGTCCTGCATTTACCCGCTCACTGCAGAAATGCCACTGTTGCCCCGTGTCTGTCCAATACCGGTATCGCGCGACGGCTTTAAATACGTAGGGATTTATATTTCCTTGGACTCAGCCGTACGGTATGAGAGGAATCTGCTTCCGCCACTCCGCCGGCTTCGGTCCGACGTCACAGCGTGGTGCGGTTTGCCGCTGTCCCCGGTTGGGAGAGCGGCCCTGTTTAAGATGATGTCCATCCCTCAATTTCTGTACGCCCTCCAAAACACGCTTGACTTGGTGCCTGCTAGTTATTTCTGGGAGATCGAGGGCCTCCAGAGAAAGCTGGTATGGGGCGGGCGACCTCGCATTGCGCTGGCGAAATTGACTTTGCCCTGGTACGACGGTGGTATAGCGTTGCCCGATATAAAACTGTACTATTGGGCATCGCAACTGAGTGCTATGAACCACGCAATGTATGGTCCGGTTCCGAATCCGGCATTCGAGATGGATAAATGGCAGCTGCCGGGAGGAGACTACAATAGGGCGCTCTACTCTAGATCGGCGGGAAAAAATCTCACTGGTCCCACTGGGGTTGCGGTACGAGTGTGGGGTGCTGCGACTGCTGCCACGGGATGGACAGACAGGCTGACCAGAGCCACTCCGCTTTATGCGGCAGAGAGGCTGGGCTGTCTTTGGACGACAAAGGGATTTGACAAATGGGATCTTATTGGCATTAGTAGGGTAGGAGACCTCTGGGTCAAGGATAGGATCAAATCCTTCATGGAACTTCAACAAGAGTATAAACTGGGCGATAGCGAGCACTTCCGGTATATGCAGGTTCGTCATGCACTTGAATCCGTCTTCCCGACCGGTACCGCTATCCCAGAGTCCTCTCCCCTGGAAGACAGGGTGCTTGACTGGTATGTCCCTGATAGTACCATCTCCCTCATTTATAAAAAGCTCATCAATGACCGCTCGGATCTTCTTGTACAGCTTCGTGGGGCTTGGACTGGTGACGGGCTGGAGCTGGATGACGAAGATTGGCAGGCCGCGATATCATACCCTAAGGAAGTCGCGATTCCGGCGCGTCTCCGGCTGGTGCAATTGAAGATTTTACACCGCGTGTATGTCATGGGTCCACGCCTGATGCGTATGGGTTACTCTATGGATGGGTTGTGTAGGCGCGGCTGTGGTATGCTTGCTACTTTTCTTCATATTTTGTGGGAATGTCCGAACATGGTGGTGTATTGGAGACGAGTGCATGAGGCTATGGAAGAGGTTACGGGTGTTTTGTTATTGCCTGAGGCCAGAAGGTGCCTGTTGAACGTGTGGGAGCCGAATGATTATAGCGTAGCGCAGACTCAATGGGCCACCCTCGGCAACATGATTGCGAAAAGAGACATAGCCCAGCTGTGGGGGTCTCAAAGGGCACCTCTGGGTTCAACCTGGGAGGAAAACATGGATTGGTGCATGTTCAGAGAAAAAACTGTGGACATCGCCCGTGGAAGACCTAAGAAATGGGGGAGGATATGGGGTCAATGGAACTTATATCTTGGAGAGATTTGCACCCCCCCCCCCCCCTTTGTAGAAACCAACGATATTCCTCTGTCCCCATGACCGGGCATCCCATACGGCTATATCCTATTGTACTTTACTTGCTTGTTCGCTCCCGACCCCTTCATTCCCTCCTCGTGTTTCCATATCCTTTTTTACATCTGCCTTTAACTGGGTCGCTCCCCCTGCTATCTGAGACAGCCACATACATTATAAATGTCACCTCGGAATTTTGTTGTTATGTTTGTTTTTTAAAAATATAAAATGTGAAACCTTTAATTTATCCTCCTATCATTACAAGAATATCGTATGGGCATATTATATCGCTGCCGAACCCCTGGGTTGTCGGCTGATGAGCTGTGTACTATTTTTGATTTCGATATCCACTGCTACTGGCCGGCCCCTGTGGTTGTAGGTCTGTATTTATATTACTTTGTCGAAATAAAGGTTTTCAAAAAAAAAAAAAGAAAGTGACCACTATCCCCAGATCTTCACATTATCTATCACTCCAAAAGAGTCGGAGCAGGCGCATCCTCTAACATTGAACATTCAACTCTTCAACTTACAAAGATTAAACTGGAATGAAAAAAACATCTCCAATCTAATGGAGACATGCCGCTCATTGCTCTCACCACCAGTAGAAGCTCAAGATACAGTAATGGCCTGGGAGTCCTTCGTAGTCAACATCAACAAAAAATACCAAAACAAGTGCAGAGGACATAAAATAACAAGAAAGGGAGGAGGGAAGTGGTATACGCCAAAAAGGATTTTAAATAAAGACTCGGCTGAATACACACCTGAGGTCATTTAAAAAAAAGGACCCTCAATTATTACAACAAACTCTCACATCACATCACAAAAGGAGCTAAAACATGAAACCAAGCCGGCCAAGCAAAAATATAAGGAAAACCTCGAGACCACCATACTCCATGCCAGCAAGCTGCGAAATTCTAAACAGTTCTGGGCAAAAATAAACCTTATGCTTAACAGTAAAGAGCGGTAGTTCAACTCGGACATGACAGATCAAATTTGGAGCGCTCACATCGATGCAACATACAATACTACACTGGACAGGCGCATACACAGAACTCCTGAGGCGGAAGCCGGGAGCATCGAGCGAGTCCTTTGAAAAATTTAAAATGCTAAAAACTCACCTTTTCCCTACCCCCACGTAGATTCTGTTATCTCCACCTTCCCCTCACTCTGTTCTGTCTACCAGTGCCAGGAAGCTTCGGTGTCAGTGCGCTTTATAAGCAACACTTAACATAACATAACATAACATTGATATTCCAACAGAGCTCAATCCGACTCTCAGCTCGAGAACACCACCAGAACACCACCTTAGTCCAGTACTGGTGGAAGCTTCAGCCCCGGACCCAATAAAGTCATTTCAAATCAAATCACAAATCACAAACAGAGAAACCCATATAGAAAGAATTAAGCTAGCCACTGTGGAGCACAAAGGAGAAACAGAGCAGAAAACTCCAAAGCAGGTTCTGAGGATTATAAATCACTTGAGAGCAGGCGGGGCTCCCGGACCAAACGGCCTTCCCAACGCTCTATTTAGGCAAGATCCTACGTTTTGTTCTAGCTTCTTATCCCCTTGTTCTGTAACAGCTTAAGGACCAGGAATATTCCTGACTCCTGGAGGGGCAGCATCCTTCAACCGATTCATAAATCAGGGACACACTCAGACCCAAACAACTATAGGTTAATAGCGCTAATAGACGTTGAGGCCAAGATTTATGTATTCAACTTATTGGCAGATCTGGAGACTTGGGTCAGAAGCAAAAACCTGATCCCAAAGACACAAACAGGATTCCAGGCCGGCATGGGCAATCTAAAAAACTTATCAGCACTAACTCTCCTAGCTAAAAAAGCAATTGACAACTCTAATATACTACATACATGCTTTCTAGACCTCAAAGCATCTTTTGATAAAGTGCCAAGATCCAAACTATGGGTTAAAATGAAAGCTTGGGGCGCCCCTCCCAACCTATTGGGAGCAATCATCAACTTATATTCGCATTCCTGGGTCCAAATTAAAAAAGGGGACAGTCGGCGCCTAACAAAGAAATTTCCAAGAATAAATGATCCAAAGCAAGGATGTGTGCTGGCCACTAGCCTATTCAACATCTAAACCGCCGACCTGGAAAGCGGCCTACGCACAATCAAGGTTGACCCACTGAAATTGGGGACAAACAACCATAGCGAGTCTGCAATATGCGGATGATATTGTGCTTCTCTCTCAAACTCCACTTGGTTTACAACGGCTGATCTCACAACCTGCGTAGTACATTTCAAATGCAAAATTAACAATAAACCTCAAAAAATCTAATGTCCTATGCTTCTCCAGCACTCGCAAAAAAACACCAAAATTTGTTTGGAGGATAAATTCTTGTACTCTAACCCAGGTGGGTGAATACAAATATTTGGGCATCCTACTAGATCACCAATTAAACTATAAACATCATTTAGACCTTGGATATACAAAATCAAAACAACTTCAATTTGCTTTCAAAACCATACAAAAAAAACTAAGCAAAGCTCAACTGGTCACTTGCTAAAGGTTGTAGCAGCAACATTTCTGTCCTCAATGACATATGGCTTGAACCAGATATCAGCCAGACAAGGAGTGCTAGCCAAATATTACTGGCGCATGAGGGACGCTGAAGATAACACGCTTGCCCATCACTGTTGGGAAGAGGTCGAAAAACAGGCCAGGCAGACCAATTCCACATGCAAGTCTCTTAGGCAAGCGCTTCTATCACTAAACCTGGAAGAAGCTTGGCATTCACCAATGTCATATCTTGCTTTTAAACATACCACCAACAAAGCCGTCAAACAAGCATTGTTGCAAATAGACAAAGCATTAGTGGCTGGCAAAAGTCATGCCTGGATCGTGATGCCAACATATAAACAACTGAAACAACAATCCTATTTACAAGAATGCTTCAGGGATCACTATAAGAGGAAACTAAGCTTACTGGGGTTGGGGTGGTTTCCGACCAAAGACCTTACCCCAAAATGGTTACAGGCCTGGCCATCTCTGGATTGCCGCCTCTGTTTGGTCTAGTAATCAACTAGTATCATATAAGTGTGCATTCAGAGACCTGAAAGAAATGGATACAAATTGTATATTCTCAAGGTTCAACTATTAATACTTGGGTTACAAGCTGACTTGCAGGAGCTACAGGAC
Source organism: Lissotriton vulgaris (assembly GCF_964263255.1). Classification (NCBI taxonomy): domain Eukaryota; kingdom Metazoa; phylum Chordata; class Amphibia; order Caudata; family Salamandridae; genus Lissotriton; species Lissotriton vulgaris. The sequence continues at coordinate 60,615 of NW_028255422.1, read as the reverse complement.
AGTCCTGAATACATTCCCAAGGAAGCAGTGAAATCAGTTTAATTGAGATACTAGCATTTCGTTCATAAGAGATGGCATTGGGAGTCTAAAAAGTAAGCCTGACCAAGTTGTTCCTTGATCACAAAAATGTGCTAAGGTTTGAAACGTTTATGGATTTTTTTGATCCACCTAAAGCAAGAACACTGTCTTTGAAATGTAGGATACCAGTCAACACTGTGCAACAAATGCTGTGTATCCACTGAAAGATTGGATTTTTGTTCAATCTGCAAACTCGCATCTGCTATTCTTTTGTCCCACGTTTTCCCATGTCAGAAGAAAACTGATATTTTTTATTTGTCGGAATTTAAGCCTAGCACAACATGAAATTGCACTAAGAATTCTAAAAAACAGACAATAACGAATTGACAGTCTTTGCAGTGTGCATGTTCTTAAAGTCTGACTGGAGTCTAAGACACAGTCTGAGCCAGAAAAGCTGGGGCTTTATGATGTTTTACTTTTGCAATGAATTGACTGTGTTTATATTTTTAAATGACTATTTCATAATGGAAGATCCCTTTAATGTATTTGTAATATTTATGCATTACATTCATTAAATTAACTCCCCAGAACTAAACATTATTACTAGTATATTTTAAGTTGCAAAGCAAACCCTTATACTTAGTAACATTTCTTAATAAATATTCTTGTTAGATGAAAATACCCTCTGTGACTAAAAGACTGGCTAAAAATAACATTTTTGACACAGTGTTCATATAGAATAATTTGTGGCTAACACATTTTAAATGCTACAAAACAAAACCAGTTCTCCACTATAAATATAGGCTTTATTATCTAATTATTCTGGACATTAAGAGATTTTGCTTCAGGATATGGCTGGCCTATGATCAAAAACATTGTAATAATTCAAAGTAATTGATATTTTGCATTAGGAAAGACTAGGTATGGCTGCACATGACATTTTCTCAATACTTAAAGTTGGACACCTGAATAGATTTATGGAGGCTTCCTTCATCTTCAATGTTAATATACATGAAGTGTTCACTTCAGGTTGTTCACCAACTTGGCTGTAGGTTAATCCATGTATCTGTGACATTTTTTAATGAGGTTTCTGCAGGGGTGTGGCTGCTGGAGGACGAGCTTAATCTAAACCTCTCACTAAGCTGCTAAGAGTGAACACAAAACGAAATGTACATCAGGGCAGAATGGTTTCCTTGCTACTATCTTAAATCAAGAAAAACAAATGTTTATATGGAACAGAACAGAACAGAACAGAATATCAAACGAATGTGCTTTTCAAAAACTCATGAGATCAAAAACATTCAAATTGTCAATCAATAATAGTATGATATACCAGAAATTCTCTGTGACCTTTGTTGCTAGCTATGTACTTTGCATGTTTGTGGGAAATGTTGTTACATTACTCTGCCTAGTACTAAAGTAAGTGAGTCAGCAGACATAAACTCAAGTATGCAATACTATTACAAAATTTCTAATAGGTTTAGCTGAAAATTGTGTGATTGTTTATATTTGTGTTTAATATAAATCTGAATCAAATGTAAATCTGTATAACACTGAAAGACTACACTACTGTACAACTTTACAAACAGTTTACTAGTTTTGTGAGAAGTATTCATCACTAGCATTTATCAACTGTTACAGATGTTCTATTAATTACTGACATATTGTTTGAAGATTTAAAAGTAACCAATTAGTCAGAAATCTATAGATAGTTAATCTAAACCAGAGGATGAGCATTCGGCTTACAAGGTTCATAGGATAGAACAGATAGATAGGACTCAATAGTGTATTTAGTTATAGAAACTGAAGGATATTCCGTAAATTGAATTAAGATGTTCCTATGTTCCTTAGCTAGAGTGAATGTACTGATTTGGATTATTTTGATGTTCAAAGTGCAGCCAAATAAACCTAGTGGAATATACAGTAGACACTCTATCTTAAGTATGGTCATAATTGTGCTCATTTTTATAAACATGTTCTTCAAGGATCTGTTTGGCACTCCTAGATATTGAATGGGAGTAGAAGCACCCTGCTTTGAGCCTATATACATACACCCTACGGGCTGGACTTTGCCAGCTCCCTGCAATATCTCCTCCTCCCTCCCATCCCCCACAATCCAATTTCAGTATTGCGCACTGGTGAGTTGCAGTAGACCCCTCCATCCATCAGGTTAGCATGTGTTCTTGAACTCCTCAACCAGCATGCAACAAAGAAGCAGGTAAAAGACATTGCATCAGGAGGGGCTTTAACTGGCTTCCTTGATCCCACACTGATCAGACAGTTGGCCATCACAGTGCTCACTAAGGTTTATTTTCAGAATCTTCCCTTAGCCTTCATAAATTAAATGCAAAGTTTGTCAAAAATGACACAATACAGATCACTGTAGAGTATGTCAATCAGGAGCAGGAGCATGGAGGAGGATTGGCAGCCCCTTGAGAGAGGCTTCCAACAGGTACCCCATGGCTGCAGACCAATAGGATTTTCAGGCAACAGGGCACCTCCTGGCCCATTTTTGATATCTTTGGCTCTGTCAGGATAGAAGAAAGAGAGCAGGGTGAGTTAGCATGTCGCTTGTGAAGGAACCTGTACATCACAACACAATGTTCTCATCACAAGCAAGGATTAGTATAATTTGGAACGGAGGCACCAGTTTTATTATTGGTCAGTTGTGCTTGCCAGTCCATTGAATGATAACTCAAGCCACAGATGGAGTGAAACTGTAACATCTGAAGGGAGGAGTGGCGTGATCTGGATATGACACAGGAGGAGAGAACTCTTGTCAAGTGAGAGGTGAGAGACTAGAAAAGAAATCAAAGGGCTGGAACATATGATACAGAAGTCAGTAAGTGGGCATGTAAAAGTGAGTTCACAGGGGTGCACGTGAAGTAAATTTAAAACAGCTGTCTGTTCATGTGAACATGATTCTGAAGTATCCACCTGTGCTATTTCAGTTAATCAGTAACAGAAATCAATGAGCTTTCTTAGAAGCATCAGAAAGACTCATCCTGTGGATTACAAAACTCAGTTCATTTACAGTGCTTTAGATTTTATTTCCTTGTGAATGTCTGGGGTAAACGATGGCATGTCTTGGGAAGAGAAGACAATACTGGTACTTCTTCATGTTGTTAATATCCTTATTTTCAGACAAACTTTATATGATCATTAATACCTGCCTAAAAAGAGCTACTTGGTCTCCCTTCCACCAGTATGTTCACTTATTCATACAATGGTGCTACTCACCATGGAAGTGTCTCCGATTCCTCCGAAATATGCACAGACATGTAGCTGCCAGCAGAAAGAAAAGTGCAACAAATAAAATCCAAGAAGGTATGAGGGATGGACTCTCCACCTTGACGTCTCTCGCAAATGCTGCAGTAGGAAAGGAGAATGTCATCATGCTTGGCATAAGGTTTAATGAATGCTCATGCCACAAACAGGAAACTTGAGCCATAGATCCCAATCTCCTTTGAAGAGATAGAAATCACACCACAAACATGAAAAGAATTCCCATTATGCAAATCAGCCTATAGACATGCAAATCTCACCACATGAAAGAAAAGTTATAGACCATAGAAACCTTAGCACATACATGCAAACCCCAACCCAACCGTGGAAATTATTCATGGTACATTTTTTGCATAGAAACAACACCAAAATGATTAAGAATAACACTTGTAAATAAATATATCACACAGCAAAAGAGTTTAGGTACCACAGACAAACAGGTTAATCAAACCACCAATAAAGAAATCATACTTGCACATTGGATAATAATAGCCATCTAAATAAGCCACACTGCAAAGATGGAACTTAGGCTGCAAAGAAGGATATCATACCACAAATAAAAAAAAACATGCTAAAAACAGTAAAATCTCAACCACAAAGAAGAAAACTATAACCACTTAACAAAGATTGACAAGACCACATAAATAAATAACAAAACGGTAATGGAGGGCTAGAGGGATATTTAAAGACCTGGCCTAAGTTCTATCCCCCAAAGGAACAGTATATAAAACAAACAAACTTAGGGGTCTAGACTGAGAATCTAATTGTGATCTCTTGTCAGTTCTCCTGATGTCTCGTTGAGTACATCAAAGAGGAGATATATCATTCATTGAATCAACAGACCAAATCAGCAAAATATGGGCCACTTGTGATTGTCAATCTTACTTAGGATTCCCATCAAAGACTTGTATGGATCAATATTTTCATCTAGTAATCCTACCAGGGTATCGTGCCTCTTGATCATTGAGACATTAATATACCCTCATGGTCGGCTTGGGGTAACGACCCACAATCACTTTGTTGTACCATATGACGTTGATCTGATGGAAAAGTGCAGTGCACAAATAAAAAGTGGTGATTAAAAAAGGATAGGGAACTTACTACAAAGACTATTTATTCAACATAAGCCCCTTCCACTCTAAAAACCAGAACAATGCAAAACATTAATCGCAGAGCAAACAAATAGCTGCGAGAGAGCCAACATGTTTCAGCCTATCATGGAAAGGGACCTTAGGCTTTCGTCAGGGCCTCTGTTCTATGGAAATGCTACTGCCTATTAGTGACTAAATGTGTGAAAAATAATTCTAAAAAACACACAAGTGAAACATCAACAGTAAAGGATATGATTCTCCTTCCACTGTCTGAATTCCTCCTTGGCACCTGGTGTATAGATCATATCCAGTTTGCCCGGGGAAAGGACCTCACCTCTTCCTGGACCTCGCTCAGGATATGGGAGACCCCGCTCTGTCCGTCGTTGTCTCGATCAGAATCTAAGTCAGGAGATTCTGATCGAGACAACGGAGGACAGAGCGGGGTCTCCCATATCCTGAGCCAGGTCCAGGAAGAGGTGAGGTCCTTTCCCCGGGCACACTGGATATGATCTATACACCAGGTGCCAAGGAGGAATTCAGACAGTGGAAGGAGAATCATATCCTTTACTGTTGATGTTTCACTTGTGTGTTTTTTAGAATTATTTTTCACACATTTAGTCACTAATAGGCAGTAGCATTTCTATAGAACAGAGGCCCTGACGAAAGCCTAAGGTCCCTTTCCATGATAGGCTGAAACATGTTGGCTCTCTCGCAGCTATTTGTTTGCTCTGCGATTAATGTTTTGCACTGTTCTGGTTTTTAGAGTGGAAGGGGCTTATGTTGAATAAATAGTCTTTGTAGTAAGTTCCCTATCCTTTTTTAATCACCACTTTTTATTTGTGCACTGCACTTTTCCATCAGATCAACGTCATATGGTACAACAAAGTGATTGTGGGTCGTTACCCCAAGCCGACCATGAGGGTATATTAATGTCTCAATGATCAAGAGGCACGATACCCTGGTAGGATGAAAATATTGATCCATACAAGTCTTTAATGGGAATCCTAAGTAAGATTGACAATCACAAGTGGCCCATATTTTGCTGATTTGGTCTGTTGATTCAATGAATGATATATCTCCTCTTTGATGTACTCAACGAGACATCAGGAGAACTGACAAGAGATCACAATTAGATTCTCAGTCTAGACCCCTAAGTTTGTTTGTTTTATAAGACCACATAAATAGCAAGATCATGTAACAAATATAACATAGGCATCCCACAAATAAAAAGACTGTCAAATATGAAAAACAATGATAAAACATAGTTATGACACCTAAAACAAAAGAGGTGTGCACTTAAAAGTGAGGTTGTATCGCAACACTGTTATCAAACCACGACAAAATATTTACTGCAGTTTTCCCTAAAATTAACAGAAATGTTAAACTTGAAACTCATGATTTTGGAGTGTTCTGAGATAGATTCTTTAATAATTGATCTGTGCAATTACCAATTTATTTCTACCCTTTCCATTCTTTAGTCAAATGAAATATCTAGATGCATTTATTATTGATAGGAACTAAATCCAAATCAAGACATAGAGACAAATATTTTAAGCAACTTTAGGTTATTATTTTAGATTCTTCACACATGAATAAAGGAGAGTTGAAAATAAACCAAATGCAAAAAAAACTATTGCAACACTGATGGTCAATACAAAACTGAGGATATGTTGCAAAGCCTGATGCAAATGGGCAATTAGAGTCTGTTCATTAATTTAGTGAATTCTTTTCCAGAGATACCAATCTTTAATAGAGTATCTTTTTTCAAATGGAGAGTAACATAGACTCAAACCAATGTAAGAAATCCACACTATTAGTCTGTCCTATGGAAGACTTAGATCTGTTAAAATCTTCAGTTAAAATCAAAGAAATATCTTTCCAAGGACAGTCTTCCCCAACAGAAAAAACAGAAGACCAGAACCTAATCTTTAAAAAACATCATCTCTCTTTTTCTTATTTAATTTTGAAGTCTTCATGTTGTATATATAGAGAACTGTGATTTTGGGAAAGAGTCAGAGCATTGGCACCTTGCCTCAATGCTCATGGTTAGGTCTGAGGGCCTGATTTTGATCTTGCGCGAATCGTTCCCATTGTCACTTTTTCAAAGATCTTCCTGCCCGCCGACTTGGCGGCCCCTATTAGGTTGTTGGCTACTGCATAGACCAAAGAACGCTGCAGTCCCACCGTAAACACCAGGAAATCTTGACCGCATCAATGGTGGGATAGGCAAACGCTGCTGTCAGAGGGAGGTCTGCCAGTTCCTCAGCCGGGCCAATCATGATGTACCTTCCAGTCAACTTAACTGTGGCGGGCAAACCTCCACAGCTGAGTTGGCGGAATGGAAGGGATTTAAGGCTGAAACTCAACTTTCCTCACTTTCACCCTTCCTATTTCACCACAGATCCGATCTGCCAGGTCCTGCCATTGCAGCTGCTGTTTCATGACAAGTAAATTCAACACCGTTGTGGATGCAATCGAAGGTAAGCCACACTCTTACCTGTAATCCATTGACTTATCCGTCAGCATTTGCATAGGACTTGTGCATTTAGAAATTGCTGCCATATTTCCACATGTGGTAGTATTGCTTCCAAGTTTTTCAAGGGGTCGGCTCTATGCTATGATCCATGTGCGACCAGTATGACAGTCACAAGCTGGAAACATTAATCTTATGGCTGAATTTTGTATGAGGCGTTTGGTGTGTTCATGACATCATGGTCTTTCCTCTCAACATGTTGCACCTTTGGGGAGAGCATCAGCATATGAACCGACAGCATGAGAGTATGGGGTCATATACAACCTAATGCATCAATGCTTGGACAATTGTAGGCCAATGGCTCTTAAGAGGTTTTCCTGAATACTACTATAAGACCTCGCATCATTAGATATTGTTCTCCTTTAATAATTGCATAAAAAAAGAATGGGCTTGAATGAAATGGAGATGAAAGTGAGGTATTCTACGTTAATATTTTGTAAGTGATTGGTTTAATCTTTTGTATATCGCTGAGCTATTCCTTAGGAAAAGAGATGTGGAGTTTGTGCACTTTCAGGGCTAGTATGTTACAGTCATTTAATCCGGAACACAGAGATAAGTAAGGGGCATGGGCCTGAAGCATTCCAGGCGGCTCCTGTCACTAGTGGCATATCAAGGATGCCCCATGCCTAATGCAAGCGAGAGACATGAGTCCCACTAGTTTTGAAGCGATAGATAAGCATTATTGGGCTGCAAAGGGCCCCTCTGCATTCCTGGTGCCACTGCGCCTGCTGTAGGACTGATAGCTACGATCCTACCAGTTACACTCTGTTAAATAGCCTATTCTTCTTGTACGCAAAACAGAAGGAGAAGTCATTAAAAAGTGTTTGCCGTGTTTTCCTTTTTAGAGTAAATGAGGAGCAGAACGCCCACTACTCCACAATGGAAAAAATGGTCCACAATAAAAGAAGGGGTGGGGTGCAAGCGTAACAGGCCTTCTGTCCCCATGGGGTTTATGAGGAGATTCACTGCATTCTGCTCTCGGGACGGCAGCAAATACATTTTAGGAAAACAAAAAATATGGAGCGTGAGCTGGACGCACGGGTCTTAGGCCAATTTCCCAACCTTGTAGCCCCAACAGGCTTTCTACCTTCCTAGGAAGCTTAATCTATTAAATCCCCACATTTTAAAAAATTTGGCACCCACAGGAGTCCAGGGTGGTGTGCCTTACATGGGTACCACAATGTTTTCCTACCCACAATACCCTCCAAACCTGAAACCTTGCCTAAAATTACACATTTTCCTCATATTTCTATTTACAAAATTCCTACCACTCAATGTTCCAAAACTTCTCTCTATAGAAATGCTGCCCCACTCGTATGGCTTGGTCTCGTGTCCACGACATAAATGGTCCAAAATGCAGTCTGGATACATAAGCAATAGGGGTAAATACAGTGTTTCTTTATGGGCTTGCCTGCCACCCAGGGAAACCTACCTTTGACGAGCAGCCTGATAAAGGAAGTCTTACCTGAAATCTCACCCTGAAGTGGGCTGTCTGCAACAAATGTAAAATAAAAAAAACAGGTCAAAACACAAAAAAGACTTTAGCTGCACCTCCCACAGAACCTCCCAGTACTAGAAGAACAGACAGGAATGGACCGAGAGTAAGGACATTAAAAGAGAGGGGTGTGGCCAGAAGAGGAAAAAGATGAGTAACAAGAAGGAAAGGAGGAGCGAAAGAGCGAGATGTGAGAGAAGACCACTAGCTGGAGAGGAACGGTCGGAGCAGGGATCCTGGGGCAGAGAGAGGAGATGTTGTCAAATCAAACGCCGAAATACCTCTTGAAAACGTACCCTTTCGGTGAGGCTCTCGGTCCATCCACACACCTAGAGGAGCATGGCTAGCAAAGGTGTGTGCTCAATTCACTTGATGGCGGGCACAGGGGTAAAAACGAGGGTCCACAGAAAATTTAATCGCTGAGTAGTTCAATAGCAGAAAGGACAGAGAGGTTCTGATTTACTAAATGTAGAATGAAAGGAGGAATACGTAGAATACAAATAGTATTAAGCTAAATAGAGGGTTTGATTAAGTTTGTTTTGGGCAACCATTCCTTGTTAAGGTAAAAGATCCAACTAGGTAGATGAAGTTTAGAGGAAAGTTAAACCAAAATAAAAATTAAAAGATTAGTTATGAAAAGCTCCTCATGCTACAGAAATCCTAGTCAGTTTATTAAATAAAAAGTCCCTAAAAAACAAAAGGCAGAGCAGGATAATACCAGGAATAATAAAGAAAAAAAATAGGAAATAGATTTAATTCAATATACTTACCTGTGTTCATTATATTCTTTCAAGAGGGAATCCAGATGGGATACCACTGTACCTGGGAAGCTAAAGATACATGAGAACATTAAGAAGATGGAGAAACCTCACAATTCCTTTATAAAAGCAGTTATATTTGTTAAAAGTGTATAAAGGACCTAGGGCCAGATGTAGGTAGCTTCCATTTACGATTCCTTAATAGCGATTATTACCGAATCGCTATTAAGGAATCGGTAAATGCAATGTAGGTAGGAATCGCTAAAATATTAGCGATTCCTTAACATTCCTTAATAACGAATCGGTAATACCGATTCGTTATTAAGGAATACCTAGCCATTCATTCCTATGGGCCAGGAGGCCCATGGGAATGACTGGGAAGACATTCACTATTAGTGATTCGGTATTACTGAATCGTTAACAGCGGGAGGTATTTCAAGGGTGCCAGGGTGTCCAAAGGACACCCTGTTGCCCCCCTGAAATGTGCATGTGTGCACATGTGGCACACATCCATGCCCTAAGGGCATGGATGTGTGCCACATGGCACATTAAAAAAAGCAAAAAAGTGTTTTTTTGTAAGGAAATCGCTATTTACCACCAACTTGGAGTTGGTGGTAAATAGCGATTCCTTAAGGCTGAGGTGCACTGTTTTAAGTGCTACCTACATTGCAATTAAGGAATCGGCATTACTGATTCCTTAAACGCAAGAGCAATAAGGAATCGGTATTAAGGAATCTGTATTTACCGATTCCTTATTTACTGGTTCCTTACCTACATCGCACATGGCTAAATACCGGTCGGTAACGCTGAAATTTACAGAATATCGGTGTTACCGACCGGTATTTAGCCACCTACATCTGGCCCCTAGTCTTAAAAAGGACCTAACTCTTAAAAAAGCTAAACAAAACAGGGCAAACGAAAATATGAGTCTTTAGTTTTACCTTACTTATAATGATAATCTGCCACACTACCAAACCTCAAAATGTCTGAAAACTGAAAGCCTTAGGTGGTATGCCTTGCTTAGATCCCACCATGTTTTCCCACCCACAATGCCCTGCAAACCTCAAACTTTGCCTAAACTCACGCATTCTCCTCACATTTCTGTGAGAGAAACTTCCAGAATCTGCAGGGCTACACAAACTTCCTACCACCCAGCATTCCTACACTTCTCCCGATAAAAGCTACCATTTTGTGAGGCTCAGCTGAACGCTCACAACACAAAAGCCCTCAAAAAGCAATGTGGAGACATCAGCAATAAGTACATAGCTGTGCTTTTTGGCCCCTGAATCAATTGCCACCCAGGGAAACCTAACAAACCCCAAATTATCTGCAAACGAGACACCCAAGGGAGTCTACGGTGATGTGCTTTGCATGGATCCCACTATGTTTCTCTACTCACTAGACCCTACAAACATCAAAATTTGCCATAAATCACACATTTTCCTCACATTTCTGTGACTTAAACTTACCGAATCTGTAGGAAGCCATGACATTTCTACCATCCCACATGCCCACATTTGTCTTGATACAAAACACTACCTCAATGGTGTGACTGAACCTAATGCCTGCAAAAAGATTAGATCAAACCAGGGACAATGTGAGTCCTTCCAATTTTCCCAATCTTTCAGGTTCTTTTTCATTCTAGCTCTTTTTTGTCAATCATTTTCTGTCTTTCTCTTCCTCTTTTCTTTCCCCTTTCATGTTTTTAATCTCTTTAGGTATAAGTCTGTTGAGGAAAAATAGGAACTAGTCCCCAAAAATGAGGGCTGGTTGGTCCCACTTGAAACCACCAGCTCAAATTAAACAGTGACTGCATTCTTCTCTGAGGCACCTTATGGTGGCTGATCATTTTCCACCACTACTGTTAGAAGCTGGAGCTCACTACCACAAAAGCGGTGATGCCCCATTTGGAATAGGGCGCCGAAACTGTGACGCACAAGCGAGAAGGTATGATGTTCGACTTTGGTCCTGAAGTTCCTCCTAGATTTTTGTTTGAGGATGTTCCCAATTTCACAGGGGTGTTCTGCGTTCTGGTTGGAATCGGACCGTAATTGTTGACCAATTTAGACGGACTTTGTGTGCCAGGGTTTTCTCCCATGGCTTGTCTGGGCTTTATTTGCTCAGGGCCTCAGTTATCAGTAATATAAGTAGAGTTGATGGTTCCTTGCCTTGGGTTGTGGTCTTTCATTAAGACTGAACTTATTTCTCTTTGATCACTATGGGCTGTAGCTGGTGCGGAATTAGTTGTGCAGGATTGTTTGGAGGGTATTGTTGTCACTCCCTGCCTTGGTTCTCCATTCCTCAAGACGATTTGGGTGTCCAGTTTGTCTGGCAGCTGAATTTGTCCCTCCTTGCCGCCTTGCGGCGTGATCAGTAAAGAGGAATTGGATTCCTGGGGGGTATTTGCTTTAAAAATCGGGAACAAGTTGCCTAGATCTGTGTTTTGTTGCTGTTTATACTTTAATCTGGCTTTCCTGGCCTTTTTCTTTTGTCTCTTGGTTGCTATGTTTTCCTCTTTGAAGGATTTTTGAGTGGGCTGTGTTATTTCCAGGTCTTGTGCTGATCTTTCTGGCCCCACTTCCCTCGGGTTGTGTTCTAAATCCTTTTGCACGTTGCTACTTAAGTGCTCCTTCGTGCTTGATGTGTTGAGTGAATGTAATTTTCCCAAAATAAGATTGGTTATTTTTTCAGCCGGATTGCGGGAGTGTTTTACCTCCCCTAAGATGTCCGTCAGGATAGCCGGCAAACTTGCTAATTTTTCAATTATAAGTCCACATCCACAATTACACTGTTGTTTGTTGGGGCCGGTGTGGGCATCTGGTTTCCCCTGGTTTGTTACTAGTGATGAAAATGCGTCCAATTTTGTGCTTATGCCCGCAATATGGCCCGGCTCTAAGGTGATGAGGTCAATCTGCACCTCCATTTTATTTGATTGGTAGTTCAGGACTTTTATGGCTTGATCTAAAGAACTTAATAAGGTCCTGATCCATGTGGACGGCTGGTCTCCTTGTGTCTTGTTTGAATCTTTGGCATCTGTGTCCATCGTGCTACCTGATGAAATAGTTATTGGTGCGGTTTGATTTGAGTGAAGGTCATTTATTGACATGATGTTACTGTCATTTATAGTGAGATTATGATGATTTCTTTTTTCCACTGGGCAGCGTGGGGTAGACATCGCCAAATCTAGAATTGGGTACTGATTTTTTGGACTCGGATCGGTTCGTAGTGCTCTGCCTTGAGTATCTAAGTACATAAATATTCTCTCCATTAGTTCCTCCAATTCGGAGTGCATTTGATAGAAACAGCGGTTTTTGCCATGGATATCCGTCACGTGGGGATACTGAGAGTGAATTGCTGTGACTTGCCGGTTCCTCATTGAGCCTTGTTGGACCTTTAAAATCCATTACTTTAACCAAGTCGATGCTGTTGTTTATATTCCGACCGCTATCCTTTATGATGGAGTCAACCACGGTGTCCTTTGGGATTTCGGCATGGTCTTTTTCCCCTAAGTAGGGGTTTGGATGGTGCACTTGTGCAAAAACAAACGCTGAGTTTCCCTTGGGTGTAGGGCCCTTGGATTGCGGTTGGGGATTTGGCCCTTGTTGATCGTTGGTCATGTTCGGCGGGCTTTTATCCGGTGTGGAGAGTGCGTTAATTGGGGAAATAGGGTTTGGCAAATTGCTGGCCTCAGCTGTTGGTGCATAAATTGCAGCAATAGGGTCCTTTAGATAAAAGAATTTTAGGAGCCCCGATTTTCTTGTAAGATTTTATGTCATTTCGGGGGTTGGTGCTGAGACCAACCTCTCCCTTGGACTAGATTTGGCCCCTGTAGGTTTGTCTTCTGCGTTTGGCTTCTTTGGTTTTTTTGGGGGCTTTTTATTTTCCACCGGGTGTTGCGTTCTCCCTGATCTCATTTTCCCCGGCTGGGACTCGGAGCCCGCTTCTTTCCGCTCCTTGCCCCCTGAACCTTGATGAGGGGGTACTAGGGTCTGGGCGTCTTGGCGTGGTCCAATACGGATCAACACGGCAGTGTATGAGGGATTGACGACGAGGTTATAAGTTTATGAGCCAGCTAATGGAAGAGTTTGACTCCCTCTTCCTCTTCCTCCCGCAAATGGTCTTCGTCCTTGTGCCTGGTACTTCAGTTTAATTTCCTCGCTGACTGTCTGCCTGTCTTTGCTAGTCCGCTGAGCTGCGGGCTGTCTCCCGCTGTTTGTGCCCCCCTCTTCTCCCCTGGCCTCCTCACAACACAACGTCAGCGCAAGGGTAGCGCCCACCTGCTGACTTTACTGACACCTTACTCCCCCCTCTAAGCCCTGCTTAGTCCTGAGGCTAGCACTGGGTGGCTACTATTGCCTGGGGAGTACTAGAGGGGTCCACTGTGGCCTGTGAGCCTGTGAGCAGTGTTTGGCAGTCTGGGGCGAATACAGGTGGGCACTGGTGAGTACAGGTGAGTACAGGTGAGGCTGCGCTCTCACCTTGCTCCTTTCGACCCTTCCTGCCCGCTGCTTTGCTTCGCTGCTTGCCTCTGCTCACTTCTGTCTCCCTTCCATCAGCTGGGAAATGCAGGGAATCGCTGTTGTTGCCAGCTGCGAGCCGATTGGCTGGATGCCCGATTGTTCACTGAGTGCCTCGGGGGTCAGAAAGTCCGTCAACGCCCTCCCCCAGCCTGGGAAGGGAGGGGGCTCTAGGGTGTTTGTAAGGAGCCCTGATTCAGTTTGAGCAGTTTGCGGCGGTGAACGGCGGTGAACGTGCTCGGGCTCAGGCTCGGCGTAGATGTGAAGCGCCGGCGTCACCCGAATGCTCCCGAGTTTGCCCGAATTTGCCTGGGTTCCTCTATCAAGGTGCCTGTGGCCCGCGACTCTCCTGCGACTCCTGTCGCTTCTACTTCGCGGCCATCTTCAATGTTCGTAGTTCAGCTCGCTGAGCTGTACAGTTTTCAATTGATTCAGTTTTAGTGACCAATGGTCTGAATTTACCTAAGTGCCAGCGACCTTTAACAATTGCACCCGCTGAATTGCAAACCTTTTTATCCACAACGTAGTGTTGTGCAAATCTATCTGTGTAGATTACACATGTGTTCTGTGCTAGAGGTAGAATTTCGATCGACAGAGGACACTCTTGTTCGTATTCTAGATGTTCTAGCTTTTTTATTCTGAGATCAAATGCATAGTATCACTTCAGTTGTATCAAGAGAATTAACCCAATGTATCCATTTTGGATCTAATGCCATAGCATTTGGAATGCTCGGTCTTGTTACTGCTTCAAGGGCTGATACTGCTGTTAAAACAGATATCCTCTTCCCATGAGCTAGGGCTTGTTCTTTTGCTACAGCCGTTTGAACCACAGTTAGAACTTTTTCAGTAGAACTGAATTTCATTTCAGCTTGTGTGTACAAGTGTGATTTATAAGCTATTGGTACCGTTTCTCCCTCATTAGAGGTCAGGTATGTAAATCTGTGTCTTCCTGGGATGACTCGTATTACAAGGTTGCGTTTGTTCGCCCGTGTTTGCAGTTTTGTTTTAGTTAACATATCTGTTTGTAATGACCATAAAATTTCTGTGTGTTTTTGAGTCCAATTAATTGGTTTGAAATCAGGTTTTATTAATTCGTAGAGCGGTTTAACCCTCTCTGCATAATTTAGAATGTAAGTTCTTCCGAAGTTCAGGAAACCAAGAATTGATTCTAAGTTTTTCAGCGTTTTTGGAGCTTGGAGTACTGCACACTTCTCTAAGAAGTTGTCTGCTAGGCTTTTGCCTTCACTTGATAATTCATATCCTAAAAATAGGACAGTGTGGTGGGGAATTCATGACTTTTTAAAGTTAAATTTGTACCCTTCAGATGCGAACCCAAGTATTATGGTGTTCACTCTTTTCAAGTGTGTCTCCAGGTCATTGTCTGTAAGATAGATGTCATCGACATAAGATAATGCCTCATCATCATATATTTGTAGTAACTCTGTTACCCTGGCTGAAAATAATCCTGGGCTATTCTTAAATCCCTGTGGGAGACGACAAAATTGCTTTTTGGCCCCCATGCTGGAGAAAGCGGTCAAATACCTGCTTTCTGGTGCAATGTTTTGACAGAAAACACCATTTGAAATATCTAATGTCGTTTTACATTTTTTGCGCACAATATTATTCATTAGTACTGCACTGTGTAAGTTTTGTACTGCAAATGTTTTGCAACAAGTGTTTAAGTGTCTGTAGTTCAATACTAGATGATATGAATTGCCTGGTTTGGAGACAGGAAACAAAGGATTATTCATTTGTGAGGTGCATGTTTCAATCACCCCCTGATATTCAAGTTGATCTAAGATCTCTCTGACTTGTTTTTTAGCTTCTTGCTTAACAGGATACTGTCTTTGTGCAGTAGGTTGATTTTTTAACTGGATTTTATGGTGAGGAGAATCCTCATCCCATCCTACATGATTTTTATATAATGCAGGGGCTTGGGCCACTGCCCATTTTCTTGCATATGTGTATTTTTTATGAATTGGAATGTGATTTGAGAAGGCAGGCATAATCATTTCTTCGCCATGTGGGCACTCCCTAACAAACTCTGGTAGCCAGTCTTTGTCTGCTAGAAGGATATCATAACCTTTAGAAAGTTTTTCCCAGAAGAAACCTCTTATTTTCCTAGTTTTGTTCCCCTCTATACGTGATGTTATTTCATATAGTGTATGGGGCACTCTAACTCTGGTATCCGCAGTTTCCACTTGAATGTATTAATTCGTGTCCACTGTCTCCAGAAGATTCATCAGGATCTTGCGAGCTATGGTCACTTCTGCAGTGCTGTCTAGCATTGTTTTGGCCCACTCTCCGTTCTTGAGTTGTGTCCTCAGAATCCTCTGCATGTTTTATTTTAATGCTGGCTACCTTCTTTTTTGGAAATTGTAATTTTTTACTTTGATGAGCAGGTTCTTTTCTTTGGCTTGACGCGCTCTCCTTTATGTTCTGACCATCCTCTTCTTTCCGATTTCTGTGAGGAAGTCTGAAAAGATTGAGAGGGACGTGTATCAATATCTTGATATCTGTCAGGTTTTCTCAAATTATCCCTATTTCTAAGGTTATATCTTTTTTCAGAGGGCTCCCGTTGTGGAGACTTGCCCCCCCCCCTTCTGGAGATCTATCTCTCCGTTGGGGTGACTTTCCTCTGGACTGGAAATATTTTTCTCTGGGAGTGGTTTGCTTATTACCCTCCCACTTCTTCTTTTGAGAATTGAGATTATTTTTAATGAAAGTCTTTTCAGGATTTTCAGTTAGTTGTGGTTTTAGTGGTTTCCCATCCAAACTATCTCTACCTAATTCTTCATAGGATTTTTCAATTATTCTGGCAATTCAAAAGGTTGGTCTGCTATATCTGTTTCTTTTAATTTCTGGCGGTAGGTTGTACCGTCAATTGTCAATTGAACTAATTGTCTATATGCATTTGTTAATTATTTCATTTGAACTAAAAGTTCTTCGCCTGACATTTTTTCAATGTCAGGATGTGGTGTATAGCTGGCTAGAACCGGCCATGTGGCTCCTGGTCTACCTAGTGGACCGAGCCTGGTAATGTGATTTTGATGTTTTAGGGCGCCATTAAACCAGAGCTCATGCTCCTGGTAAGTTATTGGAATTTCAACTTCCTCGAAAGGGGTGTATTCCTCTGGAGATCCCTCTATTTTGTAGTAGTGGAACTCGCGTGTCACAGCATTTGCTGCTGGAAAAGTTATCCATGAATAGAATACTTCTGTCTGCCAATATTCATGTGCCTCGACAACAAATATGACTGTACCACCTCTTGGTGATACTCTATTTTCTATAAGTTTTATAGTTAAGGTTTTCCTTACATTTACCGGGATGAGTATTGCATCCGGTTGATCTTGTTGGAAACTTGTGTCTTCCATCAAAAGTTGAGCAGCTAGTCTAGCTCTCTCCCTTTCGTCGTGACTTTCCGACATTTTACGGACTGAAAGTTTGCAGATCAAGTTTCAAGGAAACAAAGATTAGGTGCACAATATTTTGGAACACTGTATCCTTCAACGTTGACTAAACCAAAAACTAACACATAGGAATCTCTTCCTACTAAGTTTCGACGGATATTAACCTTTTACCCACTCCAGACGTCTATTGGACTTTTTACGGGAAAAGGGGTCTGTGTGAAAAGCACGACTGAGTTACTCTAGTATCTAGCGTTAAATTATCGCCTTACCAAACGTTGGGCGCCATGTAGTGTAGTTCCTATATTCCCAATAGGCTCTGCGCATTGGAATAACATAAATGATAGTTTAGACGTAGGACTGAGGTCGACTAGGTCTCTATTGAATATGTTGGACTTAATTGTGTGTGCCAGCTAGCTCAGAGGTCACTAGAAACTTTCTCGAGTAAACAAGAAGGTGTTTAGCTTTCCTGAATAGACAAGAAGGGATTAGCTTCTGACAACCATATCACATGACAACGTTGTTCCCCCTGCAATAAGGAATATCTCCAGAGTCGCGGAAACAATAGATAGCTAATTTACTCAGTCAATCGTGCATGCTTCGTTTCACCAGGAATGCAGAGAAATAGACTTGCGTTTTCAATAAAAGGGTTATTTATTGTGAAGTCTTCTTTCTCATGCAAGAGAAATGAATTGCCACAATTGCAATACTTGTCATAAAGTAAAGTGTGTACAGTAAAAGGAGTATTATGAAATAATACTGTAAAAGCATTTATATGATTTCTAAGCCATAAGATACTTAAAATGGATGAAATACATACAATGATAAAATAATGACTACACATTCTCAACTGGTGTTTCTAAGATACGCCTACCCCAGTGTACCTAACCTAAGCCTAGTACGTGGGAAGGAGTAAATGAGTTACAGTTTTTTGCCAAGAATCTGAATCAAGAATTCTCTATGGGTCTAATCAGCTCCGTACCTTGGGTATAGAATGAAGGAGGTCTTGTATCTCTCTCTCAGGACTCGATCTCCCAGAAACCCGCGAGGGTGTCAGGGAAACACTGGAGCTGGATTTCTCGGCAGGAGAAAAGACAGCGTCTCTCTCAGTGCATCAGCAGGGAGGGTCGGCTTCCTTCGGCACTCGCATCAGCAGGGCGTCGGGCAAGTAGATAGCCGATCTGCTCCAAACCACTGTGTGTTGCTTAAGCAGATGTTGGTATATTTATGCCTGGAAGGTGCCGAGTTTGACGTAAGGCTGGACATAAGACGTCACTAAGAACTGGCAGTTCTTTCAGGACTCTCAGGAGTTCTAGGACAAATCAAAACTGAAGCAGGGGGAATTCCCGGGCTGCTGGAGGCTTGGTTTATTTAAGAACGCGTTGTACTTTCTAGGAGTCTATGGGAATAGCCTTGCCTTATTTGGACTGCATTGGCTATGACTTAATATGGATATGATTCTTATGCCTTTATAAGGATATGATTTGTTATAACCACAAAAGGGCATACATCGGGAATATCTAATTAGGGTCCTAGATACATTCACAACAAAACTAACAGTTAAATATTGGAAAAATTGAAAAATAGATGAAACAAACAGCCTTTTGTGTCAACGTTTTCACCTGTAACTTCCTGTAATTATGACATATTTTTGAAAGCAATATACCGTTACATCTGCTGAACCTTCCTGGTTGTGGGGATATATAGGACTTGTCGGTTCACCAAGAACCGGACGAACCCAGAGCCAAAAACTGAGCAGCAACTTGCAATGGTATTTTGTTATGTACCAGGTATAGAGCAATTATTCTGGGGAAATGTATACATGGAAACATTGGTATGAAAGACACCTATGTATTTCTGAAATGGGTACAAATGATAGAGTTTATAAACAGTACATATTTGCACATTTTCAAAATTGGGAATACTCATACTAGCATGAGAATTATTGGTCATTTTTCAAAATTACTTCTTTTGTACACAATGTCTTTCATTTGGAACGGAGAAATGCATGAGTAATCAATAGGTAATAACAGTTGATTTACAAATATGAATTACCCTAAGTCTCCCGATAGAAACGGTACCTCACTTGTGTGGGTCGCCTTGTGCCCGCGACAGGAAACGGTGCAAAACGCAACGTGGTCACACCTCAATCTCACAGTGAAAAATGACCCTTTTTTGGCAGATTGCCTAGCTGTAGTTTTTGTACCCTAGCTCTGCCGGCACCAAGGGAAACCTAGCAAACCTATACATTTTTAAAAACTAGACACCATGGGGAATCCAGGATGGGGTGACTTGACTGCCTCCAACCAGGTTCTGTTACCCATAATCCCTTGCAAACCTAAAAATGGACAAAAAAACACATTTTCTCCACATTTCTGTGGTAAAAAGTTCTGGCATCTGCGTGGATCCACACATTTCCACCAACTTCGCGTCCCCCAAAGTCTCCTGAGAAAAATGGTACCTTACTTTTGTGGGTCAGCCTAGTGCCGGCGACAGGAAACGGTGCAAAAACGCAACGTGGATACACCACATTTTCACAGTGAAAACGGACCCTTTGTTTGCAAAGTGCCTAGCTGTAGTTTTTTAACCCTAGCTCTGCCGGCACATAGGGAAACCTAGCAAACCTATACATCTTTGAAAGCTAAACGCCCAGGGAAATCCAGGATGGGGTGACTTGACTGGCTCCCACCAGGTTATGTTACCCAGAAACCCTTTCAAACTTGAAAAATTGTCAAAAAAACACATTTTCTCCACATTTCTGTGGTGGAAAGTTCTGGAGTCTGCGTGTATCCACGAATTTCCTTTCACCCTGCGTTCCACAAAGTCTTCCAAGAAAAAAGGTACCCCACTTGTGTGGGTGGGCCTAGAGCCTGCGATAGCATACGCCGCAAACCGCAACGTGGTCCCACCTCAATTTCGCAGTGAAAAAGGACCCTTTTTTGGCAAAGTGCCTAGTTGTAGTTTTTGAACCCTAGCTCTGCCGGCACCTAGGGAAACCTAGCAAACCTATACATTTTTGAAAACTAGACACAGAAACCCTTGCAAACCTAAAGAATTGACAAACAAAAACACATTTTCCCCACATTTCTGTGGTGGAAAGTTCTGGAATCTGCGTGGATCCAGACATTTCCTTCCACCCTGCATTTCCTAACGTCTTCCAAGAAAAATGGTACCCCACTTGTGTGGGTCGGCCTGGTGCCTGCGACAGGAAACAGCGCACAAAGCAACGTGGTTAGACCTCAATTTCGCAGTGAAAAATGACCCTTTTTTGGCAAAGTGCCTAGCTGTAGTTTTTTAACCCTAGCTCTGCCGGCACCTAGGGAAACCTAGCAAACCTATACATTTTTAAAAACTAGACACCCAGCGGAATCCAGGATGGGGTGACTTGACTGCCTCCCACCAGCTTCTGTTACCCAGAATCCCTTGCAAACCTAAAAACACATTTTCCCCACATTTTTGTGCTGGAAAGTTCTGGAATCTGCGTGGATCCACAAATTCCATTCCACCCCGCGTTTCCCAAAGTCTTTCGAGAAAAATGGTACCCCACTTGTGTGGGTCAGCTTAGTGCCTGCGACAGGAAACGGCACAAAACGCAACATGGTCATACCTCAATTTCACAGTGAAAAATTACCCTTTTCTGTCAAAGTGCCTAGCTGTAGTTTGTGAACCCTAGCTCTGCCGGCACCAAGAGAAACCTACCAAACCCACACATTTCTGGAAAGTACACACTGGGGGCTTCCAAGAAGGCATGGCTAGTGTGGATCCCCCAACGTTCCATTACCCAGAATCCCTTGCAAACCTCAATTTTAGCTGAAATAAACAGTTTTTTCACACAATTTCGTGTGGGAAAGTGTGGCATCACCGGGCTCACACAAATTTCCTACCACCCAGCGTTCCCCCAGGTCTTCCGATTAAAATGGTCCTCACTTGTGTCAGAGGCCTAAGTACCCGCGGCAGGCAAGGGCCCAAAACGTAGTGAGGCGATTCAAAATTGCCTGTCAAAACCACCTGCTATTGCAAGGGGATCACCTGGGTTTTTGGCCCCGTGCTCGACGGCCATCTAGGGAAACCTACCAAACTCACACATTTCTGAAAAGTAGATACCGGGGGGCTTCCATTGAGGTATGGCTTGCGTGGATCCCCCAATGTTCCCTTACACAGAATCCCTTGCAAACCTCAATTTTAGCTGGAAAAATCCGTTTTTTCACACATTTTTTCGTTTGAAAACGTGGCATTGCCGGGCTCTTACAAATGTCCTACCGCCCAGCATTCCCCCAGGTCTCTCCAAAAAAAATGGGTGCCTCACTTGGCAAGGGCCTAAAACATTTTTTGATAGGCAATGTCGATGTTGCCTCAAAATGTTTTGGGAGCAAAAGCAACACATTACAACATTCACAAAAAGGGACAAGGTGCACCCGGCTTCAGAATGAGAAAAAAGACAAATATTACTGTACAGCCATCTAATCCTCAAGCACACACACATACTGGTTGGATTTGGCATGAGGGTGAGTATATACAATTGTATTAGCAAGTCATTTCACAAAAATGAAATGCACTGTTAATAATTGAAAGGATGAGAAACTGAACCATTAACTCACAGCTCGTGAGCTGAAAAGCCACGTCAAGGCACCAACCTCTTTACAGGCCATTCATACACCTTTCATACGTGTGACACATACAAAACATTCACACTGCTAGCCGCGGGCCCATCACATTACAACACTCACACCAGCAGACAGCGCCATTCAAGGGCCCATCACTTTCACACGCCCACATTCCTGACACAGCAACTACGCGCTCAGCTAGCAGTGTGTGTAGTGACCAACAGAAAGTAACTACTCACACACCACCAGCCGAGTGCCAGTCCACCCACACCACCATCCAAGCACCAATCAGCCTAGCCCCAATCCACGCACACCGCCAGCCAAGCGCCACTCCACGCACACCGCCAGCCAAGTGCCAATCCAGGCACACCACCAGCCAAGCGCCAATCTACACACACCGCCAGCCAAGCGCCAGTCCATGCACATCACCAGTCAAGCGCCAGCCTAAACACACCGCCATCACATTTTGAATTTTTTTTACAAAACAAACACAAACAAATTGCAAATAGATACAAATCTACTAACACACAATCTGAAACTAAATACATTGCACTAATGTCAACCTTAAAACAGAATACAAATTTTAAACAATACAGACCAGGCAGTTCATTTTACCACTCATGGATACTCCCAAAAATTATTTTGTGTGTGGTAAGCTCTATAACAAGCAGGCACACACAGCCCAGGGTTAGAAGGACACCCAGGGCAGAAAAGACGAGTCTCCTTCCGCAAACCTCTTTGCCAACAGACTCTACATTTCCTAGTCGGAAAGTCTTTTTTAGATGGGGGAGGAATGTAATCAGGAAAGTGGCGATCTTTCAATCAAGCCACATCCTCCACCACTCCAAATCTAGGAACACTTACCTGTTCCACAACAACAAGGCTAGCTATCACAGAGTGCTGAAACTGAAATAATGTCAACTTTGGCGCAGGAGGAAACTCCTTGAACACAATGAAAGCATTGAAAGTTGCTAAGTTGAAAAAATGGATGGCCAACTTCTTATACCAAACATAAGCCTTCCAAATAGCAGTGTAAGATTCCAACCTCTGATCTACTCTGTCAACACCACCCATGTGCTTATTGTAGTCCTGAATGCACACAGGTTTGTGCACTTCAGCAATCTGACCACAAACAGGCACAGGTGAAGTACTCTCATCATGGATGGAAAGTCAGCATGTACACATCCCTCCTGTCCACAAATTTCACTGCTAGTAGTTTTTCACTACGCAAGGAACTGCACTGACCCCTCTGAAGTATTTTGCAAACAAGCTCTTTCGGAAAACCTTTGCGGTTAGAGCGGATTGTGCCACATGCAAAAGTGTCCACTTTAAACAATTGCACAGCAGTGTAGAAGTTATCAAGGTACAAATGGTGGCCTCTGCTGAACAGTCTTCTAGCAAGATCCCACACAATTTTCTCTGAAACTCCAAAAGTGGACGGACAACCAGGGGGGTCAATAGAAGAATCTCTACCAGTGTACACACAAATTAAAAACATATCCTGCCTACTCTCAGACAACATATACAGTTTAATTCCATATTGTGCCCTTTTGCTAGGGATGTACTGCCTAAAAACCAAACGACCCTTGAACAAAACCAAAGGCTCATCAATAGATATTTCTTTCCCTGGAATGTAAATCTCTGAAAATCGATCAACAAAGTGATCAAGAACAGGCCGAATCTTAAAAAGACGGTCACAGAATTATCCACAAAATGCAGCATGCATAGCAAAAGTAAAAACCGATCACAAGTCATAACTGCTGGAAATATGGCTGTTGCCATCAGGGACTGGAAGACCAATATGAAGCCAGGTTTGGCTTCCTTACCAAACCCATCAATAAAGTCAAACCCAAAAACTTCTTCAGCTCTTCCAGATTTGTGGGACTCCACCGGGTAGCTCTAGAGTGGGGCCTAAGTTTGTCACTCGAAAACTGTTCAGCATACAAATTAGTCTGCTCAACAATCTCACCCAAAAATACATCATCCATAAATAACTGAAAATACGGTATAGGCAAATACTTTTCACAATCCACTCTACACCGTGCATCGCCGCTAAAGGCAGGCAACACCGTCTGCACCATGTTTGGTTCAACCCAGAGTCCAGCACTTTCAGTAGGAAGCCTAGCAGCCTCAGGCTGCAAACCAGATGCCTCTTGCCACATCGGCATATCAGTATCCTCCTCTAAAACAGGCACTTCATCTGCACTGAGAGAACCATCATCATCCGATTATTCCATGTGGAGAGAAAACTCACTGCCAGAATCTTCCCCTCCCTCCTCACCCTCAGACGCACTGTCAGTGTCATAATCCGGCTCAGAGGAAGATTCAAGAAGGATACCAACCACCTGCTGAGCAGTCATTCTACGGCTAGCCATAATGATTACTAATAAAGGTAACTTGTCACACAAGTCAACAACAACAAACACTATGTAAAAGAAACAATGAACAAAATTCACCTTAATCAAAAATACCTCTACACTCTAAAGCAATTCCACTCACTTGCCAGAAGCAGCTAAACTCACCACCACGTACTCTGCACAGACACAGTATGGATCAACAATATCCCACTAAAAAAGAAAGAGAAAAGAAAATTACACATAAGACAATGCAAAACACATCACAAAGATTTTCATGCTCAAAACACTAACTAAATGCCACTATGACACCACTTACAAAAAAAAATTCATACATTGCAATATTACTCATTTGGAGTACATAAAACAAAAATGTTTTTCTTACATAAAAAAATGCAACTACACAAAACTGCAGAACAACCACTGTCGAACCTTCAAACAGAAATCAAAAGCTTTACACTAGATTTAAAAAGAAGAAAAAAAACATTAGAATCACATATACAAAAAATGCACCAGTCCACCTGTTAAGCTAAGGGGTAGGTGGGCCTAACAGTATAAAATCAATAGGGGAGCAGCCCTTGCCTTTGAGGCCACCCCCACCAAAACAAAATTTTTGAAAAACTCTGGTGTCTAGTGGCTTCTGCCCCCCTTGGGGACAGATGGGCCTAAACACATACTTCTACTCTGCCACTCAAAGAGGGCAGAAAAGGCCACAATCATCCTCCCATAAAGGGGAATGACCCATGTCCAAGGGGCGGATCCCCAACATAAAAATAAACCCTGTTGTCCTAGTGGCCCTACAAAAATAAAACAGCAGAACTGCCCTTCAAGGTGATACCAAAGGGCATGATAGATGGAGCGCTTGCGCAAATCTAACACTCACCCCAGTCAACTGATCTTGGTCTAATCCATCATCATTGTTTAGCTCACTTCACCACCCCAGTTCAGACATGGCCATATGCAAATCAGACTGACCCTGTGCGCTTTGATTGCCCAATGTTGGCAGACGTGGGTGCCTTGCTCACTTTGCCACTGGACTCAAGCTAACCTGGCTGATGACGGCTGATTAGCCATTAACTGGTCCCAGTATGGTTGTTTCCGGGCCAGGGAAGATATGACTTGGCAGTTCGGGCTGGACTGTTCCCATGAGGAATAGGATCAGACTAATTTGCATATGGCCTTGTCTGAACTGGGGTGCTGGAGTGAGCTACACCAACTAAAACCTAACATCATGGGCATACCACAATGGCAAGGCTAAATATATGCACCAAAAAAGGGGAGTGATGCTTGCCCAAGGGGCCACTCCCACTACATTTACTCAATTGGCATAGAGTGTCAAATACCTTTTATAAAATTTTAATGTGCCCGCCAGGGAGGCAAGCAAAGCAAAAAGGATGGTCCCCAAAAGGGGAGTGACCCTTACCTAAGGGGTCGCTACCCAAAACAAAAATAAAAAATGTGGGCTTCCTAAAATGGCCCCCAAGGGGAGTGACCCTTGCCCAAGGGGCCACTCCCCAACACATCCTAAAATTTACAATAAATGTGCCCCCCAGGGGGACAGACAAAGCCTTCCTAATTGCCCCCAAGAGGGGAGCGACCCTTGTCTAAGGGGTCGCTCCCCTAGACAAAAAAAACATTGTGGGTTTCCTAAAATGGCCCCAAGGGGAGTGACCCTTGCCAAAAGGGCCACTCCCCAGCACATCCTAAAATGTATCAAAGATTTGCCCGCCCAGGGGGGAAGCCAAATCCTTCCTACTTGCCCCCAAAAGGGGAGCGACCCTTGTCCAAAGGGTTACTCCCCAAAACAAAAAAAACAATAGGGCTGCGTAAAATGGCCCCCCAAAGGAGAGTGACCCTTGCCCAAGGGGCCACTCCCCTGTGCTTTGGCCCACTGCATTGATTTTATTAAAAATATTTTAATTCTGCCCCCCCAGGGGGGCAGACAAAGCCAGTGAAATTGCCCGCAAAAGGGGGAGCGATCCTTGCCCAAGGGGCTGCTCCCCGAACAAACAAACACTGCAAAATCCACAAAAACAAAATAAATCCTTGCCGTCTAGTGGGCATTCCTGCTGCACGATCGTGCAGCAGGAATGCACAAAAGAGACATCAAGGGAAAGGAAAACCCTTTCCTTTCCCCCGATGCCTCTTTAGCTCCCCAACCCCAAAACTTACCTCTTTCTCCTGCGACGCGCAGGAAGCAAAGGGCTTCCCTGCGCGTCGAAGGAGAAAGGGAACCTCCAATGACATCAGCGTGCCTGGCGCTCTGACGTTATTGATGACGCGGGAGGGGGGGGCAGGGGAAGGGCTTCCCTTGCCTCCCCCATGAAAAAGATTAGGATCGGGCACGCACGGGGGGAACGCCAGCACTCCCCCTGTGGGTGGGTCTCATGAATAGCTGAGCTCGTCATGAGCACCCAAGGACTGTATGCCATGACAAGCTCAGTTCGTCATGAGCATACAAGGGGTTAATTTACACTATGTACCCCACTAAACCATACCTCCGGTCAAAGGCAAACCTCATGCCATATGTAGCACCAGTCAGCAAGTACCCCAAGGTTAAACACCAGAGAGAATGCACAATTCATGTAATTAAACCTATAGTGACAACGTAGCATTTCCCCACCCACTGTCAGTCCAGAGAAGTCTGCAACCGCACAGTAGCCATTTACACTTCCTTTCAATGACAGCTCCTGATACATATACCTATGACTTCTGGGCGGCATCTACCACAGACCACAGCATTTTTTGTCTCCCTAAGACTAATCCCACATAACAGGCATTGCACCTCCTCGGGTACCAATGATGCTAATCAATCCTGGTGTAGTATTATTTCCATGTGACCGCCGGCTGTTTTCTGGTGCTTTCCCTTTCTCCTAAACGCTATGCAGTAAATTTCGTTATGCAGTGCAGCTGCCTGTGTGGTAGTCCTGTAATGAATGTCCCTTTTCTATACCCACAACATTTTGCCGTATTTCCGTAGTATGTCCATAAAGTTATGCCTCGTATGGATTTGTTGCTGGCGCGCGCCATGCACCGGCAGCCCTACGGTGTCAGCTGCTTCGAGTGCGACATCTGCAAGGACTGGTTTCTGACGGGAGCTAGAGGCTTGAGAAGGGTCCGGGTGCTCTGGTGTGGGTGATAGTGTGACCCGGAATAACCTCCCCAACCCTGCGAGGAGCGATGTGCAAAAACGGCCGTTCTGCATGGAGGAGCCAGGATCTAAGATTCCAACATGATGACCCCACAATTTCATTGCTGTTTTGGTGTTGGGGGAACGGAAATAACGATGAGTAAGTATTAAAGGAATACCATGCGGGAGTCTGTTTCCAGGCTGATTCCTACTTGTTTTCATCAAAACTTTCACATAGCGGTAATAGCAGATATACCGGAATGAAAAAAAATGTTAACTGTAAAGGTCCTGTACCTCCTGTGACCTATGTATATTGGTAACTCTTACCTGTGTCAGAGTGTTGATTTCATCAGATTTAAAATAGATATATAGCTGCACTGATTAGGGGTGTTACATTAAGCAATTGCTAAATGTGTGACAATGGTTTCCTAAAGCGTTACTGTACCAGGTGACATTGTATTGATACTGCACAATACACTCTCGGAGTGCATAGACATAACCTCACCTCCCCTTGCTGCCATGAATTATTGCTCCTCAGAGGATTAGCGTCTCCAGTCATCTCTCGTAGTTCCACCTGTTACTGTGGTCAGTCACCTGGTAGCTATCGAACGCCTGTTGGCCCTCCCGCGGTCCTCAATGTTCCTCTTTTGACAAGAGTCCATCAAGACGCATGCTCTAACAGTCTACTATATTGCCTCATCCAGCCTCTCAAGTTCGGGCCTCTGCCTGCTGGTCGCAGGCCCGTGAGGCCCAATTTACACACACACAGAAGAGGCCTCAGGTCCCCCTCCATCCAGCAGGTGTTGTATTAATGCACTTACAGACCTTGCTCCGCAGGCGAGCTGATTGCGCCGAGGGTCTAGGTGCCTACTGTGGTGCTGGGAGCTGTGGCCTAACTCCAGTCTTGGAGCATCAGATGCACCACTGCACATACTGCTTCAGGCTCGGATCTCCCCTCCGCACACTCCTGGCTAGCTGGACGAAACACTTCAGCCCAGAGCAGTCTGGACCACATAGTCCTAAAACACGTTAGATCCCTGTTGCACCCCACCTCAGACAGAAGATCACTGAGAAGGCACTAGAGGGGAGGTTACTGGGTCTTACTGCGATTTTAGCATACCAGAAACGGACTGATTACTCATAGATGAAAACAGCTCTTTTTGGAAGGTTTAATCTGACCACAGATTAGCATTTAAAAACATCTTTGCAGCATTACTACGCAGAGTAACCAGACATTCTGGGAGGCCTGATTGGACCTTGAATGAACTACCACTTTTAAAGTGCTGGTGTGAGTGTAACCTGGTGTAGGCAAACCTCTGATTTCTGCAGAGAACATCCTATGTATTTATTTTGTAGAGTTACATTACCTTGTAGCTGATGAAAAACTGCTTGGCGCTTGCAAGTTTGCAAAGACACCTGGCAGACTGGTCACCATGAGGGTGCAGAGGAATACACCTCAATTAAAACCCATTTTCACACTTATTCACTCATAGATGCCATGGTTTCAGATTGGTAAGTGTGACGTTTTCATAATTTAACTGTAATAATGGGTGACGTTCACACAGTCTGACTCTGCTCAGTTTTTACTAGCCTGCTGTTAGCGCACTTTAGTTCAGCGAGTTTCTTAGAGTTTCAAGTTGCTCAAATGGGGATAATATCTAATATTTATGTTTCCCTCCTCTTCATTGCTTGATTTTGCTCACGAGAAGGTGTCACATAGTCATTGAAATGTCCCTCATAATTACACTGAAATTATGAAAATGTCACACATCGCAATCTGAAACCTTGGCAGCTATGCTAAGTCTACCACACACAGCACATTTGAACATGTCATAGTTCGATGCCACACAATTCAGCTATAAATAATTTAACCCTACAACATTCCATACCACATAATTACAATCCTAAATATTAAAAAACGCATATTTCCACTTCACTCCATACCACATAATTCCACATCACATAATAAAATTCCACACAACTTAATACCACTCCAAACCACATAATTCCACACAACACAATTCAACTACACATAATTCCACTTCAATCTATATAATTATATTTCACACAACATATTTACACTCCACACCAAAACACATAATTGCCCTCCACAAATTACAACTCTGCAACACGCTGCATAATTCCACTCCACACAATTATACACCACACCATGCCACATAATTCCACATGTCACACAATTCCACAATTCATCCCCACACAATTCGTCACACAACATAATTACACTCCACATAATACCACTCAGCACTTATAATTTACCTCCACATAATTATGCTCTACTCCATATTGGATAAATACACTCCACATAAATCCAGTCTATGCCACGAAGCAACATTCCACATAACTACACTTCACACCATGCCTCATAATACCACTCCACAACATTTTCACTCAAAAGCGCAGACTTCCATGTCACAAAAATTCAACTCTGAACATTTCCATTCCACACCACATAGTTCAACAACAAACTACATAATTCAAACCAACAACACAATTACACAACACACCACATACATCCAATCTACACCACAAAATTCCACATCATGCTACTATATTTTACAGCACACCACATAAGTAAACTTCGCTACATACCACTCCATAACAGAAAATACCATTCCAGATCATCTCACTCCAAGACACACAGTCCCACTCCATGACACACAATCCCACTCCAAGACACACAATCCCACTCCATGACACACAATCCCACTCCATGACACACAATCCCACTCCACATAATTCCAGTAAACTCAATACCACAGAATTACTATCCACTTAATTACACTACACACCATGCACATTATTTCACTACACAGATCCAATCCACATAACACAATTCCACAAATAACAATTCCAATCCAAACAATATATGACTTGCATATATGCAAATGCATATATTGCAAAACAATATATTGCAAATGCTTGTTTACCTTCCAATCTGTCCCAGCAGATCCTGCTCCTGGAGCTGCAAACCTTCTCCTGTCCCTGTCAGCTCCCTCTGTACTGCTTCTGGCTCTCTCTGGGGCCCCCACCCCCCTCCTTTTTCCGGGCCTGGCTCTGACTGAAGTGAAACAATGTAACTTGTTACTTTGTTTCTCTTCAGTCCGGGGGTCAGCCAGAGAAGCTCAGTGCAGGCTGCTTTAGAGAAAGAGAGAGAGGCTTGCTTTAGAGCAAGTCTCTCTCTCACAGATCTATACCAAAGAACTGAGGTGGCCGCCTTCACCTACTGAAGACTAGGCCCCCCCCCCAGCACCACGGGGGCTGTGGGGGTGTTTGTTACGCACCTGTTGGTGAGCTGTTAGATTGGACTCTGCACACATGGCACTTCCTTGTCTCCGCGATGGCTGGTCCATCTTGCAGCTTCCGCTTTGGAAATGCTCTGATGGTGACAGTGAGCTGAGAACGTTAGTATTTTAACAGTGTATCTTTTCTAGATAAATGCTTCTTCAATTGCTCGGGCAGTTTCTGTTGCATCAGTGGTTCCTCAATCCTATCTTTTTTCGTTAAACTCTGCTTGCTGGCTCCTGTTCCTGCGCCTGGACGTGAGGGGAATCCACGACTGGTGCGTGCACGTGGGATAATAATCTTTTTCGTCCGATATTTGTCTTTTTCAGGATTGGTTCAGTCAGCGTTGTTTGATGTTCCACAGGTTTAGGCATGGAAGCTAGACAGTATGACGCGGATGTTTCTTTTGAACACTCTTTCCTTCCTCGTTCCTCTCCCCCACACCCCCCCAGTATTCAACATCCCCATTCTTGCCAATTTGTGTGGCAGTAATATTGGAGGGACTTGAGGGGTTATCTAATTGAGCAAATCCACCCAGGGCACCCACCATACATGTGCCATATTAGTGACTAGTTACAAATAATGGGTATATCCCAGAAGCGTCACTGGGACCTGGGTAGTTGCCAGTACAGAAGAAAATGGACCCAGTAGAACACAATTGAGGGAGAACAATTCTTTTAAAGCATCATGCATTAAATTATTTGCAAAGAGAGAAATTCTGCTCAATATTATTTATTCATATTGAACACACAAGGAAATGTTCAAAATCCAGCAAACATCTGGAGGGTATATTCAAAAGTGACCCAAACAGGAAAAAAGGGAAAGTGGGAATTTGGTGTGCAAAAGTGAAGGTTCAATTGGAAAGGAAAGGTAGTGACAATATATACATCCGCAATATTACGTACAAAGAAGCCTGTCCAGCCTGACAAATGGCTAAATGACTAATATTCAGCCATTGTGTTAAGTTTGGCGCAGTGAAAAAGCACTGTTATCCACACTGGGAATAGAAGAAAAAAAAGTCGGCATTTTAACCTCAGGGAAAATGTAGGTAGTCCTTGATCCTTACAGAGGGGTCTTCCTCAGGACTGAACGGGAGCACCTTGCTACCCAGTTGGATACATAACGAGGGCAAAATCAATGCAGGAACAGCTCTGTCGTACCGTTTCTCAGTGAATAAGTCATGCTGTGATAGGGCATTAATACATTTGTGGTCTCCTACAAGAGGCATAGGTCAACCAAGCAGAAATAAAATGTGCTTATTTTTTTATCATTGTTAGCAATATCGTAATGACATAGTGCATACATTGGGAAAAATATAAACCCCAAATTAAACAAGACAAATTGAAAAGACAAAAGAGATACTAACTGGCCATTCATATATTACATACTTAATATGAATTGAACTTGGATTTATAGAGCATGGCTAATCACCCGTGACTGTCCCAAGGCGCTGTCCTTAAGGCATGGGAATATTAAGTGATTTGTCCAGAATTACAGGATGTTGAGCTGACTGCCAAGACTCAAACCTGGCTATTACAGGTAAAGGGTGACCCGATACAAGTTTGTGGACCTTGGCGACGTTCAATATAGAAAAACAATGGTCCTCAAACCAATCATTCACAGTCGCAAAATCAATTTACAATTCTTGATTCAGAGCTAAAAATGAATTTGTGCTCTTCATAAAGAATAATATTGCAACATAAGAATTTTCATAGTAAAAAATTAGAGGATGTGCAGGAACTGAACTTCATATGAAACAAAACACATTTTATTTCATCAATAGATTTAAATCACTGTAAATTTTTGATGGTTGCTCAAGAGAAGAACGTGTAAGGAAAAGGGTGCTAGAAGATAAGTGGGTGGGGAAATTATTCCCAGAGTGAAGAAAAAGTAGAAAGTTTCAGTGAGAAATTGATCAAACGTATCAATCTTGGTATCCTGTCCCAATGCTATTTTACATGGTCCTTTTACATTGATTTGTACAATCACAGATTGTAGTCATCTGTGACACGTAGTAGGGATAGGATGAGTGTATCCAGGTCCAAGGATTTATGGTTGTGGACGTTTCGACTCGACTTGTGGCATATAGGACGGTTAGGCCTTTGCCTGCGAGTCTTCCTCAGGATGGGATATGTGGGGATAATTGGAGGCAACCAAACCCTGGTTGATTGCACCTCATCTGGTGGGGAGAAAGGCGGCTATCAGAACAGTGTTCAGACTAGCACATCCTACATAGCACCTCCTATTGCCATCAATATATTAGGCTTACCCGCTCGTAGTTCTACGCGGGCGTGTTGTAGCCGTATCCTGGCTTCAATCAAGGACAATCTGAAGCCCCGTTGGGCAACCCAATTGCACATTAGCTGCATGAGAAAAAGGTGTGGATATAACCATCTGAAAATAGCTCCCCCTCTGTGTTCAGTGAATCTCTAAACCAATAATAATCATGGTCCTTGTGTGGGGCTAACCGTGAGGATCCTGCTCTTACATAATTATAACTGCATATGATGCGTGGAATATAGGCAGTTTTAAGAATGCTTAATGGGTGCCTTAAATTACCCTGCAAGTTAATGACTCATTAGGAGATACAGCGGTCTCCATGCTGAAAGATTAATGAGTTCTAAACTAGCAGTAATTACCGCCAAGGCAAAAGCAGTGGCCTCATATTTGCCGAATGCCAATGTATTTGTTAAAAGTCAGGCCGGAAAAAGGGGCAGCGCTGTTCGCAATAAAACTCTCCTAGCTGGATTAAAAAGTCGGGGCAGAGTTAACGTGCTGTTAAATAAGGAAAAATCCCTGGGGGAAAAAGGGTTGTGGCTAAACGCGGCACAACCACTCACCTGATTATTTGGTGCGCCTCGCGATGAAAGAGACAGCGTCTGACTGCCGCGTTTCAAGTTATACGTGCCCTGGTTAGTCTCACACGGGGCGCGTCATGAATAAACATGGAAGTAAGACTTCCTACGGGTTTCTCCGCGTGGCCCGGTGCTGATGGGAATGCTCAGTGTTTGGCTGTATTCCACATGGGGGTTATTAACCACAAGGAGGAGGCAATTGTTAAATCATAATAAACCTTCGTTATATGCAGTACATTGCCAAAAGACATAAGTGATGAAAATTGGTAAAAATTAATTAACCGTTTTAGTCACAAGTACAATACATAGCAATGGGATGTAAGTAGTAGAGTTAATCCAAAATTTCGCCACACATGTTCAAAATGCTTTGCATATTATGGGGAAATTGTTAAATCACGTACACAATAAAACCTCGTTATGTGCAGTACATTGCAAATAGACATGTGACAAAAATATGGTAAAAATGTATTAAACGTTTGAGCCACAGGTACAATACATAGCAATGCGATATAAGTAGTGGAGTTAATTCATAGTTGCGCCACACATGTTCAAAATGCTTTGCATATTATAGTAATCAGGAAATTCAATATATACAACTCCTCACACCTAACCAGAGACTGGCATTATGCTCTGAGTGTGTGATAGACCACCCAGTATCAGTCCAACTATTGTCACAGCGTACTAGGTTCTATGAACCCATTGGTGTGTAATTTCCCAGTGTAGTGTACTAGAAGGGGTGTCATGTGGACTCACCCTATGGTGTGTAGTTGTGTTGCGAGCTGATTGATGTAGTAGATGCTAATCAACAGAGAGGTGGATATGCTTATGTTAACACAACTATATAGGTTATTGAGCGGAAGGTCCTTACCGCGTCAGGGCTGGGTCATGAGGTAAGGGGGGCCTAGGTGTTAGTAAGTATCGCTACCTGTCTCCCTATCTCTTCTGATTCATTGAGTCCCCTTGCCACAGTGTCCAGTAGGTGTATCCACCTATTCTCTCTGATATTGAGGGTATTGGCGAAGTCACCACCCCTTGAGTTGGGTTTCACTTTCTCTATGACCCACCACTTCAGGCTTTCAGGGGTATGTTCAAACGTAGTAAAGTGGTCCACTAGGGGTGCTCCTTGATCCTTACACCGGATGCGACAGCAGTGTTGTATGATTCTGCTCTGCACTTTCTGTATTGTCTGACCTACGTACATGAAGTTGCATGGACATGTAATCGCATAAACTACTCCCGATGTGTTGCAATTACTATGTTCCCTTTAGATGGAGGGTGAAATCATTGTGATCAAAAAGTTTACATTCCCTTGTCATTGGGCATGCCCTGCAGTGTCCACATTTGTGGTGTCCCTTTACTGGTGGAAGGCCCCATAAGGTGGCCACCTGTGAGAATTCCATCTGTGGAAGTAGTGATTTCACCACGTGTTCTCTCACATTCTTAGCTTTTCTGAAAGCATGTAGAGGCTGTGGTATTCCCCCTATGTCATCCTGGACCAAGTGCCAGTGTTGATTGATTACTTTTTTGAATGTGTTACTTTTAGTGGAGAATGTGGTAACGCAAACCAAACGTTCCTTATCTTCCTGTGATTTGGGTTTAGGCATGAGGAGGCATTCTCTATGGTTGAAACACGCACGTTTGCATGCCCTTTTGAGAAGCCTGATGGGGTATCCCCTGTTCTTCAAACGAATCAGTAAGTCATATGACTCCTGGAAGAAGTCTTCCTTTCTTGGAGCAATTCCTCAGCAATCTCAGGAACTGACCGAAGGGTAGGTTGTCTCCGAGATTGAGCGGGTGATGGCTGGTGTATCTAAGTAAAGTATTCCTATCACTAGTCATCCTATACAGACTAGTGTATAGCCTTTCTTGTTCTGCATTTATAGTTACGTCCAGAAAATTTATGGTGTAAGCATTAAATTCCATAGTATACTGGATATTGGAAGACCGTGCATCCAGCCAGACATGGAAGGCTTTTAGTTGTTCCTCATTGCCTTTCCAAATGATAAGGACGTCGTCGATATAACGCCACTATAGATCTACATTCTCTCTATATGGGTTATTCTTGTTGGCTTTCTATCTTGGCAAATACTGAAGCCTGCACCTCTAGATCATTCATCGGGAGCGAAGAATATGTCCTCTCCTTTCTCAGAAATAGAGTCCCCATTGTAATTTAAGAATACACAATAGGGAACTAATATCTCTAAAAAATGAAGGGACCAAGAAGAACCATCAGAGAAGTCACAATCACAGCTGATGGGATGAAGGTCAATTCTGTACAAATTTGCCACTATAAAAATAAAAGAAATAACCAATATAAGTCAGAGATTACAATGACAAATCAGTGAAGGAATAACACTTACTTAATTTTATCAATTGTGCACTCTTCCACACTTACTTGTACAGCCACTTTAAGGTAGATGTAGGAATGGTCTCTTGAACATAAGATTATAACGCAATCCTCCTTCTGAATATCGAGGTAGCAAAAAGAAATAGGTGCTGCAGAATAAATGTTTTATCTTCTGAGAGACACCAAATGTTTTTGGGTACAAAGAAAGTTCCAGCGCTTCTGCGCTACAGTTGAGGATCGAGGAATGCCGGTAAAAAAACACCACACAATAATTCGAGTGTCTGCCCAAAACACTCGAATGCGGTAATCAAAACATAGAAGCCACAACCTGGCTTATGGAAACGCTGGCCTGGATTACTCCAAACACAAGGAGTTGACCTAAGAGAGGCGGGGCGTCCCCTGCTGAATTTCGGCTGCCCGCAAAAGTAATGGGGAACGGAGGAATAAATACGAAGCTGGCAGGCAGCCGGGATAGGAAACAAAAACACATGCACACGAAGGGCTTGACTTGCTACAAAAACAATTTGCGAGTAAAAGGCAAGATGCAGCCTAAAATCCCACAGGGGCTATGAGGGCAGCTGACGAGTTGATGAAACAGGGGAAGGGCGGGGAAGGAAGCACAACCTCGCGTATTAGCGGGCAATAGTGAAGACAGGAATTCCAATGTAGTGGCTCGCTGGCCAAACAGGTAGTGCATCAAAGTTCCAATAGAGCAGCTGAGAAGTTACAAACGAGTACACCTCCAAAGCAGATTCAGGATTCTCCAAACATCGGAGCAGGGAAGACACAGGAAGACGAAACCAGGAAATCTAGGCAGCAAACGCTGAAAGCCAAGCAATGAGTGAATGCAGCTGCTGGCTTGAATCCTCCCATCACCTGACCTGACTAAATCAGTATGGGGTAGTGCACAATGCCCCCTTTTCCTCTATGCTTTCTGGGTGATGTAGTTTATATATTGCACTTGAATTCTGACCCCGACAATTCTCACTCAGAACATGGGTCTGTTCATACTCATCCATGAATATAATAGCCAAGTTGGGGGCAAAGCTGGCCCCCATGGCCACGCCTTTGGTCTGTAAATAGTACGTACCCTGGAAACAAAGGAAGTTTCTAGTCATTGCAATCTCTAGAAGTTCAAAAAGAAATTCAGTAGGTACTTGGTGCGGTCTGGAGCGTTTATTCAATACTCCAAAGTTACATTTCAGGGTTTGTTCCTGTGGGATGTTGGTATACAACGCTGTTATATCCATTGCCGCCAGTAGGCTGGTGTTAGTGTTATATGGGCGTTCATCCACCAACTGAATGGTGTGCATAGTGTCCCTCAAATACGTAACCGTGTTCTCAGAGATGGACCTGAGAAACACTTCTATGTATTTACAAAGTGGCTCGATCAAGGAAACACAGCCCGAGATGATCGGTCTACCGAGGGGGGCGTCCTGCATCCGCTTATGAATTTTGGGTAAGGTGTATATGGTGGGCTTTCTGGGGTGACCGTTGTTGAGGTAATCATGTTCCTGTTTGTTGATAAAGCCACTGTCAAGTGCTCTATGGGTAATTTCTCTTATTTTTTCACAGATATTTCTTGTGGGATCCCCTCTTAATTTCAGATAGTTACCTTCTATGCTTAGCTGGGACAAGATCTCCTTTTGTAGTCTTCTGTATTTTGTATAATTATAGCTTAGCCCTTATCGGCTGGCTTGATGACTAGCTCTCTGTTGTTTTTGAGAGTCTCCAGGGCCAATTTCTCAGACTTGGAGGTGTTGAAATGTATATATTTTTTTTGTCCCAAAATTTGGTTCACGTCACGCATGGCAACCTGTTCATAGGTCAGGATTCTGTGTGTCATAATGTGTGTGGGGGAGTAAATTTAGAAGGTGGTCTCAACCCAGTGGCAGAGAAGGAAGGCTGTGTGGGGATATGCTGGAAGTAATGCTTGAACCTAACCTTCCTGAAGAACTGGTGAAGTTCTACTTTAAGGTTGAACTGATTAGGCTTAGCTGTGGGAACAAACGACAACCCCTTTTCTAGAATATTTTGTTCATCTGGTGTGAGGATGTAATTAGATAGATTCACCACTGGATTGTCTACCGTATGTTTCACCACCTGTAGTGTTGTCGACGGGTTTGTATATCCCTGTGATTGTCTTTTTGGAAGTGGATTGATTTCCTCTGTCGTCCCCGTGACCCCCTGCTCCCATTGGATTCTCTCATGCCCCTGGATCTGCCCCAGGGGCGTCCTCATCCTCGGTGCTCCCACCATTGTCCCTCCATTAAAAAGGGCGGGGGGCTGTTCTGTGTAAGTGTCCTCAATAATCTCCTTCCTAAGATCTGCAATCTCCTTCATTAAGCATTGTGCTTCCTCTTCAGCTGTCTCTATCCCAAGCACCATCCAGTGCCTGGAACAGTTGTTGGAGACGAAGCTAAAGTTCTCTTTGAATTTCGGGTTGTCTAGGAGATGGCAGGCTCGTTTTTTACTTGAAGCCCTATTGGAATAACATTTGACCGGAGGTATTATGCCAGAACATGGCTGTGCAACCTTGTCTGTATCAACTTCTTTTCTAGACGTTCAAGTTTTTGTATTTTTTCATTCAGTGTTATGATAATGCTAGTTGCTCCAATGCCCAATAGATTTCCTCCACCTTGGGCTTGCAATAGCTGGTCAATGTAATCCTCAGTGTACGATAAAGTTTCTTTATTGGACATGGCAAGGCTACCAATTCACTATTGATGTAGAAAAAAGTTCTATACTTAGAACACATACAAAACGTACAATTAACAACAGTTAACATAAAAAACCCTCGCAGGAACACCTGCTCAGAGTAGCCATTACAGGTAAAGGGTGACCTGATACAAGTTTGTGGACCTGGGCGACGTTCAATATAGAAAAACAATGGTCCTCAAACCAATCATTCACAGTCGCTAAATCAATTTACAATTCTTGATTCTGAGCTAAAAATGAATCTGTGCACTTCATAAGGAATAATACTTCAACATAAGAATTTTCATAGTAAAAAATTAGAGGATGTGCAGGAACTGAACTTCATATGAAACAAAACAAATGTATTTTCATCAATAGATTTAAATCACTGTACATTTTTGATGGTTGCTCCAGAGGGGAACGTGCAAGGAAAAGGGTGCTCGAAGATAAGTGGGTGGGGAAATTATTCCCAGAGTGAAGAAAAAGTAGAAGGTTTCAGTGAGAGATTGATCAAACGTATCAATCTTGGTGTCCTGTCCCAATGCTATTTTACACAGTCTATTTACATTGATTTGTACAATCACAGATTGTAGTCATCTTCGGCAAGTAGTAGGGATAGGATGAGTGGGTCCAGGTACAAGGATATATGGTGGTGGACGTTTCGACTCGACTTGTGGCATATAAGATGATTAGGCCTTAGCCTGCGAGTCTTCCTCAGGACGGGATATGTGGGGATAATTGGAGGCAACCAAACCCTGGTTGATTGCACCTCATCTGGAGGGGAGAAAGGTGGTTATCAGAGCAGTGTTCAGACTAGCACATCCTACATAGCACACCCTTTTGCCATCAATATATTAGGCTTGCCCGCTCGTAGTTCTACGCGGGAGTGTTGTAGCTGTATCCTGGCTTCAATCAAGGACAATCGGAAGCCACTCCAGGGTCAGACTCAAACCTGGATCCCCAATTCCCAAGTCAGCAGCTTCGGCCATTACACCACAACATATCAGATCTATTTACAACAATCATGTACACTTTAAGGGGCCAATTCTAATCCCATATCAGTACTAGTTGTTTTCATAAATACCTTTGTGAATTGGCCAGATTCTTTGGAATTAAGATAAATATGAAAAAAAAATCGATCTTTAAAATGAACCCACCACAATTCAAACACTTATTTAGGGTTAGCCTAAAATACATTCATGAATATGTGAATTAGTACCCCTATACAAAATCATAAATGAGTGTGTAATACAATTTGGTCATATAAGATGTTACTATATAGTGCAATGGGATGTAGAGTTTGATTAGAAACTAACTGATTGTAAGTGTTCATCAGTACTACTATGTGATAGACTCCTAGTGGTCAAACATTCCACCACAAGGAAGATAGATCATTAATTACTATGAATGTGCATAACACAGACAAAGATGTTTGCAGCAGTTTTGAACAAGATCCTTTATACAATGGGTTAGAATAAGTGTTTTAATATGGTAAAAGACCTTTTTCAATTCATTTCTCACTAGAACATTTTCTTTAAAAGAAAACAAGGAAATGTAACCAATTTCCATGAAAGGGTAACAAAAGTGTCCTGAACATGCTCACAAAAACTTTTAAAGTGCATTTTCAATGTTCATATTTGGTAGCAGACACTCTATCATCAACAACACACAAGGGGCACTGAATAACTCTACTGAAAATCATAAAGGGCCTCCAGTGGCTGTACAATGTTTGGAGTCCATTGAGGACAAATAAAGCTTGCCAAACCAAAAAACAGAACTGCCTGTCCAAGACACATGGGAAATTATGGGCCATATCTAGAATATGGCATACTTTATCTCACTTCACCCTAAACCTAGTCTCCAGTGATTAATCTTCTTGTTTCACCCTAAAAAATAAGCATGAGCTGAAGAGATTTAGGAGTCCTATTTTCATTTCTTTGAATAGTTACTGCATACATTTGGTTGCCAGGAAAGTATGATAGAACCACCTTTGGAATTCCCTACCTCTTTCTGGCAACTGCAGACAGATAAATGACCAGAACACTGGAGAAAGACTAACAATCTCATTCTGAACCCTGTGCAACACTAGGTGCAGAATATTTAGCCATCCTTTCAGGTTTTGTAACTCAGAATATGGGATAACATGTTAATAGCGGGGACTTCAACAGGGGTGGCTCCTCCACAACGGTGGAGGAGCGTCGCCCCACTCCTTTCTCGCAGTGCGAGAAAGCCAAAACATAAAATGGTAATAACTAAAAGTTATTACCATTTATGTGTGCTTTGCGCATTGCAGGTGGGTGGGAGTGGAGTTCTGGACTTTTTGGTTCCGTCCAGAGGTGTCAGGGAACAACACCCGAAGACCCCGGAGTTCCACCTGTCTTGGTGCACAAATAAACAGAAACACGGGCTTCTCGATGGTGGCGTCAAAGACCAAAGGTTTATTACTGCAGGGACACAGAAGTCACAGAAACCACGCATGGGCAGTGTCTAGGAGCCTGTTCGATTTGTACAAAGAGGGTTGCTCCTTATATACTAATAATTGGGCTTCAGGCAAATTCTTCACATGTTAGTACATTCCCAAACCTTTGTGTCCTAAACAATAAATATTTGGCGTTGCACAGGAATCGTCGACAATATCTGATGTCAAAACATTACGAACGAGGGGTTCCCACTTTTCCATCATAATCGCATGTCAACTTTTCATTCAAGACCCGGACCGCCTCATCGTAAATTTCGTTACCTCCCCCTAATAAAGGCCCAGAAGGAAAAGAGCAGAGCCAGGTGCAGAGATAGAAAAGCAGGATAAGGGATGTTTGTGGGTTGTAAATGGGCAAGGCTATCGGCTTCGGCCGCCTAATCGTGATCAGGCCACGGACACAAGAACCAGTATAGCAGGACTGGCCTCGGGCAGAAGAGGCAGCCTTTGTCGAGTCATGCAGCTACAGCGTGTTCTGATCTAAGGTGCACGTGTCACTAGAGAGGTGAATCTCCGGCTAAGCCCACGTGTCCTTAATTGAAATGAAGTGATCAGAGGTTATTGCGTATGTGAGGGCAAGAAACACAAAATGGCTGCCATGATCTAAGATGGATGCCATGGGTAGATCAGAAATGTGTTTGTAACAGGAGTACTCTTGCTCGTAGCATAGCGAAAACACCAGGATATGCTAAATGGATCATTTGCGGTTCGCTGATACCAATATTATGTATTTCCGACAATATTGAAAACACGGGTTTAAATCGTCACGGAACCTCAGACCCTCCTTTTGCCCTTACATAGGCAATTACTCAGTCTATGTCAGAATCTAGTTCTATGCTCATCAGGTCAATGACATGTTGTTGTATCATCATCCTTTCTCGTGCCTTTTCTCCAAACGCAGGTGGTTTTCTAAAACAGGTTGCAGCACAAAGACTACACAGAGCAGGACCACACTGGATAATCAGGCAGCATGAGAATAGGAATACTAAGATGACACCAATGACCATCAGAACCTTCCATCCCCACGCTGATATCAGAGTCCAAAACCACTCCATGAAGGACCAGTTTCCCTTTTCTACATGAATCGAGTCGGAAATCTTGTGTAGCTTAGAGATCGCCTCATAGACTGTTGGAGCATTATTGGGAATAAAGACACAGCAGCTCGATTGGATCATTCTGCATACCCCACCTCGGTCTGCAAGTATTACGTCTAGAACCATACGGTTCTGTAACGTCATGAGTCTATCCGCCTGAAGCTCAGCTGTCAAATTGCTAAGGGCACCAGCAGTTTCGGTGATAGTAGATTCAACTACCCGTGTTAGCTGACGTATGTTTCTACTATTGGCCATAGGCCCCCAGAACGGAAGGAAGCCTTTGAAGAAGTCTCCAGCTTCCTGACCAGCGGTATCTTCCTTGCTGAAGACACCTCTTGCTACTCTGGTCTTGTGATAATCAGATGAAGCAGTGTATGTCGGAGGCAACAACCGAGCAATATAACACAATCCTGAAAAGTCGGCAGGCAACCATGTATACGCTCTGTCTTGACAGATGAAGTAAGTACCCCTAGCAGTAAGAAAAGCAGGGGAAGAGATAGACGGAAACACGTAAGTCTCTACGCACTCACTCCTCCCTAGCTGAGCTCTCGGATTTCTCCCATTTCCTTGCAAACAGACCTGACCTCGGTGAGGTACGACCCAGATTGGAGTTGAGCTTTTACGCTTGCTTTCTCCCAAACTAAGGCGATACTCTGAAGAATTCCAACTCAAATATACTCG
Organism: Lissotriton vulgaris; assembly: GCF_964263255.1. Taxonomy (NCBI): domain Eukaryota; kingdom Metazoa; phylum Chordata; class Amphibia; order Caudata; family Salamandridae; genus Lissotriton; species Lissotriton vulgaris. Next base: position 17,970 of record NW_028255422.1, on the reverse strand, counting down.
CAATTCGTCTCTAGGGTAAGATGGAGTATTATTGACGTCCTTGATCATGTCAATAATTCCCTGGACTAAAGCTTTGTTGGCAGAGTTATATTTAGTGGAACGTGGTGGACGCGGGGGATAGGTTTCAAGGGCATAAGCAAAGATGGTTTGAAGGGCCTGAAATGATCCATTGTAGCTAAAAGGCAAAACCAGATAGGGAATGCCTTTATCCATAGTGTGGGGTATCAAGCCACACACCCAGCAGTCTGTAGTGTTAACTACCAGTTGGTGTTGGTGCAAGAGCTGTACAAAAGTGTTATTGATGAATTCTGAGCGTCGAGCTTGCTCATGTTCAGGAAACGAGTGAAAGGAGTGTATAGAAGAAACAGTAGAAGTAGCAGGATCAAGGGGAGGTACTGTAGTTACTGGTACAAATATTAAATTTATACCAAAGACGATTCCACCCACCAACGTTATCAAAACAATTAAAAATGTAATAGCACATTTCATCAGAAAACATTTGCTGTGAAGAATTCTGTAAAGTCTGTTTCTGCGAACATAAATCACATTTTCTCGTTGCAGCGCAGGAAGCTCCATCTTCTACAATCCGCTCGCGACCACTGATGATGTGTACGTAGATGAAAATGCCTCTATCAGCCCTGGGAGTTCCCAGAACCAACAGAAAGATCGACCTTGTGTCTGACCCCCGCAGATTCAACTAGGTACACAGCCACGACCCTACGGCTACCCAGACGGCAAGGCAATTTTAAAACAATAAAACAATAGCAAACTTCCTGGCTGAAGGCAAAAGTTCAAGATTTCAAATATCACAGTAGGCAGTTTCCTGCTTTATTTGTCCATACGAGATCGTAAGTTGTATCTTAGTTTTGCAGGAATCGTTTGATCAGGAAACAGTGTGTTGTCAGTAGAGTTTGCAATGTTCAGGTTCGCAGATGGCAAAGTTTCCTCTGATGCAGAGGGCAAGTATCCAGGAGTCAAAGAAGTAGTGGTTTCAGGAAGAGAGTCAGAGTTCGGAGTTCCAGTTATCAATTCGGCATCGCTGAAAGGGATGAACTTGGGCGTTTGTTCGCATTCAGAGGCACCAATTCCCTTCTTCACCCAGTCGTCGTAAGGAAGAGGTAGGGGCACACGTTTGACATGGGACGCATGTATCCAGTGCTTGCGACCAGCTACACGAACAGCAGTTCTCGTCGCAAGCAGCACCTGGAAGGGGCCGACAAATCTTGGTTGAAGGTTCTTCGTCCTCGCGAAATTTCGTACCACAACGTGGTCACCTGGTTTCAATTGATGACCTGGACTCTCCGGAGGCTTTGGTAATGCATCGAAAACCTGTTGGTGAATAAGACTCAATTTAGCAGTCAAGTCGTAAAGGTAGTCAATTAACATTGGATACTCTAGAGAACAAAACTCCTTTGGCCTTGGCACTCCCCAAATATTAGCGGGACGGCCAAATACAATTTCGTATGGACTAAGCCCTACTCTAGAATGTACAGTTGCTCTCATGGATAACAAAGCCAAAGGTATTGCGTCTGGCCAGGATAAACCCGTGGATGCCTGTATTTTAGCTAGTTTTAGTTTGAGGGTGCCATTGTAACCCTCAACTAAACCAGCAGACTGGGGATGGTTTGCACTGTGGAACTTCTGTTTGATGCCCAAACCGGCACACCCACTCTGCATAACTTTCCCTATAAACTCACTTCCATTATCTGACCATACAATCCGTGGCATTCCAAACCTAGGGAAATATTCTTTGAGAAGTATTTTGGCAGTTGATAGGGCAGTATTGTCCTTTAGTGGATATGCTTCCATCCATCTGGAGAAAGCACAGACTACCACCAGGACGTATTTTAAATTATTGCACCGATCCATGTGAATGAAGTCTAACTGAATCACTTCAAAGGGGCAAGAAGGTGGAGCGAAATGACCAGCAGGAGTAGGAGTTCCCTTGCCAGGATTATGCATCAGGCATACCATACAGTTTTTCACCACTCTCTCTGCACATTTACTAATCCCATCATTCTTCCAAACTGGGGCCAAAATTTTGCAAATTCCTTTAGAACTTATGTGCGCTACTCCATGTGCCATTGTCACCACTGCAAGCACATACGCATCAGGCAACATCCAACGCTGTTGTTCCGACAAGTCGATCCAACACCCACTCGAATCCAACTTGCCCGTACTTTCTCTCCATGCACGTTTCTCCTCCTCAGTTGCCTCTTTCTGAATTTCTTTCACACTTTCTACTGTGTCCTCACACATTCCAGACTCGGAAATCCATCTTGCAGATGTTGCAACATACATCCTACTCATCATATTTCTAGCTGTCTGTTTAGCAGTCTCATCAGCGAAAGCATTCCCCCGACCAACATCATCCGTGATTGCTTTATGAGCACTGCATTTCACAATTGCAACTTCAGTCGGCAAGGTTAGAGATTCCAACAAGTCGTTAACTAGCTGACCATGTTGGATCTTAGTCCCATGGGACGTAATGAAACCTCTTTCTTTCCACAAACGGCCAAAACTATGGGCCACGCCAAATGCGTACTGACTATCTGTGAACACATTCACTCTCTTTCCCTTAGCTAAAACACACGCTCTTGTAAGAGCGATTAATTCTGCAGCTTGGGCAGAATTTTGACTCACTCTTGCAGTCTCCACAATCGTACTCAAAGTCGTTACTGCGTAAGCAGCAGTCACATCACCATTCTCCAATTTAAAACATGACCCATCAACATACAATGTGCCATCTGGATCTGACAATGGGGTGTCTTTTAAATCAATTCATCCTTTTGTCTCTTCCTCCGTTCTGAAACAACAATCATGAGGTTCGGAATCACTCGACTCTTGATTAGCCCGCAACAGCGTTGCTGGATTCAATACATTGCATCTTTTGATCTGAATATGACTCGCTAGCAATGTCAGTTCGTAACCAGATAATCTCGCACTGGTAAGGTGTTGTGTCTTGGTTCGGTTCATGAGTGTATCCACAGCATGAGGAACCATAACCACCAGCATATTGTTCATCACCAAACCAGCAGATTGTCGAATGGAAGCCGCAGCTGCCGCTGTAGCTCTCAAACAACTAGGTAGCGCTCTAGCTACTGGATCCAATGTTGATGAGAAATACGCACAAGGGCGTTGTTTATCACCAAATTTCTGTGTCAGAACACTCAACGCGCAACCTTCTCTCTCGTGAACATAGAGCGTGAATGGCTTACTGTAATCAGGTGTACCCAATACAGGAGCTGAACATAATGCTTTTCGTAACTCAGAAAAACTCTCCTGACATTCATCGGACCATGGCACCAGACTCAGAACATTTTTCCCAGTCAAAGCTACCAGCGGTTTCGCTAAAAGAGAAAAATTTGGGATCCACTGCCTACAGTAAGAGGTAATACCTAGAAAGGCACGTACATCTCTCTGTGTGCGAGGAACACTCATCTGTGTAATTGCTTTTATTCTTTCTGGGGTCAACTTCCTTCCCTCCTTTGACAAGAGATGACCTAGGTAGGTCACTTCTTGGCAGCAATATTGCATTTTGGAAGGTGACACCTTATGATTCAAAGTAGACAAATGATGCAATAAGGAAATTGTAGCTGCTTTGCAAGTTTCCTTGTCATCGGCAGCCACTAGAAGGTCATCTACATACTGCACTAAAGCAGAACCTGGAGGAAGTACAAAGGAATCTAACTGACTTTTTAATGCTTGACTGTAAATAGATGGGCTCTCACAATAGCCTTGTGGAGCGCGTTTAAATCTGAAACTTCGACCTCCTAGACAGAAGCCAAAAATATCTCTGCTTTCTTCTGCTATTGGAATGCTGAAAAAGGCATTCTTCAAGTCAATGACTGAAAACCATGTGGCTGTAGCAGGAATCAATGTTAACAAGGCAGTGATATCTGGGACCACAGGAAACTGCGGGACCACAATTTTATTAACCTCTCTGAGATCAATGACGAACCTATATACTGGAGGTTTTGTAGGATCGGTTCGTTTCAAAATCGGTAATACAGGACTGTTACAGACATTTCCTCTAGTTTCTTCAACCACACCTTTCTTAATCAAATCCTGCACAATCAATAAAAGTGCACGTTCACCTTCATTAGAGATCTTATATTGAGGAATTCGTGGAAATTTGACATTTGCTTTCAAAGTGACTACATATGGTGGAATTTCTAAAAGGCCTACATCATTAGGTCCAGTCGCCCAAAGAGAATCAGGGAGTGAACGCAGCTCTGGCGGGAGTGCATCCATTGACAAGTACATCGGAGAGGTGATTCTTTTACCCAATGTAAGCTGTATTCCTTCCGTAGAACAGTACAATGTCGCATATAGGCGTTTTAACAAGTCTAAACCAAGCTGATTTTCATTACAACCTGTCGTCAAAATCAAGGGTGCTTTCAATTGACACGGTCCAACAGAAATAGACAAAGGACCAGATATGGGGTTGTAAACAGGGGCGCCTGAAAACCCTACAGAAACATTTGTTAAGCCAGACAAAGGTGCGCCAGGGAGTTTCGCATGAATGATAGAACTTTTTGCGGCACCAGTATCCAACAGAAACGGTTCGACTACACCTGATGTTGCTACTGCGACATAAGGCCCACTCTGATCTACTGGAACTGATACTACTCCCTCTCTCTGTCCATGGCTGTCCTAGTACCCATTTTGTTGAAATCCCTCATCCACTTCACAATAGTCTTCAACATGATACTGTTGAGATCTATTTTGTTGGGCAGACTGTCCATTTCGTTGATCAAAGTGATTGGAAGGACGGTCATTTGTCTGTGGAGGCATAGCACCTCGTCCTCGACCTCTAGAATTCTGCACAAAACCACCACGACCTCTCTGAGCTGCTGCTGCATTATTTTGCGCTAAGATCGGGCACTCATTTTTGTAGTGACCCTCTTTCTTACAGTACGCACACTGGTTCCACTGATACTGAGGCCTAGGTGAACTATAATCTGTCTTTTGATATGACCCTTGCTGTGTGTTAGTCTGATTCATGCGAGGCGGATACGCCTGTTGCAAAAGGACTTTAGTCTTTAAATCTTTCGTTTTCTTGTCTGATTTCTCTTTCTCCTCTTTATCCCTATTTTCATAATACTGTGCAGTTGCAAGTATTTGCGCAGTTGTAGAGACAGCCCACGCACTCTCGGAATCTTTTAATTTATTGCATAGCTCAGGTAACAAATTGTGTACGAATTTATCGACAAACAATCTCTGTCCTCCTTCCGTACTCATATCCTGACCACTGTGATCTACAAAAGTCTCTTCGAACCTCGTGAAAAAGTCGGAGACACTTTCGTCTTTCTTCTGTCTGCATGCGGACAACTTGTCCCAATTAACACGCAATGCTGGCATCAGAGTCTTCATTAAGTCGATTATCCTACCTGGAAGATTAGCAATTAGAGGTTCGGGTTTGGAACCACCTATTTGCTGACCATCCGCTGCAATGATAGCTGCCCAATCACCACCTAGGGCAACTGGATGATTTTCTTTACGTATTTTAGCCCAAATTGGTTGCGGTACTACATTACCAAATAACATGTCAATGTCCGCCAGATTCATTACACAAGCCTCAACTGTCTGCGCTAATTCCTTATAGTATCCGGCAGGATTTTTACGCGGGTCCGGCAAGGCCTGCTTCACTGCTAACACTTCAGCTCGCTTCCACGGAATGTGTATCCACACTCTCTGGAATTGCGCCGGAGCGGCTGCAATACCACGGCCCGCATCAGCTTGCACAGCTTCGCGCCAAATTGGAGGAACCTCCCTCATTGGATATTGGCGATTCAGCTTCGTACTACTTTTCTCTAAGTCTCTCGGTGAACGAAGTGATGGATCATTCCTATAACTTAAAATCAGTTCCATCGCTTCCTTTATATTTTGACCTACTATCATTCCTGCAGCAAACTCTTTCTGAACCTTAATTAAGTCTTCTAAACTCGATTCAACGTCATCTTCTTCTAGTTCCTCACGTAAAAGCGAGCACATCTCGTCAAAGACATATCGTTGCGTTGGTTCATTCCATTGCATAAATGTATCTAGTACATCTCTCGTACTATATCTCCTACTCTTCGAAATCCATCTGAGAGCCGTGGAATCTAATATTCCCCGTTCCTCAGTACTTGGGAGCTGACTACGCCTTTGTACAGAGTCAGAAGTAGGAGTCTTGATCAAGGAGTTATAAAAGGGAGACAGAATATTAGTGACGGAATCAGTGATTCTTCGACGAATAGAAAGCGGAGTCATAATACTAGCAGATGTAGAAAACACAGTAGCAGTAGGAACAAATAAACCAGAAACAGTAGGAGTATCAGATAAAGTACCTTGCGAAACAGTAAGTGTAGGCGATACAGGTATAGGCAAAGAAGCCGGCAACCCAGGAAGAGGGGGTGCCGTAGGGATATTCACATTAACCACAGGAGGTATAGGAACTTGATTCTGAGGGGCAGGAGCAGGAATACCAGGTTGTCCAGCAACCGGCAATTGAACATTTGGTACAGGTGGAGCCGTAGCACCTTGTGCATACGGTGGAGGTGACTGTAACAAGTAAGATAACAGAGGATCGTTTTCGGGGTCCTCTACGATCTTAGTTGTACTCAATGGCAAGGCAGGGTAGCACTTATCGATCGCTAAATTATGCTCTCTAATGGCCACCTCTACGGCCTTCTCAGACTCGTTGACTTGCAGCTGCTTAGCAGCCTGTTCTAAAGTCAACTCTTGCTCTTTCTGTTCTTTCTTCAACCTTTTAATTTCTCTCTGTTTAGATTCTTTTCGCCAATAACGGAAAGAATCAAACATTGCCGGCCGGGCTTTCTTCCTAAACAATTTCGCTTCTAAATTGTCAAGGATTTCGGGTTCAAAACTACCATGTAGTGGCCAACTAAGGACACCATCCTTCTCAGTGTATCGGACCCACACCTCATTATAAGATATAGGACCCACACCATGCTTACAATACAAATCATATAGAGGAGTCCCAATCGGAGGAACCAGACATGAGTCCTCCAATCGTGAATCACTGTTGCAACCAAAACATGACAACATACAATTTCTCCGACTTACCATTTTGCAGTCCGGAACACAGAACAGACAAAACAAGAAACAGATATGTGCACCTGAACCAAGAACTTAGGCCTACCAAAAGCGAACTGATGTATCGATACCCAAACTAAACCAAATAGATTATCGTAACCAGAACCAGAACAACCAGTGATAATCTTACGAAACCAAACCAAACCAAGAACCAAAAAAGGATTTTAACAACCCTCACGAAACCAGCTAGCAACCACTAAATACTTAACTGAGGTACTGAGGACGTCACCAAGGAGAAACCCGTCACGTTTCGCCGTACTAAGGACTGCACCTCGGGTCCAAGACAGGGCGACGGTCAAGGCAACGGCCCACTGCAGCCGTCCTGAACGGGAACCCTTGTGGAAGAGAACGTCGGGCCACTTTTGCGATATGCCGGGATCGATGAAGTGGGGCGCCTCCCTCAGGAATCTTCACACGAAGCTTCTCGAACTCTTCAGGCTTTTGGACCGGTACCGAATGACGTCGCCCTACGTTGGGCGCCAATTGGAGTTCTGGACTTTTTGGTTCCGTCCAGAGGTGTCAGGGAACAACACCCGAAGACCCCGGAGTTCCACCTGTCTTGGTGCACAAATAAACAGAAACACGGGCTTCTCGATGGTGGCGTCAAAGACCAAAGGTTTATTACTGCAGGGACACAGAAGTCACAGAAACCACGCATGGGCAGTGTCTAGGAGCCTGTTCGATTTGTACAAAGAGGGTTGCTCCTTATATACTAATAATTGGGCTTCAGGCAAATTCTTCACATGTTAGTACATTCCCAAACCTTTGTGTCCTAAACAATAAATATTTGGCGTTGCACAGGAATCGTCGACAATATCTGATGTGAAAACATTACGAACGAGGGGTTCCCACTTTTCCATCATAATCGCATGTCAACTTTTCATTCAAGACCCGGACCGCCTCATCGTAAATTTCGTTACCTCCCCCTAATAAAGGCCCAGAAGGAAAAGAGCAGAGCCAGGTGCAGGAGATAGAAAAGCAGGATAAGGGATGTTTGTGGGTTGTAAATGGGCAAGGCTATCGGCTTCGGCCGCCTAATCGTGATCAGGCCACGGACACAAGAACCAGTATAGCAGGACTGGCCTCGGGCAGAAGAGGCAGCCTTTGTCGAGTCATGCAGCTACAGCGTGTTCTGATCTAAGGTGCACGTGTCACTAGAGAGGTGAATCTCCGGCTAAGCCCACGTGTCCTTAATTGAAATGAAGTGATCAGAGGTTATTGCGTATGTGAGGGCAAGAAACACAAAATGGCTGCCATGATCTAAGATGGATGCCATGGGTAGATCAGAAATGTGTTTGTAACAGGAGTACTCTTGCTCGTAGCATAGCGAAAACACCAGGATATGCTAAATGGATCATTTGCGGTTCGCTGATACCAATATTATGTATTTCCGACAATATTGAAAACACGGGTTCAAATCGTCACGGAACCTCAGGAGGGCTGCTCTGCTCTTTGATCAGGGCAGGGGCAGAGTGGTTTTCCCACTCCTGAATGAGCAAAGACTGTTTGGCCAGCCCTCTCGGGCAGCCCAAACCAGTGGTGCGCACTCTGCCCTTCTCCATGCAGGCTGCATTGCACTGCATTGCACTGAGAATATGGCCAAGCCATTAGCCCCTTTCTGGCAGAGTCTGGAACAGTCAAAACACTGCTTGCAGCATTGTGATTGGCTTTGGGAGGGAGCCAGTCTGCCTGCTTCCTGTTCCTGTTGGAGGCAGGAGAGCAGGAGCCGAGAAGACGTGGACCTGGCGGAAAGGTGAGTTTACTTTTAATAATATTTTTTTAATTATTACTCCACGAACCCCTCTGCGATACACCCTGCAAATTCCCCCGCAACCACTATCCCCTGCCCCCCACCCATGAGCAATGCCAGGTGATACTAGTCTTCAATCTATCTAAAGCACCCAAATTGGCATGATTCTGCCTAGTGGCGTAACTAGTGTAGTTCCTATATTCCCAATAGGCTCTGCGCATTGGAATAACATATCCTATAGATTAGACATAGGACTGAGGTCGACTAGGTCTCTATTGAATATATTAAACTTAATAGTGAGTGCCAGCTAGCTCAGAGGTCACTAGAAACTTTCTCGAATTCACAAGAAGGGATTAGTTTCTGACAACCGCATAAACATGACAACTTTGTTTCCCAAGAATATAAATATATCTCTAGAGTCGCAGACACAATAGATAAGTGTTTCACTCAGTCAATCGTGCATGCTTCGTTTCAACAGAGTTTGTAGAGAAATAGAGAGACGGGCGTTTTCAATAAAAAGGTTAATTGAACAGTCTTCTTTCTCACAAGAGAAGTGAACTGCTACAATCGTTATGCAGACTGCAAAGTATAATGGGTACAGCGAGAATAGTATTATAAAATAATACTGTAAAAGCATATAAAAATACATACATAAATAACATTGACTAAATACTCAACTGGTGCTTCTAAATACGCCTACCCCAATGTACCTAACGCACAAGTTAATATTTGTGTAATAATATATCTATAAGAGACATTAGTTAGTCATAGATTACTTACCTTAGAATATCCCCAGGCATCAGACTGGATCCAGAAATTTTTGCGTAGCAATACCCCTGCGGGCGGTAGGCGTCGTCTGCGGCTCCGCGTCCGTCGTCGGTGTTGTTAGCGCCGGAATGACGTAGTCGGAGTACTTAGATGCCGCCCATGCGCGCTGACGTCAGTTCTGATACACAGCTTTTCAGCGCCAGATACGCAGAGCCATGATAGAACCAACACTGGTGCCATGAAACTAGGGCCCTGAAAGGGGAAGACCTTAACCCTAGATATCGGTTCGCAGAACGGGGAGGATGGGTGGGTCGGAAAGGAATCTATCACTAACTAATGTCTATTACAGATATATTGTTACACAAGTAGTAACTTGTGCATCTGAAAGAGACACGTTAGTGATAGATTCCTTACCTTAGAATAGATACCCCAGCAAAACCAACCCCGGTGGTGGGTCTGCGAACCAATAATCACACCAGAAAGTCCTGGAGGACTGAACGGCCAAAGAAGCCATCCCTCCGGACTTGGCTGTCCAGGCAGTAGTGTCTTGCAAATGTGTGCAGCGAGGCCCATGTAGCTGCCTGGAAAATGTCCTGCAAGGGCACTCCCCGGCCCAGGGCAGTTGTAGTCGCCGTGGCCCGAGTAGAATGAGCCCGCAATCCAACCGGGGGCTCCTTTTTAGCCTAGGAGTAGCATGCCTGGATACACAAGATGATCCACCGCGAGGTGGTCTGCTTGTGCACCGCCTTTCCGTTCTTCGCGCCCACGTAACCAACAAAGAGTTGGTCATCCACCCGGAACTGGCGTGTGTGATCCAGATAATAAGGGAGCGCACGTTTTGGGTCCAGACGGTGGAGCCTCTCTTCCTCTTTCGAGGGATGCGGAGGCGGAAAGAAGGTGGGCAAGATAATGGACTGCCCGATGTGGAAGGCCGTGACAACCTTGGGCAGGAAAGAGGGTCTCGTCCGCAACACTACCTTGTCCGGATGGACAGAGAGGAAAGGAGCTGTAGAAGAAAGAGCCTGAAGCTCACTCACTCTCCTGGCAGAGGTGATGGCCACCAGGAAAGCAATCTTCAAAGTAAGAAGACCGAGAGGACAGTTATGGAGCGGCTCAAAGGGAGCACACATTAGATAAGTAAGTACAAGATTCAAGTCCCACTGGGGCATCACGAAGGGAACAGGAGGGAACATATGAGTGATGCCCTTCAAGAATCTGTTGACAATGGGGGACTTTAACAAAGAAGGCTGATCAGGTAGCCTCAGGAAGGCAGAAAGGGCAGAAAGGTAGCCCTTGAGAGTGCCCAGAGCAGAGCCCTGCTGGGCAAGAGAAAGAAGGAAGAGAAGAACCTCAGAGAGAGGGGCATTGAGTGGATCCACAGCCTTTGCTGTGCACCATGCCACAAATCTGTTCCACCTGCAGGCGTATACCGACTTTGTGGAGGGACGCCTGGCTGCCAGAATGACATCACAGACTTCAGGAGGCAAGTCAAATGGCCTCAACTGCCGCCGCTCAATCTCCAAGCTTGTAGGTGGAGACTGGACAGGTTCGGGTGCAGAACCGTCCCCTGCTGCTGCGACAGAAGGTCCTCCCAAAGAGGCAGATGAATCGGGGGATCGACTGACATGCTGAGTAGCTCGGGACACCAGTATCTTTGTGCCCAGTCCGGAGCCACAAGAATAACCTGGGCCCGGTCGCGCCTGATCTTCTTCAGCACGCTGGGCAGAAGTGGTATAGGCGGAAAGGCGTACAATTGACAGCAACTCCGCTCACGACGAAAAGCGTCTCTGAGCGAGTGCCGCCTTGGAAATTCCAACGCGCAGAACTGATGACATTGCGCGTTCTCTTCTGTGGCAAATAGATCTAACCAAGGCTCTCCCCATTGCTGAAAGAGGCCTTTTGCCACGTCCGAGTTCAGACGCCATTCATGATCCATCATGCACCGACGGCTGAGTTCGTCCGCCCTAGCATTCAGAGAACCTGCCAGGTGTTGAACCACCAGGGTCACGCCCTGATGTTCCAGCCACTGCCAGAGGCGGAGAGCCTCCTGGCATAGGGTCCATGACCCCACCCCGCCCTGTTGTTGCAGTACTACATGGCGGTGGTGTTGTACTTTAACACCTGCACTACACTTCCCCGGACAGAGGGGAGGAATGCCTTCAGCGCTAGTCGGATCGCCCGCAGCTCCAAAAGGTTGATATGGAGCCGGGACTCCGCCGGAGACCAGAGGCCGCTGATCTCCGCCTCTCCCATGTGGCCTCCCCAGCCCTGGAGGGACGCGTCCGTCACAACCACGTGCTCCAGGTGGGGTAGGGAGAGGGATCTGCCACTGACCCAATCGCGGTCCGTGAGCCACCACTGCAACTGTTGTGCAGTGCCCTCCGAGATCAAGACATGATCGGACAAGTTGCCCTGATGCTGGGCCCACTGAAACTTCAGGTCCCACTGGAGAGCCCGCATCCGCCACCGGGCGTGATGCACCAGAAGGATGCTGGAGGCCATCAGCCATGCAGCGTCAACCTGACCGAGACTCTGGATAAAGGCTGAAAGATCAAAATCTGAGCCTGAATATCCCGAACCCGCTGTTCGGGAGGATAAACCCGAAACAGCGCCGATGAAGAGGAGCTTCTGAGAGGGACACAGGTGCGACTTCGGCACGTTGATGGAGAACCCAGCAAGTGCAGGAGGTCGGCCGTAGTCTGGAGGTGGCTGACAACTGTCTGGGGCGAGCCCGCCTTCAACAACCAGTCGTCGAGGTAGGGGAAGACTGACACCCCTAACCTGTGCAGATGAGCTGCGACCACCGACATCACCTTCGTGAACACCCGTGGGGCGCTGGTAAGGCCGAAGGAGAGCACAGTAAACTGAAAGTGCTCGTGGCCTACCGTGAACCGCAGGTAACACCGGTGGGCCGGCAGGACGGGGATGTGAAAATAAGCGTCCTGCAAGTCCAACGCTACCAGCCAGTCTCCAGGGTCCAGGGCAGCTAAGACCTGAGCCAAAGTCAGCATCTTGAACTTCTCCTTCCGGAGGAAGCTGTTGACGTTCAGTAGGTCCAAGATAAGGCGTAGGCCCCTTTGCCCTTCTTGGGTACCAGAAAGTAGCGGGAGTAACAACCACACCCTACTTCTGGCCCAGGAACGTGCTCGATGGCCCCCTTGGCCAAGAGGGCTGTGACTTCGTCTTGCAGAAGTTGCAAGTGATCCCCGACACGCAGTGGAATTGCGGTGGAATGGCTGGAGGGGTCGCCTCGAAGGGGAGGGAGTAGCCCCTTCGGACAATCTGCAGCACCCACCTGTCCGATGTGACAGTGCGGCAGTGGGAGAGGTGATGGCGAACCCTGCCCCCCACTGGCATCACATGGGCCTGAAAACTCAGACTAGGAAGGTTTTGAGGCAGGTGCTGCAGAGGGAGGTGTGGACTGGCCTCGGCGTTGTCCCCGACCGCCGCCACGGCGGTTTCCACGGCCGCCACCGCACTGTTGAACATTCTGCGGTGTGTGGCTGGCAGCACGTGTGGGGGCGCCCCTTCTGTGGCCACGAAAGGAGCGAAAGGCACCCGTTTGCTGGCGTGTGGCCGAGAGGCCCAAGGACTTGGCCATAGCCCTGGAGTCCTTAAAACGCTCAAGGGCATGGTCTGCCTTGTCGCCAAAGAGGCGACGGCCATCCATGTCCAGAAGTGTGGCCTGGACATTGGCCGAAAAGTTTGCGGACCTCAACCAGGCGTGGCGTCGAACCCCCACCGTCGTTGCCATCACCCTGCCCAGTGAGTCTGTGGTATCCAGCCCACACCGGATGGAATATCGCGCTGCATCTCGACCCTCCACAAGGGCTTGGGCGAGTTTAGCCCGGACCTCCTCCGGACATTGTGGCAGCATGTCCGCGACCGTGTCCGACAGGGTGTGGGTGTAGCGGCCCAAGAGACACGTGGTATTGACAGACCGAAGCCCCAAACTCAGGGACAACGACACTTTCTTCCCGAATTGTTCATATCTCTTGGATTCCCGATCGGGCGAAGCCGTTGGGAATGCGGTCTGGGAAGTAGAGGCCTGGATAACCAGACTCTCGGGGTAGGGTGGGTGGACAAAAAGCAAGGGTCGCCCGGGGCCGGGCGGTAGCGTCTGGCCATGTTCCTATCCACTGGCAGACCTGTGGCGGGCTTGAACCAAGTGCCCACAAGAACGTCACACAAGGCCTCATTGAACTGTAGTAGAGGCTCACTGGAGCTTGCCTGCGGTTTGAGTACCTCAGTGAGGAGGTTAGTCCTCACCGCCGCGACGGGGAGCTCAAGGTTTAAGGCCTTGGCCGCCCTCGTCAACACTACACTATAAGCAGGCCCCTCCTCCGAAGCCACGGTGGGAGGGGAGACAAATCCAGTGTCTGGCGAAGTGTCAATACCACTGGCCTCCCCAAGCTCATATGTCCAGTCCTCTTGAGACTGGCACTCCATTGCCAGAGGGTCCTCAGACCCCTCCCAGTCACCCTCATCACCTGTCTCCTGTAAAACAGGTGCAACAGACGGGGCCTCCTCATGGAAATAAAAATCTCCAAAGGCCGTCGGAAGTGGCGCCTAGCGGCGCCGTTCCAGCACCAGAGTCGGACTGAAGGGAAGATTGGGGACGGCATCCACAGTGGGCGCCGGTGGCGACACCCGCGGGGCCGGCGCCCGTGAGGTCGTGAGGTCAACCGGCGATGACCCGGATCCGGAAGTGGATCCGGTGAGGTCCTGCGGTGCCGGGACCGAAGTCGCCGGCAGCGTCGGGCCGAGGCACCCAACGGCATCGGGGCCGAAGCACCCGACCCGCTAGGGCCTCCAGTCGGGCCGGGAGGCGCCGCGGAACCCGACTGAGGAGGGAGGGACCTCATGGCCATGAGGTACCGCTCAATCTCCTGCGGCGACGCGCCATGCCCAGGGACCCGAAGGTGTGTGGCATGTGGCAACGCCTGCGACTCCGTCGGAGCCGCGTGGGTGGGGTCACCCGAACCCGCGGCCGCATCGTGCGAGCGTCTGGGTGGGTCGGAGGAACGATGACGTCTCTCCGACCTCTCATGCCTCTTACCTGAGGACTTGGATTCTGACGACCGATGGCCACTCCCGGAGCTGCGATGACTCCGACTCCGCGACCGGTCCCTCGACCTCCCGTGGGACCGGGACCTGGAACGGCGCGGGGCGACTGCCGGAGCTCGAGTTGCTTGCGGGACCGCTCCCGCCTAGCTTTAGACGTCAGGGCCCGGCAGTCGGAGCAGGTGCGGTCGTCGTGGTCGAGGCCTAAACACTTCAGGCACCGGCGATGGGGGTCAGTAACCGACATCAGTCGGTCGCACTTCGAGCAGGGTTTGAACCCGGTCATCCCTACCGGCACCGTTAGAGTCGAAGACTCGATGAGAGAAATGATGAAAAAGATCAAAAAGTTTAGTAAAAAAATGACTAGGGGTAGAGCATCTCTGGATCTGCGCTAGCTGGCGCGGAAAAAAGAAGACCTGACGTCAGCGCGCATGGGCGGCGTCTAAGTACTCTGACGACGTCATTCCAGCACTAACGACGCCGATGATGGACGCGGAGCCGCGGACGACGCGCAGGGGTATTGCTACGCAAAAATTTCCGGATCCAGTCTGACGCCTGGGGATATTCTAAGGTAAGGAATCTATCACTAACGTGTCTCTTTCAGATCTAAGTCAAGTACGCGGAAAGAAGTAAGTATTGTGTAGCATAGGTTTAGTTTGTTTTTGCCAGGAATCTATCCAATATTTCTCTAGGATCTAATCAGCTCGATACCTTGGTTAGAATGAAGGAGGTCTGGTATCTCTGTCTCAGGACTCGATTTCCCAACACCCCGCAAGGGGAGCTTCGAAACACTGGAGCTGGATTCTCGGCAACAGAAAGGCAGCCTCTTGATCAGTGCATCAGCTGGAGAGTCCTCTTCCTTCTGTACTTGCTGTAGCGAGCTGCGCCGGGCAAGTAGGTCTTCGTAGTGCTCCAAACCACCATAGTTTGCTATAGCAAGTGAAGGTATATTTATACCTTGAAGGTGTTTAGGAATGCCATAGATTGACGTAAAGTCGGGCATAATAACGCCAGGAAAGAACCCCTAGGGAATAGTTGTTCTTTGCAACGTACATGAGTTCTTGGAGAAATCAATATTCAAGCAAGGGGAAGTTCCCTAACTGCTTAAGCTGTTTTCAAAGAAATCGTTGTGATATTTGGTACAGGTGGAAGTAGCCATGCCTGTATTTGGATAGCATGGGCTATGCCTAAATAAGGCATTGATTTCTATGCCTGTATAAGGGCATGAATCAGGAAAATTCACTCGGAGCTTAAAATGCCACACAACACCCACTCCACTTTATAATGTATGACATTACTAAGTTTTAAACACATTAAAACATATCTAAACATGATGTATTAAAACCCACCTAAAATACATAAAAAACGCATTGGTACCGGTTGTACACGAAAAAGCATTTGTGCTGCATGTATTTAAAGCAATGTTTCATTCAAAGCATATAGATGACATAACAAAATGCTATCCGAATGAATCATGAAAATACATTCATGAAATGGCTCTTAATTACAGAAAAAAAAGTCAAGACCATTCCATGGCAGATTATATAATGTGGACAAGGTCAAATATTGTCTCTTGGAAGTTTTTCAAAGAATTCTAGTTCTCTATGAATGGTTCTATTTTAAGCAGATTACTTTGTGCCAAAAAAGTGAAAAATACTGTTAGAATTGACTGGTCTCTAGTTGGCAGAGGTAAATACTTCTGACAAACAGGGACCCACCTCCTCTAGTCAGGGCAAGGGGATCACACACTCAGATAACCCCTGCTCACCCCCTTGGTAGCTTGGCAGAGCAGACAGGCTTATCTCAGAGGCAGTGTGTTAAGCATTTATGACCACATACAGTAATAAAGTGAATACACCACAAATGGACACAATACAGAAGGTATTATAAAAATAAGGATGTTTATATAAGGCTTAGCACAAGACCAAATAACGACAAAAATATTATAAAAGAACAAGAGCGGCTGACCAGGGTTATGCACAAGTACTTTCAAAGTATGATATATGAGTCCATATACTGTGCACAGTACGTCCAGAGTGTGCCGCACCAACACTCTCCTGCAAAGCAGATCCCAAAGTTCATATACAAAAGGACGGTGCACCAGAAGAAAGTATCCAAGAGCTCCAATTCGTATTAAACAGTTTCTTTATTCAGTTCCAATTAAAACAACTCCTCAGCCAACGCTTTTCGTTCACAAAGAACTTCGTCAGGGCTGAAATAATTTCAAACACATAATCAATACTAGATATAAATCGTTGGATATTAAATAAATAAGTGAATGAGATAGAGGAAAGAAGAAAAAAGCCCAGACCTAAAACCCACTTTGTAATACATGACAAAATTAAAAACATTTGATTATCAAATACATCATATATATAGTCAATCTACAGTTCCTAACTTGACAAGAGGAAAGGATGTGCAGCACATATTGTGCATGGAATACCCATTCAATTGATTCATGATTTAAATAAATCAAAATATTTCATTAACATGATACATGATAGGAAAGAAATTTGTATGAATTGATCGTGATTAATACTGAAGATTGTACAGTCTACAACATTCATTATCCAAAATTTATAACGATTGTCAAGATACATTGTGTATAATCAATCTACAGTTCCTAACTTGACAAAAAGATAGGGAGCGCAACATATACAGTGCATGGAATGACCAATCTATTGCTTCATAATTTAGACAATCAAACTGTTTCTTTATGATGATTCATGATTGAAGAGAAAGCTGCGCAATATGATCGTAGGTAGTATTAAAGATTGTACAGTCCGCACTATTCATCCCACATCTATAAAGACCCATAGTTACTTAGAGCAACAGGTGACTAACATAGACAAAAATAAGGGGACAAAGAGAAAAATAGCTTAAAGTAATAAAAAGATAGTGAGGGAAAGAGATTTAAGATACACACGGACAGCACCTTGGTCCTGGCTAGACTAATTGAAATCAACTGCTCTATTCTGACATAGAAGTGAGACGAGGTCATTCTCAGTCCACATCAACCTAATTGTACCCTGGAGTGGGAATGTGTACCGTCTGAGTTCAAGTAATAGAAAGTACCCAGAGCAATTATAAATCATGTATTGCCACTCCAGTCAGGAGGTTGGCGTAGACCTTCCTTCTTAAATGTCCACCACATTGTACCTCATTTTAAATAACGATTTGTCCTTCCTATTCGATTAATAGTGGATAGATCAATGTAACTACTAAATCATAATTAAGCAGTGTACGCTCACAACACTTCATCGCCAGAAGAGTGTTCCCCATGGTGA